>NW_028270146.1:10035282-10369211 GCF_037043375.1 Chiloscyllium plagiosum
TACACGACAAAGACCCAGCAATTTGATCCAAATTAATAACTGTGCATTATAATATAAACTGTCAATTAATGTATACATTTATTATCATGTATTGAAAGGTTGGGTTTTTGGCTTTTGAGTTAATAATTTGTGGATTTTCTGTAAGCCTGAAATTAGTAATTGATTTGTATTTGTCAGGCCGTAGAGATTTGCTATTGAGCAGTTTTTGAGGCTTAGCTTTAGAATTAATGGATTTTATGAAAATTGGAGGGTTTTATGACAAGATGAACAAGCTCCTGTTTCGAAGTTTGAGAAGACTTTTTTTAAGCCTAAAGGAAGCACTGATAGTTCGGAGAGAGAGAGATTTTGTGCAGTCTTGCTTTGAATTTTGGACACTGAAGATGCATGTACAGATCAGTGATCTTGATTAATTGAACGAGGAAATCCAAAAAACTACAGGCGCAGTAAATCAGAAACAAAAACAGAAATTGCTGGAAAAGCTCAGCAGCTCTGGCAGCATCTGTGGAGAGAGACCAGAGTTAACGTTTCGGGTCCAGTGAGCCTTCCTCAGTATAAAGTGGAATTTGGTTAACACAGAGTAAAGATTTAATATTCGTCTCAAACGTGTGAAGATAAAATAGTTAAGAGGTTTATTAAAACAGAGTATATTTAAGGTATGGTATATAATAACTCCTGCCAAAAGCTATGAGCATTTCAAGTCTATAATTTGTAACCCAAAGATTTAAACTTAACGAGGTGTTAAAGACAGGTCCTTTGGTGTGGGTATTGTATAAGTGATATTTTGAGGTTCTATACAAGGTGCATTCTTCGGATAGCAGGATGTGTTTTGGTTATCATCAAACAAGACCATTCTTCTTTTCAAGTTATAAGCTGAGTGTTTTGGGATTAATGAGAATATAATTTTATTTAACAATCTTTGGATCAGTGTTTTAAGTAGATGGGTGCGTTTATTTATTCTATTTTATCTTCATTTGCTTTGTTAATAAACCTCCGTGTATATACAATTCAATACAGGACTCCTTGAAAGTGGAGTCGCAGGTAGATAGGATAGTGAAGGCGGCGTTTGGTTTGCTTTCCTTTATTGGTTAGAGTATTGAGTACAGGAGTTGGGAGGTCATGTTGCGGCTGTACAGGACATTGGTTAGGCCATTTTTGGAATATTGTGTGCAATTCTGGTCTCCTTCCTATTGGAAAGATGTTGTGAAACTTGAAAGGGTTCAGAAAAGATTTACAAGGATGTTGCCAGGGTTGGAGGGTTTGAGCTATAGGGAGAAGCGGGGGCAGTTTCCCCTGGAGCATCGAAGGTTGAGGGGTGACCTTATAGAGGTTTACAAAATTATGAGAGGCATGGATAGAGTAAATAGACAAAGTCTTTTCCCTGGGATGGGGGAGTCCAGAACTAGAGGGCATGGATTTAGGATGAGAGAGGAAAGATATAAAAGGGACCTAAGGGGCAACCTTTTCACGCAGAAGGTGGTGTGTATATGGAATGAGCTGCCAGAGGAAGTGGTGAAGGCTGGTACAATTGCAACATTTAAAAGGCATTTGGATGGGTATATGAATAGGAAGGGTTTGGAGGGATATGGGCCAGGTGCTGGTAGGTGGGACTAGATTAGGTTGGGATATTTGGTCGGCATGGACGGGTTGGACCAAAGGGTCTGTTTCCATGCTGTACATCTCTATGACTTTATGACTGGAGCAGGCCCTTGGCCCACCAAACCTGTGCCAATTCCTAACCCTTATTTAGGTCCATTACTTATTGCACATGTGTTTATCAAGATACGTTGCTAATGTGCCTGCTTCTGCCATCTCCACTGGCAGTGTGTCCCAAGTGCCCACCACCCTCTGTATGAAATATTCTCCGCACACCTCTCCTCTAACTCTTCCCCCTCTCACCTTGAACCTGTGCCCTCTTGTTGTTGGCCTTGGGGAAAGTCTTCTGACTATTCACCCTATCTCTGCCTCTCAGCATTTTGTTGCCCTGTGTAATGTTGTTGTCCCGCGGAGTGTTGCCAAACAGAGACCTAGGGGTGCAGGCGCAAAGTTCCTTGAAAGTGGAGTTGCAGGTAGACAGGGTGATGAAGAAGGCATTTGATAAGCTTGTCTTCACTGGGCAGTGCATTGAGTATATAAGTAGGGACATCATGTTGCCACTGTACAGGAGTAGAATTGTACTGGAATACTGTGTACAATTCTGGTCTCCCTGCAACAGGAAGGATGAATTGAATTGAATTTGTTTTATTGTCACATGTACTCAAATGAGTACAGTGACAGGTTTACAGTCACTGCATTACTGTGTTGTCTTAGGTATAAAGGTACCTTGGTACAGATCCTTAAGATCAAATTCTTAGGAAACAAAAAAGCATAGAAAAGTAAAGAAATTACTAGTCCAGCATTATTGATGATAGGAATAAATTAGAAACATAAAGAAGTAAAAAGGTCCGAATACAGTAAAAAAGTTCAGATGTTATTAAACTTGAATGGACTCAGAAAAGATTTACAAGGACGTTGCCAGGGTTGGAGGATTTGAGCTACAGGGAGAGGCTGAACAGGCTGGGGCTGTTTTCCCTGGAGCATCGGAGGCTGAGGGGTGACCTTATAGAGGTTTACAAAATTATGAGGGGCATGGATAGGATAAGTAGACAAGATCTTTTCTCTGGGGTGGGGACATCCAGAACTAGGTTTAAGATGAGAGCGGAAAGATTGAAAAAGGAGCTGAGGGGTAACTTTTTCACGCAGAGGGTGGTGCGTGTCTGGAATGAGCTGCCAGAGGAAGTGGTGGAGGCTGGAACAATCACAGCATTTAAAAGGCATCTGGATGTGTATATGAATAGGAAGGGTTTAGAGGGATATGTGCCAAGTGCTGGCAAATGGGACTAGATTAATTTAAGATATCTGGTTGGCATGGACGAGTTGGGCTGAAGGTCCTGTTTCTGTGCTGTACATCTCTATAAACCAAAATCTGCAGCATTGCATGTTTCACTTTCTTAAAACCAAACAAATCAAAATATAATGAATCAAGCCAGATGTCAGTCCGGATTTGACTGTATGAAAGGGCAGCTTCAGCTGGGATCATAGCTACATGGAAAATCCAATGTGTTTCCTCTAAATTCCTTCCGTATTCCACATCCTGCGATCTACTTTCGCTCAGGCATTCTGCTTGAGTGAGACAATACCAGCCACTCCTGCTGTAGCAAATTCCACCTTCTCAATGCTTTCGGTACAAAGACACCTTCTTCTGAGGTCCCTGTTGCTCTGTTGGTGATAATAGTGATCCCTTGCTTTAGTCTCCCTGACAAGTGAAAAGGTTTTCACCAAGTACACCTTTCTTTTTTGAGTTAAAAAATCACACAACACCAGGTTATAGTCCAACAGGTTTAATTGGAAGCACTAGCTTTCAGAGCGACGCTCCTTCATCAGGTGGGAGAAAGTGAGGACTGCAGATGCTGGAGACCAGAGTTGAAAAATGTGGTGCTGGAAAAACACAGCAGGCCAGGCAGCATCCGAGGAGCAGGAGAATCGACGTTACGGGCATAAGCCCTTCTTCAGGAAACGTCGATTCTCCTGCTCCTCGGATGCTGCCTGGCCTGCTGTGTTTTTCCAGCACCGCATTTTTCAACCCTGGTCTCCAGCATCTGCAGTCCTCACTTTCTCCCACCTGATGAAGGAGCAGCGCTCTGAAAGCTAGTGCTTCCAATTAAACCTGTTGGACTATAATGTGGTGTGTTATTTTTAACTTTGTCCACCCCAGTCCAACACCGACATCTCCAAATCATTTCTTTTTTGAGCTGTTAATGGGATACATGAGGAATTAGCATTTATCGGATGAATTGGATTTTTGCAGAGAGTGAGGAGCTGCTGAGTTTCTGCAGTCCTCTCTGTTTTTATGTTCATCTGTTCTGATAGCTATAACTTTTCTGTGATTCTTAAACATCTAACCTCACACAAATAGCAAAAGGCAGATTTTTTTATAAGGCAGGTGCATTGAATTTATTCTTTCAATCAATGTGGGTAACTCTGATGGGGCCATCGTTCATCTTTGCTCTGAAGGTGGTGAAGAATAAATCACATTACTCTGTTGGAAGTTACATGTGGGCCAGCCCAGGTAAGAGCAGCAGCTTTCTGTCCAGAACAGACTTCAACAAACAAGATGGGTTTTTTTTTAAATACTGATTGAGCCAGATTTAATTCTAGATTTAAATGCGTTCAAAATGTAACCAGCTGCTGCCATATTGGGATTTGAGCTCACAGTCTGAGACTGCGTGGAGTTGCTAGGCCAGGGATTTTAACATTAAGCCCCCACCTCACCCCCAGGGCAAAATGACCCAATTAGAATAGTCTGTAAGAAGGGTAAGGCAATAATTAGGGGTGACTTTCATTTATGCCTAGGGAGGGTAGTTTGGAGTCATATTTTCACAGACGCCTTACAACTATATCTACCGCCATTCTGCAGCGGGCAGCCAACGAATGGTCTGGCTTGCTATCCAATCAGGGAGTGCGCCCAATGAGAGGTCCCCCCAGCACATTCTAACCAGCAGTGCCCACCCCCCCCATCCGGTTTGTGTTGGGAACTGCAGATAGAGACAGGGCTTTCTCGCAAGTAATGATCGAAGTTAGAATAAGTACAACACACAAGGAGAGTCCTGGTTAATTAGTGGGTGATGAGCAAGAAGGCAGACAGCACACTCTCCTTCATCGGCAAGTCATGTTACAGCTGTGCAAAACTTTAGTTCGGCCCCATTTGGAATATTGCCAGCAGTTCTGGTCACCACACTATCAGAAGGACATGGATGCTTTGGAGAGTGCACAGCAGGTTTAGCAGGATGATGCCTGTTCTGGAGGGTTTCAGTTACGAGGAGAGGTTGGATAAACTCAGACTGTTTTTACTGGAAAGACAGAGGCTGAGGGAGAGACCTGATAGAGGCCTACAAAATAATGAGAGGCATAGATAGGGTGGATAGGCTGAGGCTTTTTCCCAGGGTGGAACGGTCAACTACAAGAGGGCACAGGTTAAAGGTGAGAGGGGGTGAGGTTTGGGGGAGAGGTACGAGGAGTGATTTTCACACAAAGGATGGTGGGTGTCTGGAATGCACTGTCAGTGGAGGTGGTGGAAGCAGGTACGTTAGCAGTGTTTAAGGAGTACCTTGATAGACACATGGGAGTTGAACAGAGGGTTGGAAACCATACATGGGCAATAAGCAGATGATCTAAACAAAGATTAGGATACAGGGCAGGTTTGGTGAGCTGATGGGCCTGTTCCTGTGCTGTATTGTTTTGTATTCCATTGTAAAATTGTACAGCTGGGAGGTGAGGTGAGGACAATATAAAATCATTGCCCAAAAGAGGTGGTAATGTCAAACTGGCAAGGGAGTGAATAATATCCCTCTGAGGTAAATGTTCTGATGCTTCCAAACATAATTTAAAAAGAATAGAACAACATCTCAGGATTAACAGGCTGTCAGCATCTGTTTGGAAGGAAATCCCGATGACCAGGGAATGCTGAGCCTGTGGAATTCTCTGGCACAGAAAACCATTGAAGCCAAAACATTGAATGTTATCAAGAAGGAGTTCAATATTGTCCTGAGGGATAAAGGGATCAAAGGGAATGGGGAGAGACTGGGAACAGGGGATTGAGTTGGATGATGAGCCATGATCATGTTGAAGGGCCGAATGGTCTCCTGTTTTTCTGTGTTTTACAATTCTGTCTTGAACTCTAGAGTGTGTTGCTGGAAAAGCACAGCAGGTCAGGCAGCATCCCAGCAGCAGGGCATGATGAAGAGCTTATGCCCGAAACGTCGATCCTCCTGCTCCTCAGATGCTGCCTGACCTGCTGTGCTTTCCCAGCACCACACTCTCGGCTCTGATCTCCAGCATCTGCAGTCCTCACTTTCTCCTGTCCTGAACTCTAGTCCACATCCAAGTTTGTGAGTTATATTTTTATGTTTTTGTTTGTATTTTTGAAGACAAATGGTCCTTAAAGCTGAATGTAGCTTTTCCATTAGAATACACAATAATATTGACTCCCAGTGCACCAATCACCTTGTCGGATCCAGAGGGGTTGCAACTCTCCTTCGTGGTCCAGAGCTCCTCGGTCTGCTGTTCTTGCACCTTATTCTGGTCATCTGCTTGGAAACATGGCCAATTTCAGTCAGATGGAGAGGTAAGGATAGGAATAACTGTAAGCCTATCACACAGGAGAAGGTCAAGATTAGAGTGGTGCTAGAAAAGCACAGCAGGTCAGGCAGCATCCAAGGAGCAGGAAAAAGTGACGTTTCGGGCAAAGGCACCCCTCGCCACCCCCCACACAACCCCGCCGGATTTGTGCAGAAACCAATTATCATTCATTTAATCTCATTCGGTGCTATGATTCTTATCTGTTGGTTTTTCCTGTTTGAAGATATGAACCTGGATGTTCATGAAAGGTTGGTACTAAGCCTTATTTACGGTTTGGTTGTCATTTAGCAAGAGTCCAAAAGTGTGATGCTGGAAAAGCACAGCCATAATGACAAGCTTATGCACGAAATGTTGACTCTGCTGTTCCTCGGACACTGCCTGACCTGCTGTGTTTGCCCAGCACTGCACTCTTTGTCTCTGATCTCCAGCATCTGCAGTATTCACTTTCTCCCTGTCATTTAGCACGATAAGGCTTTGTCAGGATGGAGATTTTTTTTTTTGTTTACAGTGACTGAAGAATTAACGAGTCATCAACTTTCCTGATAAGAGAGCCCTCAGTCACTCTTTAGAAAACCTCCCTGAACTCTCGTTACTTGCATTTGGAAACCTAAACATCATCCCGTTATAGTTTTACATCAGAAATGAGGAGGGCAATTGTTGTCAGCTCAGTCAGGAAGCTGAAAAGCAATTTCTTTGAAGGAATTACGAGACATGACTGAGTCAGAAGTCACACGGCACCAGGTTATAGTCCAACAGGTTTATTTGAAATCAAAAGCTTTCGGAACATAACCTTTTTGTCAGGTGCAATGCACCTCCACATCATAGGCATGACGAGATCGCGATAATAATCTTATATTTAACTTCATGGAAAGATAGAGGAAAGGAATTGCTGAAGATGACAATTCTATACTGAGTGAGAGTGTTATTGTTTATTTTCTTTGTGTGAATATTTTTGAACTTACACTAGGGGGGGGCAGTCAATAAAAATGTTTTGCACTGAGTCATACCCGGCCTGACATTACAATGCAGTGCTCACACAACAAACCCATTCAATATTCAAGATGTCTATTCCTGTATTTTATCAGACTTATATCTGAACAAAAATTAATATGGAGTGAAGTGGGAGAGATTTACCGGGATGCAAATCAAGGTAGGAGTTTCATGGTGAATGGTAGGGCCTTAAGGAGTGTACCGGAACAGAGGGAACTTGAAGTTCAGGTGCACGGGTCTCTGACAGTGGAGTCACAGGTCGACAGGGCAGTGAAGGCAGCTTTTGGCAAACTAGCCTTCATCAGTCAGGGCACTGAGTATAGAAGTTGGGGACATTATGTTGCAGTTATACAGGACATTGGTGAGGCCATACTTGGAGTATTGTGTTCAGTTTTGGTCACCTTGCTACAGGCAGGATGTTATTAAACTGGAAAGATTACAGAATAAATTTATAAGGATGTTGCCGGGACTCAATGATCTGAGTTATAGGGAGAGGTTGGACAAAGCTAGGACTTTTTTTCTTGAGAGCGTAGGAGACTGTGGGGTATCTTATAAGGAATGTATAAGATCATGAGGCATGGGTGGGGTGAATGCACTCAGTCTTTTTCCCAGGGTTGGGGAATCGAGGACTAGAGGGCATCAGTTTAAGGTTAGAGGGGAAAGAATAAAAGGGAATCTATGGGGCAACTCTTTTACACAGAGGGTGGTACGCATATGGAATGAGCTGCCAGTGGAAGTGGTTGAGGTGGGTACATTAACAACATTTAAAAGGCATTTGAACAAATACATGGATAGGAAAGGATTAGAAGGGTATGGCCCATGTGCAGGGAAACAGGGTTAGTGTGGACAGACATGTCTCCATGTGTAGGATTCTATGGTTGTCTATTAGAGGATATGAGCTATAAGGAGAGGCTGGACAAACTAGGATGTTTTCTGTCTTGAGTGGCAGAAGCTGATAGAAGTTTATAAAATTAAAATTAAGAGAGGCCTAGATAGGGTTGATGGTTAGAATCCTTTTCCCAGAGTCGAAATGTCTAAAACTAGAGGACGTGCATTTAAGATGAGGGAGAAAGTTCAAAGGAGATGTGAGGGGCAAGTATTTTACACAGAGAGTGGGAGGAGTCTGGAACGTGCTGCCAGGGGGGTGGTGGAGGCAAATATGTTAGATTAGCACATGAATATGCAAGGGATGGAGGGATATTGACAGACAGAAGGGATTAGTTTAGTTTGGCGTCATGCTCGACAAAGCATTGTAGGCCGAAGGGTGTATATTCTATGAAGCATATCCCAGGTTAGGTAAGAGTAGTATATTTTCTTCTTTGAAAGGAATTAATCACCTGGTTGAATTTTGACCATAACTAGTCACTTTTTCTGGATTTGAGCAAAATTGATAATAATCCCTTACTCAATTAAATGCCAAAAACTCGCCGTAGTTGGACTTGAACTCACAACCTGTGGCCCAGCTTCACAAGGGTTCCATGTTTTTACAGAGCCTGACCTTTCGCTATTCCTTACCCAGCAGCTGCTTGACAGTCGGGGCGGATGGACTGAGTTGTTGGTAGAGAGCAACCAGCAAACGCACTCTGTCCTCTGCATCTTGTAACTTCAGCTGGTCAAACAGGTCTGGGTCAGCACTGGCTAAGTGCTGACTGCTAATCCCCAGCTCTAAGGAGAGAGGAGACAGATCAACATTACACACACCACATCCCAGCATTTCCTGATACCATTTGCTGAGGAAGACTGTCGGCCAGTGAAGGAGTTAGCTGAAGAAGATGCCGGAAGACGAGATGCAATCTTCTGGCTTTAGCCCTGGTGACACACAGGACTGTGTCGGGGTGGGGAAGGTGACTCTCCGATTTCTGAGCCCTGCCATCGCTCAATGCCAAAGCGAGCCAATTACCATCCTAGCTACTTTCCCAGATATGGAGAGCCAATGGATAGGCGGGATGACTCATCGGCTCTCTCAACGGAAGTAGTCCTATCTAAAGGGTCAGAATGATTCACTTGGATCTTTGGGGTCTCACAGACCCCAGTGGATCTCTCATAGTGATCCAGACATCCTTCAGAGTGATCTCGGAGGCTGTGGTTGGGTGAGACTTTTCCAGAATGGAAGTGGGGGTGTGGGGGGAAGGGTAACATCTACACTATAGAAGAAAATGACCAAGGCAGTCAACAGCAGACTTCCAACATTAGGATGTCTGAAGGACGAAGCGATAAGGAGCGGATGGGATGGGGCAGGGATGGGATGATGGCAAGGAGTGGAGAGGGGGAGTGGCTGAGGAGGGACGGGGGAAGGAGGATAAGGAGAGGTGGGGAGGGGGTTGAGGAAAGGGGAGGGGAGTGAGTGGAGGAGGGGAGGGGGTGAGGGAGAAGGAAAGGAAGGGAGGAGGTTCAGGGGAGGAAGGGTGAGGGGAGGAGGGGAAGGGGTAGGAGAGGAGGGAAGGAGGGGAGAAGTGGAGAGTGTTCAGGGGAGGAGGGGAGGGGGCTGAGGGGAAGAGGGAAGGAGGGGAGGGTGTTCAGGGAAGGAGGGGAGGGGGAGTGAGGGGAGGAGGGAAGGAGCGGAGGGGGTTCAGGGTAGGAGGGGAGGGGGAATGAGGGGAGGAGGGAAGGAGCGGAGGGGGTTCAGGGTAGGAGGGGAGGGGGAGTGAGGGGGGAAGGGAAGGAGGGGAGGGTGTTCAGGGGAGGAGGGGAGGGGGAGTGAGGGGAGAAGGGAAGGAGCGGAGGGGGTTCAGGGGAGGAGGGGAGGGGGAGTGAGGGGAGGAGGGAAGGAGCGGAGGGGGTT
Source organism: Chiloscyllium plagiosum (assembly GCF_037043375.1). Classification (NCBI taxonomy): domain Eukaryota; kingdom Metazoa; phylum Chordata; class Chondrichthyes; order Orectolobiformes; family Hemiscylliidae; genus Chiloscyllium; species Chiloscyllium plagiosum. The sequence goes on from NW_028270146.1 coordinate 10,045,229, forward strand.
CAGGGTAGGAGGGGAGGGGGAGTGAGGGGGGAAGGGAAGGAGCAGAGGGGGTTCAGGGGAGGAGGGGTGGGGACTGAGGGGAGGAGGGAAGGAGGGGAGGGTGTTCGGGGAGGAGGGGAGGGGAGGGTGTTCAGGGAAGGAGGGGGGAGTGAGGGGAGGAGGGGAGGGGGTTCAGGGGAGGGGGAGGGGGAGTGATGGGAGGAGGGAAGGAGGGAAGGAAGGGAGGGTGTTCAGGGGAGGAGGGGAGGGGGAGTGAGGGGAGGAGGGAAGGAGCGGAGGGGGTTCAGGGGAGGAGAGGAGGGGGTGAGGGGAGGTGGGGAGACAGCGAGGTGAAGAGCATTGACCTATCCATTTCGATGTGTACTAAGCGAGCTCAGATTTACCGAAACCTTGCGGTGAGGTAAGGTGTTCTCACAGTGAGCACGCCTCTCACCTTTCACTCGCTGAAGGCATGAGTGGAAGCCAGAGTTGATCAGCCAGTGACGGACTTCCTCAGCCGCCATCTTCTCCACAGACACGGGTGCTCCTGAGACATTGGTGACCTGGGAGAGGGGTTTACAACATCAGAGTGGCATACAGTCGGATTAACAAAAGGAATCATTTGTATCTACGTTTCACAACCTCAGGATGGGCTGAGCTATCAAACAGCGAGGAAGTAGAGAGATTTCTCTTCTTGCTGAGAAGATGGAAATTCCAAAGTGGAGATATTGTGACACCCCCTCCTGGTGGAACATATTATTACAGCATTAACTGATTGACGTGGGAAACTGTGGCTCCAAGAATTTCAAATAGCAAAGATGACAGAGGCATAAGGTTATTCACATGTTTCGAAAACTGCACTGGACTAATGAACGTGAATAATATAGCTGCAAGAGTAGGTCAAAGGATCAGAATCCTGTTGTGAGTAACACATCTCCTGACTCCCCAAAGCCATCTCCAAGGCACAAGTCAGGAGTGTGATGGAATACTCCCCACTTGCCCTGCTCCAACAACACTCAAGAAGCTTGACACCATCCAGGATAAAGCAGCCACTTGATTGGCACCACATCCACAAATATCCACTCCCTCCACCACCGACGCTCAGTAGCACTGCAGATGTACTGCAGAAACTCACCAAAGATCCTCAGACAGCACCTTTCAAACCCATGACCATTCCATCTAGAAGGACAAGGGCAGCAGGTACATGAGAACACCACCCCCTGCAAGTTCCCCTCCAAGCCACTCACCATCCCGACTTGGAGATATATCACCGTTCCTTCAGTGCCACTGGGTTAAAATCCTGGAATTCCCTCCCTCAGGGCGTTGTGGGTCAACCCACAGCACGTGGACTGCAGCGGTTCAAGAAGGCAGCTCACCCCCACCTTCTCAAGGGGCAACTAGGGACGGGCAGTAAATACTGGGCCCAGCCAGCGACACCCACGTCCCAGGAGTGAATCAAAATAAAAATTAACAGCTTCAAGACCTTTCCTGTGTGACAGTGGTTAAAGGACACTCCTAACTGTGCTACAAATCTCAGTCTGTTGACATGAGTTACGAGCAGTTCTGTGGCACATGTGACCTTGATCAGCAAATCATAGCCTCAGGAGACACCGGGTTACTGTCACACGTGTGGCCAGTCCTGGAGAGGTCCTGCCTGGATAACCCAGCACTAGGAGACAGTGAGGACTGCAGATGTTGGAGATCAGAGTTGATAGTGTGGTGCTGGAAAAGCGCAGCAGATCAGGCAGCATCCGAGGAGCAGGAGAATCGACGCTTCAGGCCGGAGCCCTTCATCAGGAATGAGGTTGGGAGCCTCTGGGGTGGAGAAAGGCTCACTAACTGAGCTCACCCTTCACGACTGTTGACGGAAAGCAACCCGGGTTGAGACGGGAGCTGTTAGCTGCAGGGAATGTGCTTTTCTTACTGCGGGAACAAACAAGTGCATGAAAGACCAAGCGCTGAGAAACCTGCACCAGCACTTCATACAAAACAAAACGAGAGGCTGACACACAAAAAGATGATAATGAGAGAGCTGCGTGCGGGTCCTCAGAAGCTTCTGAAAGGATAAAGGGCAATCAGCCAGAACCAGGGCCCAGACAGCTGAAGGCATGTTCTTGATTAAAACTGAGAACAATCAAGCAATCAGAATTAGTTCAGCACAGATATCTCCGAGGCCAGTGGGATTGTGGGTAATAACCCAGGTATGGAGGGCAGCAGTACCATTCGAAGATAAATATCAGAGTTTTACAATCGAGCTTTTACTTGATTATAAATTTGATGGGTGGAAGGGCCTGTTTCTCTGCTGTAAAGGATCTATAGCTTCATGCGAGACCGTATGGGCTAGGGTCCTGGGCCAATGGTGTAAGCTAGCACATGGTCAGCCGAGGTTTGGCATGACCTGAAGTGTATGGAGGGGGGAAGACGGAAAACTAGCCGGCAGTCTGGGATGGGAAGGTCAAATCCTGAACCAGTCAAGATGGTGTGTGTGTGAGGGGTTCAGCAGGAGATGAGCTGAGATGGAGCAAAGTGGAGAGGTGGCACTCAGATAGAATTAGGCAGCTTTTCAAGATGGTGCACATTGTTCTGATCAAGGATACACTGTTTGTAAAGACCATAAGATAGCAGTATTAGGGAAACATTCGGCCCATCGAATCTGCTGCACTATTCGATCGTGGCTGATGTGTTTCTCAACCACATTCTGCTGACTTCTCCCCGTAACCCTTGATCCCCTGACTAACCGAAAACCCAAAGGCATTGGAGGTTAATCCATTGCAGCCCTCAGCATGGAATTATATAAAAGACTGGATGGTGTGGAAGCATTGGAAGGAGGTTGGACTAATCTCAGTTTGGGCCACACCATCCAATCGTCTGTTTCGGATCCACATGACAGTACAAAAGAAAATTTCCCCCAAATCATCACCTCAGGCAGTTTGAGATTTCCCATCCAGTGCAACGCCACCCTCTCCCTGTCTCTCCACAGCTGCCTTCCCCATTCGGTTACCTTCTCTGTTTCTGATGTGCTGAGCCTGGGCTTGTGTGTCTGACTCTCGGAGTTTCCCTGTCCGATATCCTGACCCTCACCACCTGCACAGCAAGCAAATGAAACATTGGTGATGATTTTAACGGATGGTTTGTTTCGCATGTCGTTGGGGCTGGAAACCAAGGCCCACTTATTCCCGTATGCCCCGAAAATTAATGTTTTTATAAACGTACGTACAATTCCCCAAAGTACAGTTACCAAGTTCCCTTTCACTGCTCTCTAAGGGTCTGGCTATACTGCTGGACATTAGAATCACTGCACACAGCTCATTGGCTGTTGCAGAAGGTCAAAGATCACACACACCAAGTTATAGTCCAACAGGTTTATTTGAAAACATAAGCTTTCGGAGTGTTGCCCCTTGAAGGTTGGAGGCTCCGAACGCTTGTGATTTCCTGTTGGATTATAACCTGGTGTTGCGTGATTTTTGACTTTGTCCACCCCAGTCCAACACCGGCTCCTCCACATCATGGATGGAGGAGGACAGCTCACTTGCCATTTGGCCATCAATCTGCCAGAGCAAGTTTTAAGCGAGACGTGTTAAACCCTCACTTCGTTCCATCACCCGCCTGGTTATGTTGCGTTCGGCCCGAGTATGGTATTAGTGCTGAGTGTTTCCCCGTACACATACCTGATCCTGAAACTTCACCCAGCCCCAGGTGTTCTTCCGGAACCCGTGGTGAACTTTGACACGTGGTGACCTTTTCTGAGACTCTGGGGAGCTGAGAGGAAGTCCCGGCTTCAGGACTGCATCTGGGACTTGCCTCCACTGAGTCAGAGCCTGAGCTTTCTGAACAGGCCGGCATTTTCGCCTGGGCGTTGGGCAGTGGGTCAGTCCTCCTGCACTGGTCTTCGCCTTTCCTACACAGACCCTTCCCAGCTGTGAGGTTAAAGGTGAGCTGAGTTTCCTGACGCTTTGTGTGAGTTGCCTTCGGTGGGCTTCCCGCAGGCCGTGAGGCAGACTGAGCGGCAGCGTGAGGTGAGTTCTCGGCTCGGCCTAGCGCCACACCAGGCCTGGAGGCACGCTGTGCGGACTCTGTGGCTGACGCCTCGTTCCTCCACTCCCCCACGGACACAGTGATCCCCAGTGTCTTCAACTGCAGATCCGGCCCGGACTTCTTCTTGTGGTGAGTGGAGCTGATTTTCGGTCCAGCCGCCCCTCGTCTGGCCTGTCCTGGGTCCGTCGGCCACGGGTCACCCTTGGCAAACTGGCTCTCCTCGGGGTCAGAGGTCACAATGGCCTCGGGGACAGAGGTCCCAGCAGCCTCTGGGAGGGTTCTTTTTGCGGTTTTGGGCTCAGGTTTCATGGCGTCCCCTGGGGATAAATGCCCCCCGTCACCAGGAATTTCACAAGAACCGATCTTGTTTTCCTTTCTCTCTGGCCTGTTGGTCAACATCTCAGTTGGATGGCCAGCCAGAGGTGAGTCTTTTCTCCTCCCGTGTTTAAAGCCCCCCGACTGTTTGCAGTTGCAGTAGCGAATAGTTTGGGCGTAGTTATTGAGCCCATTGGGAAGGCCGGTACCGGGACTCTCCAGCCCTGCGGGGGCCTTGGCGCTGACCGGTTGAGCCAGATTCCAAGGTCGGGCAGATTCACCCCCCGTGTGCGCTTGCCAGCAGGTTGGCACCTCCTCCATCTCCAGCCCGGGTGTGCTGGTGTGGCAGAAAATGTCCGCCCCAGAATTCGGCCTCCGCCTGCTGACCACGAACGAGCTCCGTGACGAGTTGCTGGATGCAACCTTCTCCAGGTTGTGGTGGTAGATGTCATGAAACGAAGGGGGGTCTTCAGCAGGAGAAGGGAACGTGAGGGCAGTTGAAGGATATGGGTGGGCACAAAGCCACTCGATGACATAGGATTTGGAGGAGGAGGATTCAACATCCGACAACTGGGGCGAAGAATGGGATCCATCATCAACTGAAGATGCTCTGGGTGGCGGCTTCCTCTTGCACAACCTCCGAGTCCTTCCCTTGGCCATTCCACTCTCTCCCTCCGCCATTCCTTACCCGTTTCTCCCGGCCAACTCAACACCAGGCTCCTTTCTTCAGTAAAACTGCTCTCTCAGTCAGGTGACCGCAGCTGAGGAAAGAATAAATGCATTTATTGGTTTTGGTTTGCTGTTTAAAACAAGTATTTCATTCTTATGCACACATTCACCATCACTTTCAAGATGCAGTCTGGGTGATGGCTGGTTCCCATATTTGACCATAAGAGTAGGGGAAGGAGTAGGCCATTCAGCCCATCAAGTGAGATGAGCCATTCAATTGGTTGATCTGATAATCCTCAGTTCCATTTTCCTGCCTTTTCCCATATCCCTTGATTCCCTTTCTGATTAAAATCTGTCTCAGCTATGACTATATTTTTAGATTCACTCATGGGACAAGGGCTTTGCCAACATTCATTGCCTGTCCCTAAATGCCTGGAGGGCAGTTAAAAGACACCCACGTTGCTGTGGATGTGGAGTTATATGTAGGCCAGACTGGGTAAGGATGGCAGATTTCCTTCCCCGAAGGGCATTAGTGAATCAGATGGGTATAGCTGACAATCAAAATGGTTTTATAGTCCTTGTTGGACTCTTAATTCTTGTTTTGTTTTTACTGAATTTGAACTCCATGGCAAGATTTGAACCCAGTCTCTGGATTATTAATCCAGCAATAATGCCAAGCGATCATCACCTCCCCCAAAATACTTAATGACCCAGACTCAACATCACTCTATGGTAAAGAGTTCCACAGACTCACTCCCCTCTGAGAGAGGAAATTCCTCCTCATCTCCGTCTTCAATGTGTACGCTTGAAATCTGAGACCATGCCCTCTGTTCCTGGACTCTCTTATGAGGAGAAACAATCTCTCGATATCTCCCCTGTCACCTCTCCTAGCAATCTTATGTGTTTCAATAAGGCTGCTTCTAAACTCCAGGCCCAACCTACTCAACTTCTCCTCACAATGCTATCCCTCCATTGTCAGGATCAGCCGAGTGGACCGTCTCTGGACTGCCTCCACAATGCCAGTCTTTCCTGGCTCGGGGGGGTGGTGGGCCCTCCGTCGTTCACAGTATTCCAGCTGTGTTCTGAAGGAAGTGCACTGCCCCTGAAGCATTAACTCTGATTTCTCTCTCTGCAAGATCTGTTGAGTTATTCCAGCAATTTCTGTTTTTGATTTCCACCATCCTCAGTTCTTTTGGCTTGTTGTCTTTTGTGGTCTGACTGGTGCCTTGTGCATTTTTAGTAAAACCTCCCTATTTTTAAACACCATTCCCTACATACATTCAATGAGCCTAATGAGTTTGGAGAAGATTTGTAGCTCAGGTTGAGGTTCTGGATGTAGGTTTGCTCGCTGAGCTGCAAGGTTCATTTTCAGACGTTTCGTCACCATACTAGATAACATACTCAGTGAGCCTCCGGATGAAGCACTGGTGGTGTAGCCCGTTTTTTATTTATACATTTGAAAGTGGGCTACATCACTAGTGCTTCATTCAGAGGCTCACTGAAGATGTTACCTAGTATGGTGATGAAACATCTGAAAATGAACCTTCCAGCTCAGAGAGCAAACCTACATCCATTCCATGTTCCTTCCCTATTACCTAGTGGACTCAGATGCTTGTTTTTTGTGAGTCTGGGATTAGTACTCCCAAATCTCTCTGTGCTGTCACTCTCTGTCAGCCTTCTCTTCACAAGGAATCTGTCCCATCACAGTCGCTGGGTCAAAACACGGAAACTATTCACCAGCGACGGTCAGAGCTGTATCAGCACAAACTCTGATGGGGAGGAGTGTGGCTCATCACCTCTTTCTCAGGGGTAACTCAGGTGGCATGGTGGCTCAGTGGTTAGCACTGCTGCCTCACAGCACCAGGGATCCGGGTTCGATTCCAGCCTCAGGCAACTGTCTGTGTGGAGTTTGCACATTCTCCCCGTGTCTGTGTGGGGTTGCTCTGGTTTCCTCCCACAGTCCAAAGATGTACAGGTTAGAGTGAATTGGCCACGCTAAATTGCCCACAGTGTTCAGAGATGTGTAGGTTAGGTGCATTAGTCAGGGGTAAATGTAGGGTAGTTGGATGGGTTACTCTTCGGAAGGTCGGTGTAAACTTGTTGGGCTGAAGGGCCTGTTTCCACACTGTAGGGGTTCTATGCACTACCTTCAGCAGCAACAATCTTCCTGCTTGAATCTGTTTAATTTCTAGTAATCTGTTAAAGGTCCTGGATTAGCAAGCCGGGAAGGAAGGAAAATTGAGAAGATTGTTACAAACAGAGAATGTACCTCCAGATGCAATCATTGTTCTGAATGGTGCAAATATGGCAGCAAATCCTGCAAATACCACATGAGGGATAAGTCTAGAAATGGTGGCCGCGATTGGATCTGTCCGTAACATCACAAGTGATTGACTTAGTAAGAATTTTCCAGCACATTGTACACCTGCTGGTCAACTATCTCCCCTAATCCCATTTTCCACCCCTCTGGCCTGCAGCCTTGTAAACTCTGCATTTCAAATTTCTTGGAAAACCTCACAAATGAAGGTTCCAGCCTGTGCCACCCTTTTTGGCTGTGATTCCCGGAGGTGAAGTAAAAATTCCTCAAATCCTCTCCAAACCTCCAAACCTCCTGCTCCATACTGTAACACTTCACCTTTCAATTATTAATCCCTCTCTCAGTGAAAAGGTGTAAATGTATCGCTCAGAACTTTGAACACCTCAATCATATTCAGCCCCTCCCTCAGCCCTCTCTGCTCTAAGGAAAATAACTCCACCCCTACCTAAACTCTCTGTGTAGTTGAATGGCTTCAGTCCTGGAGGATCTCCTCTGTAATTTTTTGAGATGAGCTTTATAAATTAGACACAGCAAGATTGAACTCTCCCTCCCCTGCAGCATTAATCTGGGGTCTCTGAACGACCAGCCTATGACATTACCCTTATGCCACCGCTTCCCCCACTCAGAGGAGCAGTATGGTATTAGTCAGCCAGGCTGCTGCAGCAACCGATAGGAGAGTGGTTGAACTGATTGTGACCCTCACTCCACCTTCCAGTCTCTTCCCTTCAACCCTGCACTCCCACGTTGTTCAAAGACCTGACTTTCTCAACCTTGGATATATCCAATTGCCAGCCGCCACTGCAGAGAGTCTGAAAATTAATGACCGTCCAATGAAAAAAACTCACAAAATCCCTACAGTGTGCAAGCAGGCCATTCAGCCTGTCAAGTCTATACCAACACTCTGAAGAGTATCCCATCCAGACCACCAGTCCCCTACTCCCCCAAGTTTAATCCGACATAGCACATGGCTAACCCACCTGGCCTACATATCCCTAGACACTGTAGTAATTTAGCATGGCCAATCCACCTAAACTGCACAGTTTTGGACAGTGGGAGGATACTGGAGCACCCCCATGCAGACAGAGGGAGAATGTGCAAACTCCACACAGACAGTCACCCCAGAGCAGACTCAACCCCAGATCCCTGACACTGTGGGGCAGCAGTGAGCCACCGTGCTGCAAACTCCTCCTCAAATGCTTCTTAACGTGGGGGGAGGGGGGCTTATTTTTACACTGGATCCTAATTCCTTGTTCCCCAGAAAAGGAAACCTGCTCCCAGCATCCACCCTGGCAAGCCCTCTCAGAGTTTTATATATTTCAGAAATGTTGCCTCTCATTCTTCTCCAAATCAATGAGCAGAGGACAATCTGCTCAACTTTTCTGGAAGAGGTAATCACTTTAACCTATTAATCTACCCAGGGAACCTTCCCCGAACCTTTTCCATCACAACTATATTCTTCCATCAGTAAGGAGACCAATAGAGTGCTACTGATTGTGATCTCACCAGGGTTCTGTGCAGTGTAGCCAAAACTCCTGACTTTGAAATGGCTGCCTTTACAATAAAGGCCATTTCACTTCCTGATGTACTGTACCTGCATAAATTTAATATCATTTATTGCAATGATGTGTTCTTGGGTTATGGGTTTGTGAGAGGCATGAGCTTTTCTGCACGTCTGAAATTAATAATTATCTTGTATTTCTGTAACCATGGTGATTTCTTTTAAAAGAGTTTTTGAGGCCTAGCTTTGAATTAATGCATTTTTTTGCGCATTTTGTCACTAAACAAGCTAACCAGGTTCCAGTGCAGAAGGTCAGCAGAGGTTTATTAAGCTTTATTTTGAATTTTTGGGCTTTCCTGTGGAGTCTTTCAATGAAGATGATTGTAATGACTAGGGATTCAAAACCTGTCTATCTTGGCCTTCAAAGTACTTAACTACTCTCTTCAATATCTATCTGCAGGAAAGAATTCCACAGATACACCCCTCCCACCCCCCCACCCCCCCCCCAAGAGAAATTCCTTCTCATCTCTGTCTTAACTGTGTGACCCGTTATTCTGAGATGATGCCCTCTGGTCTGAGACTCGCCCTCAAAGGAAAGTAATCTTTCCACACCTACCCTGTCAAGTTACCTAAGATTCTTGTATGCTTCAGTCTTCTATGTTCTAATGGATACAGGCCCAAACTATTCAAACGCACTTCATAAACTTTCGAAAACTGATGTTCGCAGGTAAAGGGACGGCTGGAAAATGGGAAGCCTTCAGAAATGAGATAACGAAATAAGTGCATGCAAGACAATTTTCTGATTCAGTATGTGGATGTACCTACTAGAGAAGGTGCAAAACTTGACCTACTCTTGGGAAATAAGGCAGGGCAGGTGACTGAGGTGTCAGTAGGTGAGCACTTTGGGGCCAGCGACCATAATTCTACGACTTTTAAAATAGTGATGGAAGAGGATAAACCAGATCTAAAAGTTGAAGTTCTAAATTGGAGAAAGGCCACTTTTGATGGTATTAGGCATGAACTTTCAAAAGCTGATTGGAGGCAGATGTTCGCATGTAAAGGGATGGCTGGAAAATGGGAAGCCTTCAGAAATGAGATAACGAGAATCCAGAGAAAGTATATTCCTGTCAGGGTGAAAGGGAAGGCTGGTAGGTATAGGGAATGCTGGATGACTAAAGAAATTGAGGGTTTGGTTAAGAAAAAGAAGGAAGCATATGTCAAGTATAGGGATAGATTGAATGAATCCTTGGAAGAGTATAAAGGCAGGAGGAGTATACTTAAGAGGGAAATCAGGAGGGCAAAACGGGGACATGAGATAGCTTTGGCAAATAGGGTTAAGAAGAATCCAAAGAGTTTTTACAAATATATTAAGGACAAACGGTATCTTTGTGTGGGAGCCACAGAAAATGGGGGAGATACTAAATGAATATTTTGCATCAGTATTTACTGTGGAAAAGGATATGGAAGATATAGACTGTAGGGAAATAGATGGTGACATCTTGTAAAATGTCCAGATTACAGAGGAGGAAGTGCTGGATGTCTTGAAACGGTTAAAGGTGGATAAATCCCCAGGACCTGATCAGGTGTACCCGAGATCTCTGTGGGAAGCTAGAGAAGTGATTGCTGGGCCTCTTGCTGACATATTTGTATCACCAATAGTCACAGATGAGGTGCCGGAAGACTGGAGGTTGGAAAACATGGTGCCTCTGTTTAAGAAGGGTGGTAAGGACAAGCCAGGGAACTATAGACCGGTGAGACTGACATCGGTGGTGGGCAAGTTGTTGGAGGGAATCCTGAGGGACAGGATGTACATGTATTTGGAAAGGCAAGGACTGATTAGGGATAGTCAACATGGCTTTGTGCGTGGGAAATCATGTCTCACAGATTTTATTGAGTTTTTTGAAGTAACAATGAAGATTGGTGAGGGCAGAGCAGTAGATGTGATCTATGTGGACGTCAGTAAGGCGTTTGACAAGGTTCCCCATGGGAGACTGATTAGCAAGGTTAGATCACATGGAATACAGGGAGAACTAGCCATTTGGCTCAAAGGTAGAAGACAGAGGGTGATGGTGTAGGGTTGTTTTTCAGACTGGAGGCCTGTGACCAATGGAGTGCCACAAGGATCGGTGCTGGGTCCTCTACTTTTTGTCATTTACATAAATGATTTGAATGCGAGCATAAGAGGTACAGTTAGTAAGTTTGCAGATGACACCAAAATTGGAGGTGTAGTGGACAGCGAAGAGGGTTACCTCAGATTACAACAGGATCTTGACCATATGGGCCAATGGGCTGAGAAGTGGCAGATGGAGTTTAATTCAGATAAATGCAAGGTGCTGCATTTTGGGAAAGTAAATCTTAGCAGGACTTATACACTTAATGGTAAGATCCTAGGAAGTGTTGCTGAACAAAGAGACCTTGGAGTGCAGGTTCATAGCTCCTTGAAAGTGGAGTCGCAGGTAGATAGGATAGTGAAGAAGGCGTTTGGTATGTTTTCCTTTATTGGTCAGAGTATTGAGTACAGGAGTTGGGAGGTCATGTTGCAGCTGTACAGGACATTGGTTAGGCCACTGTTGGAAAATTGCGTGCAATTCTGGTCTCCTTCCTGTCGGAAAGATGTTGTGGAACTTGAAAGGGTTCAGAAAAGATTTACAAGGATGTTGCCAGGGTTGGAGGATTTGAGCTATAGGGAGAGGCTGAACAGGCTGGGGCTGTTTTCCCTGGAGCGTTGGAGGCTGAGGGGTGAACTTATAGAGGTTTACAAAATTATGAGAGACATGGATAGGGTAAATAGGCAAAGTCTTTTCCCTGGGGTCAGGGAGTCCAGAACCAGAGGGCATAGGTTTAGGGTGAGAGGGGAAAGATATAAAAAAGGCAACTAAGGGGCAACTTTTTCACGCAGAGGGTGGTACATACATGGAATGAACTGCCAGAGGAAGTGGTGGAAGCTGGTACAATTGCAACATTTAAGAGACATTTGGATGGGTATATGAATAGAAAGGGTTTGGAGGGATATGGGCCGGGTGCTGGCAGATGGGACTAGATTGGGTTGGGATATCTGGTTGGCATGAACAGGTTGGACCGAAAGGTCTGTTTCCATGCGGTACATCTCTATGACTCTATGACTCTATAAGACAGTCCCACCAACTGTGCTCTCAGTCTCATGAATCCTCACTGGATTGCTTCCATTGTCAAGCGATCTTTTTCTTCAGAAAGGGGCCCAAAAACTTTCCATAATTTTTCAGCGGAGAGCAAGCAGAGTTAACGTTTCAGGTCCAGTGACCCTTCTTTGGAAGTAGACCGTTAATTCAGCTTTCTCTTCACAGATGCTTCCAGGCAGCTGAGCCCTTCCTGCAGCTTTGGATTTCCAGCTTCCACAGTCCTTTCGGGTTATTACACAATATTTCAGTCTGGTCGGTCTGAAGCCTCATTTCGTTCAGCAAGACCCACCTACTTTTACATTTCTGTACTTTGAAATAAAAGTCAACATTGCAGTTGCCGTGCGGAGTTCCTTGAAAGTGGAGTCGTAGGTCGACAGGGTGGTGAAGAAGGCCTTGGCAAGGTGCTTGTCTTTATTAGTCAGAGCATTGAGTGTGGGAGTTGGGAGGCCATGTTGCAGCTGTACAGGACATTGGTTAGGCCACTTTTGGTGGGATACTGTGTGCAAATCTGGTCTCCTTGCTGCAGGAAAATTGTTGTGACACTTGAAAGGGTTCAGAAAAGATTTACAAAGATGTTGCCAGGGTTGGAGGGTTTGAGCTACAGGGAGAGGCTGAATAGGTTGGGCTGTTTTCCCTCAAGCGTCAGAGGCTGAGGGGTGACCTTATAGAGGTTTATAAAATCATGAGGGGCATGGATAGGGTGAACAGCCATGGTCTTTTCCCTGGGGTGGGAGAATCCTGAGCTAGAGGGCATAGGTTTAGGGTGAGAGGGGAAAGATTTAAAAGGGATCTGAGGGGTAACTTTTTCCCACAGAGGGTTGTTTGGAATAAACTACCAGAGGAAGTGGTGGAGGCTGGTACAATTACAACATTTAAAAGGCATCTGGATGGATTTATGAAAAGGAAGGGTTTAGAGGGAAATGGGCCAAATGCTGGAAAATGGGACTAGACTTATTTCTGATCAGCAGAGATGAGTTGGACTGAAGGTATGATTCTATGAGTGAATCAAATTGGATTTTTGTGGTTCATGGATGAGGACTCTCAAATCCCCCTGAGCTGTAGCTTTCTACAGATCATTAAGCAAATGAAGCTTGTGATATAAATACAATAGATAGACAAACAGCTTGGAAGATAGAAATCCAGCAGTGAATAACATACTCAAATTATAATTACTGGAATCTTAATTGAATTCAGATTCCAGCAGCCACCATAACAGGATTTGGACCCAGGTCCCCAGAACAGGACCTGGGCTGTAAGTCCAGTAATTATACCACGAGACCATCACCTCTCAACTACCATCAGAGGAGCTTTACAAGAATAATTGAGGGATGAAGGCCTTGTCATGTGAGGAGAATTGAGGACTCTGGGTCTGTACTCGATGGAGTTTAGAAGGATGAAGGAGGATTTGATTGCAACTTACAGAACACTGAAAGATCTGGATAGAGTGGATGTGGAGAAAATGTTTCCACTTGTGGGAGAGACGAGGACCCGAGGGCACAGCCTCAGAGTGAAGGGAGGACCCTATCAAACTGAGAGGAGGAGGAATTTCTCCAGCCAGAGGGTGGGGAACCTGTGGAACGCATTGCCACAGAGGGCTATGGGGGACAAGTCACTGCGTGTATTTAAGACAGAGACAGATAGGTTCCGGATCAGTGAGGGGGTCAAGGGTTACAGGGAGAAAGCAGGGGAATGGGGTTGAGAAACATATCAGCCATAATGGAATAGAAAAGAGACATGATGGGCTGCATGGACTATTTCTGCTCCAAAAGCTTTTAGTCTTAAGATCCTGCAACTGAAAATCTTTACTTTCATGTTTAATGTGTCGCATAATAGTGGACAACTTCCCGTTAACAAACAACAAGGTAATAATTGATCTGATTTTAGGGGATTAATTGAGGAATCCACATTGATCACTGAGGAGCACACTTCCTATGTCAACCAAAAGCTAAATACTATTCCTCCATCAGTGGAGTGCTCCCTCAGTACTGTCTCTCCATCAGTGCGGTGCTCCCTCAGTACTGTCCCTCCATCAGTGCAGAGCTCCCTCAGTACTGTCCCTCCATCAGTGCAGAGCTCCCTCAGTACTGTCCCTCCATCAGTGCAGTGCTCCCTCAGTACTGTCCCTCCATCGGTGCGGTGCTCCCTCAGGACTGTCCCTCCGTCAGTGCAGAGCTCCCTCAGTACTGTCCCACCATCAGTGCAGTGCTCCCTCAGTACTGTCCCTCCATCAGTGCAGACCTCCCTCAGTACTGTCCCTCCATCAGTGCAGTGCTCCCTCAGTAGTGTCCCTCCATCAGTGCAGTGCTCCCTCAGTACTGTCCCTCCATCAGTGCAGTGCTCCCTCAGTACTGTCCCTCCATCAGTGCAGTGCTCCCTCAGTACTGTCCCTCCATCAATGCAAGGCTCCCTCAATACTGTCCCTCCATCAGTGCAGTGCTCCCTCAGTTCTCTCCCTCCATCAGTGCAGAGCTCCGTCAGTACTGTCCCTCTATCAGTGCAGCGCTCCCTCAGTACTGCCCTTCCATTAGTGCAGTGCTCCCTCAGTACTCTCCCTCCATCAGTGCAGAGCTGCCTCAGTTCTCTCCCTCCATTAGTGCAGTGCTCCCTCAGTACTGTCCCTCCATCAGTGCAGTGCTCCCTCAGTACTATCCCTCAATCAATGCAGCGCTCCCTCAGTCCTGTCCCTCCATCAGTGCAGTGCTCCCTCAGTACTGTCCCTCCATCAGTGCAGTGCTCCCTCAGTCCTGTCCCTCCATCAGTGCAGAACCCCCTCAGTACTATCCCTCCATTAGTGCAGAGCTCCCTCAGTACTAACTCTCCATTAGTGCAGAGGTCCCTCTGTACTGTCCCTCAATCAGTGCAGAGTTCCCTCAATACTGTCCCTCGATCTGTAAAGTGCTCTCTCAGTAGTATCCCTCCATCAGTGCAATGCTGCCTCAGTCCTGACCCTCCATCAGTGCAGTGCTCCCTCAGTACTTTCTCTCCATCAGTGCAATGCTCCCTCAGTACTGTACATCGATTATTATGGAGCTCCCTCAGTACTATCCCTCACTCAGTGCAGTGCCCCCTCCGAACTGTCCCACCATCAGTGCAGAGCTCCCTCAGTACTGTCCCTCCATCACTGCAGTGCTCCCTCAGTTCTCTCCATCCATTAGTGCAAAGCTGCCTCAGTTCTCTCCCTCCATTAGTGGAGTGCTCCCTCAGTACTGTCCCTCGATCAATGCAGCGCTCCCTCAGTGCTGTCCCTCCATCAGTACAGAGCTCCCTCAGTACTGTCCCTTGATCAATGCAGTGCTTCCTCAGTCCTGACCCGCCATCAGTGCAGTGCTCCCTCAGTGCTGTCCTTCCATTAGTGCAGTGCTCCCTCAGTACTGTCCCTCCATCAGTGCAAAAGCCCCTTAGTACTGTCCCTCCAACAGTACGGAGCTCCCTCAGTATTGTCCTTCTATTAGTGCAGTGCTCCCTCAGTACTGTCCCTCCATCAGTGCAGTGCTCCCTCAGTACTATCCCTCGATCAATGCAGCACTCCCTCAGTCCTGTCCATCCATCAGTGCAGTGCTCCCTCAGTACTGTCCCTCCAGCAGTGCAGAGCTCCCACAGTACTGTCCCTCCATCAGTGCGGTGCTCCCTCAGTACTGTCCCTCCATCAATGCAGTGCTCCCTCAGTACTATCCCTCCATCAGTGCGGTGCTCCCTCAGTACTAACCCTCCATCAGTGCAGCGCTCCCTCAGTACTGTCCCTCCATCAATGCAGTGCTCCCTCAGTACTATCCCTCCATCAGTGCGGTGCTCCCTCAGTACTAACCCTCCAGCAGTGCAGAGCTCCCTCAGTACTGTCCCTCCATCAATGCAGTGCTCCCTCAGTACTGTCCCTCCATCAGTGCAGAGCTCCCTCAGTACTAACCCTCCATCAGTGCAGCGCTCCCTCAGTCCTGTCCCTCCATCAGTGCAGTGCTCCCTCAGTACTGTCCCTCCATCAGTGCAGTGCTCCCTCAGTACTGTCTCTCCATCAGTGCAGAGCTCCCTTAGTACTATCCCTCCATTAGTGCAGAGCTCCCTCAGTTCTGTCCCTCGATCTGTAAAGTGCTCTCTCAGTAGTATCCCTCCATCAGTGCAGTGCTGCCTCAGTCCTGTCCCTCCATCAGTGCAGAGCTCCCTCAGTACTAACCCTCCATCAGTGCAGCGCTCCCTCAGTCCTGTCCCTCCATCAGTGCAGTGCTCCCTCAGTACTGTCCCTCCATCAGTGCAGTGCTCCCTCAGTACTGTCTCTCCATCAGTGCAGAGCTCCCTTAGTACTAACTCTCCATTAGTGCAGAGTTCCCTCAGTACTGTCCCTCGATCTGTAAAGTGCTCTCTCAGTAGTATCCCTCCATCAGTGCAGTGCTGCCTCAGTCCTGTCCCTCCATCAGTGCAGTGCTCCCTCTGTCCTGACCCTCCATCAGTGCATTGCTCCCTCAGTACTGTCCCTCCATCAGTGCAGAGCTCCCTCAGTACTGTCCCTCCATCACTGCAGTGCTCCCTCAGTTCTCTCCATCCATTTGTGCAGTGCTCCCTCAGTACTGTCCCTCCATCAGTTCATTTCTCCATCAGTTCTCTCCCTCCGTTAGTTCAGAGCTCCCTCAGTACTGTCCCTACATCAGTGCAGTGCTCGCTCAGTACTATCCCACGATCAGTGCAGTGCTCCCTCAGTACTGTCCCTCCATCAGTGCAGAGCTCCCTCAGTGCTGTCCCTCCATCAGTGCAGAGCTCCCTCAGTACTGTCCCTCAATCAGTGCAGTGCTCCCTCAGTAATGTCCCTCCATGAGTGCAGAGCTGCCTCAGTACTGTCCCTCCATCTGTGCAGAGCTCCCTCAGTGCTGTCCCTCCATCAGTGCAGAGCTCCCTCAGTACTGTCCCTCAATCAGTGTAGTGCTCCCTCAGTAATGTCCCTCCATGAGTGCAGTGCTCCCTCAGCACTGTCCCTCCATCAGTGCAGTGCTCCCTCAGTACTGTCCCTCCATCAGTGCAGAGCTGCCTCAGGACTGTCCCTCCATCAGTGCAGAGCTGCCTCAGTACTGTCCCTCCATCAGTGCAGTGCTCCCTCAGCACTGTCCCTCCATCAGTGCAGTGCTCCCTCAGTACTGTCCCTCAATCAGTGCAGTGCTCCCTCAGTACTGTCCCTCCATCAGTGCAGAGCTGCCTCAGTACTGTCCCTCCATCAGTGCAGTGCTCCCTCAGCACTGTCCCTCCATCAGTGCAGTGCTCCCTCAGTACTGTCCCTCCATCAGTGCAGAGCTGCCTCAGTACTGTCCCTCCATCAGTGCAGAGCTCCCTCAGTACTGTCCCTCAATCAGTGTAGTGCTCCCTCAGTAATGTCCCTCAATCAGTGCAGTGCTCCCTCAATACTGTCCCTCCATGAGTGCAGAGCTGCCTCAGTACTGTCCCTCCATTAGTGCAGTGCTCCCTCAGTACTGTCCGTCCATCAGTGCAGAGCTGCCTCAGTGCTGTCCCTCTATCAGTGCAGTGCTCCCTCAGTACTGTCCCTCCATCAGTGCAGTGCTCCCTCAATACTGTCCCTCCATCAGTGCAGTGCTCCCTCAGTACTGTCCCTCCATCAGTGCAGTGCTCGCTCAATACTGTCCCTCCATGAGTGCAGAGCTGCCTCAGTACTGTCCCTCCATCAGTGCAGTGCTCCCTCAGTACTGTCCCTCTATCAGTGCAGTGCTCCCTCAGTACTGTCCGTCCATCAGTGCAGTGCTCCCTCAGTACTGTCCCTCTATCAGTGCAGTGCTCCCTCAGTACTGTCCCTTGATCAGTGCAGTGCTCCCTCAATACTGTCCCTCCATCAGTGCAGTGCTCCCTCAGTACTGTCCCTCCATCAGTGCAGTGCTCCCTCAGTACTGTCCCTCCATCAGTGCAAGGCTCCCTCAATACTGTCCCTCCATCAGTGCAGTGCTCCCTCAGTACTGTCCCTCCATCAGTGCAGACCTCCCTCAGTACTGTCCCTCCATCAGTGCAGTGCTCCCTCAGTACTGTCCCTCCATCAGTGCAGTGCTCACTCAGTACTGTCCCTACATCAGTGCAGTGCTCCCTCAGTACTGTCAGTTCATCAGTGCAGAGCTCCCTCAGTACTGTACCTCCATCAGTGCAGACCTCCCCCAGTACTGTCCCTCCATCAGTGCAGACCTCCCTCAGTACTGTCCCTCCATTAGTGTAGAGCACCCTCAGTACTGTCCCTCCATCAGTGCAGTTCTCCCTCAGGTCTGTCCCTCCATCAGTGCAGTGCTCCCTCAGTACTATCCCTCCATCAGTGCAGAGCACACTCAGTACTGTCCCTCCATCAGTGCAGACCTCCATCAGTACTGACCCTCCATCAGTGCAGTGCTCCCTCAGTACTGTCCCTCCATCAGTGCAGAGCTCCATCAGTACTGTCCCTCCATCAGTGCAGTGCTCACTCAGGACTGTCCATCCATCAGTGCGGTGCTCCCTCAGTACTGTCCCTCCATCAGTGCAGTGTTCCCTCAGTACTGTCCCTCGATCAGTGCAGTGCACCCTCACTACTGTCCCTGCATCAGTGCAGTTCTCCCTCAGTACTGTCCCACCATCAGTGCGGTGCTCCATCAGTACTGCCCCTCCATCAGTGCAGAGCTCCCTCAGTACTGTCCCTCCATCAGTGCAGACCTCCCTCAGTACTGTCCCTCCATCAGTGCAGTGCTCCATCAGTACTGTCCCTCCATCAGTGCAGACCTCCCTCAGTACTGTCCCACCATCAGTGTAGTGCTTCCTCAGTACTGTCCCTCCATCAGAGCGGTGCTCCATCAGCTCTCTCCCTCCATTAGTGCAGAGCTCCCTCAGTACTGTCCCTCAATCAGTGCAGTGCTCCCACAGTGCTGTCCCTCCATCAGTGCAGAGCTCCCTCAGTACTGTCCCTCCATCAGTGCAAAAGCCCCTTAGTACTGTCCCTCCAACAGTACGGAGCTCCCTCAGTATTGTCCTTCTATTAGTGCAGTGCTCCATCAGTACTGCCCCTCCATCAGTGCAGAGCTCCCTCAGTACTGTCCCTCCATCAGTGCAGACCTCCCTCAGTACTGTCCCTCCATCAGTGCAGTGCTCCATCAGTACTGTCCCTCCATCAGTGCAGACCTCCCTCAGTACTGTCCCACCATCAGTGTAGTGCTTCCTCAGTACTGTCCCTCCATCAGAGCGGTGCTCCATCAGCTCTCTCCCTCCATTAGTGCAGAGCTCCCTCAGTACTGTCCCTCAATCAGTGCAGTGCTCCCACAGTGCTGTCCCTCCATCAGTGCAGAGCTCCCTCAGTACTGTCCCTCCATCAGTGCAAAAGCTCCTTAGTACTGTCCCTCCAACAGTACGGAGCTCCCTCAGTATTGTCCTTCTATTAGTGCAGTGCTCCCTCAGTACTGACCCGCCATCAGTGCAGTGCTCCCTCAGTGCTGTCCTTCCATTAGTGCAGTGCTCCCTCAGTACTGTCCCTCCATCAGTGCAAAAGCCCCTTAGTACTGTCCCTCCAACAGTACGGAGCTCCCTCAGTATTGTCCTTCTATTAGTGCAGTGCTCCCTCAGTACTGTCCCTCCATCAGTGCAGTGCTCCCTCAGTACTATCCCTCGATCAATGCAGCGCTCCCTCAGTCCTGTCCCTCCATCAGTGCAGTGCTCCCTCAGTACTGTCCCTCCAGCAGTGCAGAGCTCCCACAGTACTGTCCCTCCATCAGTGCGGTGCTCCCTCAGTACTGTCCCTCCATCAATGCAGTGCTCCCTCAGTACTATCCCTCCATCAGTGCGGTGCTCCCTCAGTACTAACCCTCCATCAGTGCAGCGCTCCCTCAGTACTGTCCCTCCATCAATGCAGTGCTCCCTCAGTACTATCCCTCCATCAGTGCGGTGCTCCCTCAGTACTAACCCTCCAGCAGTGCAGAGCTCCCTCAGTACTGTCCCTCCATCAATGCAGTGCTCCCTCAGTACTGTCCCTCCATCAGTGCAGAGCTCCCTCAGTACTAACCCTCCATCAGTGCAGCGCTCCCTCAGTCCTGTCCCTCCATCAGTGCAGTGCTCCCTCAGTACTGTCCCTCCATCAGTGCAGTGCTCCGTCAGTACTGTCTCTCCATCAGTGCAGAGCTCCCTTAGTACTATCCCTCCATTAGTGCAGAGCTCCCTCAGTTCTGTCCCTCGATCTGTAAAGTGCTCTCTCAGTAGTATCCCTCCATCAGTGCAGTGCTGCCTCAATCCTGTCCCTCCATCAGTGCAGAGCTCCCTCAGTACTAACCCTCCATCAGTGCAGCGCTCCCTCAGTCCTGTCCCTCCATCAGTGCAGTGCTCCCTCAGTACTGTCCCTCCATCAGTGCAGTGCTCCCTCAGTACTGTCTCTCCATCAGTGCAGAGCTCCCTTAGTACTAACTCTCCATTAGTGCAGAGTTCCCTCAGTACTGTCCCTCGATCTGTAAAGTGCTCTCTCAGTAGTATCCCTCCATCAGTGCAGTGCTGCCTCAGTCCTGTCCCTCCATCAGTGCAGTGCTCCCTCTGTCCTGACCCTCCATCAGTGCATTGCTCCCTCAGTACTGTCCCTCCATCAGTGCAGAGCTCCCTCAGTACTGTCCCTCCATCACTGCAGTGCTCCCTCAGTTCTCTCCATCCATTTGTGCAGTGCTCCCTCAGTACTGTCCCTCCATCAGTTCATTTCTCCATCAGTTCTCTCCCTCCGTTAGTTCAGAGCTCCCTCAGTACTGTCCCTACATCAGTGCAGTGCTCGCTCAGTACTATCCCACGATCAGTGCAGTGCTCCCTCAGTACTGTCCCTCCATCAGTGCAGAGCTCCCTCAGTGCTGTCCCTCCATCAGTGCAGAGCTCCCTCAGTACTGTCCCTCAATCAGTGCAGTGCTCCCTCAGTAATGTCCCTCCATGAGTGCAGAGCTGCCTCAGTACTGTCCCTCCATCAGTGCAGAGCTCCCTCAGTGCTGTCCCTCCATCAGTGCAGAGCTCCCTCAGTACTGTCCCTCAATCAGTGTAGTGCTCCCTCAGTAATGTCCCTCCATGAGTGCAGTGCTCCCTCAGCACTGTCCCTCCATCAGTCCAGTGCTCCCTCAGTACTGTCCCTCCATCAGTGCAGAGCTGCCTCAGGACTGTCCCTCCATCAGTGCAGAGCTGCCTCAGTACTGTCCCTCCATCAGTGCAGTGCTCCCTCAGCACTGTCCCTCCATCAGTGCAGTGCTCCCTCAGTACTGTCCCTCCATCAGTGCAGTGCTCCCTCAGTACTGTCCCTCCATCAGTGCAGAGCTGCCTCAGTACTGTCCCTCCATCAGTGCAGTGCTCCCTCAGCACTGTCCCTCCATCAGTGCAGTGCTCCCTCAGTACTGTCCCTCCATCAGTGCAGAGCTGCCTCAGTACTGTCCCTCCATCAGTGCAGAGCTCCCTCAGTACTGTCCCTCAATCAGTGTAGTGCTCCCTCAGTAATGTCCCTCAATCAGTGCAGTGCTCCCTCAATACTGTCCCTCCATGAGTGCAGAGCTGCCTCAGTACTGTCCCTCCATTAGTGCAGTGCTCCCTCAGTACTGTCCGTCCATCAGTGCAGAGCTGCCTCAGTGCTGTCCCTCTATCAGTGCAATGCTCCCTCAGTACTGTCCCTCCATCAGTGCAGTGCTCCCTCAATACTGTCCCTCCATCAGTGCAGTGCTCCCTCAGTACTGTCCCTCCATCAGTGCAGTGCTCGCTCAATACTGTCCCTCCATGAGTGCAGAGCTGCCTCAGTACTGTCCCTCCATCAGTGCAGTGCTCCCTCAGTACTGTTCCTATATCAGTGCAGTGCTCCCTCAGTACTGTCCGTCCATCAGTGCAGTGCTCCCTCAGTACTGTCCCTCTATCAGTGCAGTGCTCCCTCAGTACTGTCCCTTGATCAGTGCAGTGCTCCCTCAATACTGTCCCTCCATCAGTGCAGTGCTCCCTCAGTACTGTCCCTCCATCAGTGCAGTGCTCCCTCAGTACTGTCCCTCCATCAGTGCAAGGCTCCCTCAATACTGTCCCTCCATCAGTGCAATGCTCCCTCAGTACTGTCCCTCCATCAGTGCAGACCTCCCTCAGTACTGTCCCTCCATCAGTGCAGTGCTCCCTCAGTACTGTCCCTCCATCAGTGCAGTGCTCACTCAGTACTGTCCCTCCATCAGTGCAGTGCTCCCTCAGTACTGTCAGTTCATCAGTGCAGAGCTCCCTCAGTACTGTACCTCCATCAGTGCAGACCTCCCCCAGTACTGTCCCTCCATCAGTGCAGACCTCCCTCAGTACTGTCCCTCCATTAGTGTAGAGCACCCTCAGTACTGTCCCTCCATCAGTGCAGTTCTCCCTCAGGTCTGTCCCTCCATCAGTGCAGTGCTCCCTCAGTACTATCCCTCCATCAGTGCAGAGCACACTCAGTACTGTCCCTCCATCAGTGTAGACCTCCATCAGTACTGACCCTCCATCAGTGCAGTGCTCCCTCAGTACTGTCCCTCCATCAGTGCAGAGCTCCATCAGTACTGTCCCTCCATCAGTGCAGTGCTCACTCAGGACTGTCCATCCATCAGTGCGGTGCTCCCTCAGTACTGTCCCTCCATCAGTGCAGTGTTCCCTCAGTACTGTCCCTCGATCAGTGCAGTGCACCCTCAGTACTGTCCCTGCATCAGTGCAGTTCTCCCTCAGTACTGTCCCACCATCAGTGCGGTGCTCCATCAGTACTGCCCCTCCATCAGTGCAGAGCTCCCTCAGTACTGTCCCTCCATCAGTGCAGACCTCCCTCAGTACTGTCCCTCCATCAGTGCAGTGCTCCATCAGTACTGTCCCTCCATCAGTGCAGACCTCCCTCAGTACTGTCCCACCATCAGTGTAGTGCATCCTCAGTACTGTCCCTCCATCAGAGCGGTGCTCCATCAGCTCTCTCCCTCCATTAGTGCAGAGCTCCCTCAGTACTGTCCCTCAATCAGTGCAGTGCTCCCTCAGTACTGTCCCTCCATCAGTGCAGAGCTGCCTCAGTACTGTCCCTCCATCAGTGCAGTGCTCCCTCAGCACTGTCCCTCCATCAGTGCAGTGCTCCCTCAGTACTGTCCCTCCATCAGTGCAGAGCTGCCTCAGTACTGTCCCTCCATCAGTGCAGAGCTCCCTCAGTACTGTCCCTCAATCAGTGTAGTGCTCCCTCAGTAATGTCCCTCAATCAGTGCAGTGCTCCCTCAATACTGTCCCTCCATGAGTGCAGAGCTGCCTCAGTACTGTCCCTCCATTAGTGCAGTGCTCCCTCAGTACTGTCCGTCCATCAGTGCAGAGCTGCCTCAGTGCTGTCCCTTTATCAGTGCAGTGCTCCCTCAGTACTGTCCCTCCATCAGTGCAGTGCTCCCTCAATACTGTCCCTCCATCAGTGCAGTGCTCCCTCAGTACTGTCCCTCCATCAGTGCAGTGCTCGCTCAATACTGTCCCTCCATGAGTGCAGAGCTGCCTCAGTACTGTCCCTCCATCAGTGCAGTGCTCCCTCAGTACTGTCCCTCTATCAGTGCAGTGCTCCCTCAGTACTGTCCGTCCATCAGTGCAGTGCTCCCTCAGTACTGTCCCTCTATCAGTGCAGTGCTCCCTCAGTACTGTCCCTTGATCAGTGCAGTGCTCCCTCAATACTGTCCCTCCATCAGTGCAGTGCTCCCTCAGTACTGTCCCTCCATCAGTGCAGTGCTCCCTCAGTACTGTCCCTCCATCAGTGCAAGGCTCCCTCAATACTGTCCCTCCATCAGTGCAGTGCTCCCTCAGTACTGTCCCTCCATCAGTGCAGACCTCCCTCAGTACTGTCCCTCCATCAGTGCAGTGCTCCCTCAGTACTGTCCCTCCATCAGTGCAGTGCTCACTCAGTACTGTCCCTCCATCAGTGCAGTGCTCCCTCAGTACTGTCAGTTCATCAGTGCAGAGCTCCCTCAGTACTGTACCTCCATCAGTGCAGACCTCCCCCAGTACTGTCCCTCCATCAGTGCAGACCTCCCTCAGTACTGTCCCTCCATTAGTGTAGAGCACCCTCAGTACTGTCCCTCCATCAGTGCAGTTCTCCCTCAGGTCTGTCCCTCCATCAGTGCAGTGCTCCCTCAGTACTATCCCTCCATCAGTGCAGAGCACACTCAGTACTGTCCCTCCATCAGTGCAGACCTCCATCAGTACTGACCCTCCATCAGTGCAGTGCTCCCTCAGTACTGTCCCTCCATCAGTGCAGAGCTCCATCAGTACTGTCCCTCCATCAGTGCAGTGCTCACTCAGGACTGTCCATCCATCAGTGCGGTGCTCCCTCAGTACTGTCCCTCCATCAGTGCAGTGTTCCCTCAGTACTGTCCCTCGATCAGTGCAGTGCACCCTCAGTACTGTCCCTGCATCAGTGCAGTTCTCCCTCAGTACTGTCCCACCATCAGTGCGGTGCTCCATCAGTACTGCCCCTCCATCAGTGCAGAGCTCCCTCAGTACTGTCCCTCCATCAGTGCAGACCTCCCTCAGTACTGTCCCTCCATCAGTGCAGTGCTCCATCAGTACTGTCCCTCCATCAGTGCAGACCTCCCTCAGTACTGTCCCACCATCAGTGTAGTGCTTCCTCAGTACTGTCCCTCCATCAGAGCGGTGCTCCATCAGCTCTCTCCCTCCATTAGTGCAGAGCTCCCTCAGTACTGTCCCTCAATCAGTGCGGTGCTCCCACAGTGCTGTCCCTCCATCAGTGCAGAGCTCCCTCAGTACTGTCCCTCCATCAGTGCAAAAGCCCCTTAGTACTGTCCCTCCAACAGTACGGAGCTCCCTCAGTATTGTCCTTCTATTAGTGCAGTGCTCCATCAGTACTGCCCCTCCATCAGTGCAGAGCTCCCTCAGTACTGTCCCTCCATCAGTGCAGACCTCCCTCAGTACTGTCCCTCCATCAGTGCAGTGCTCCATCAGTACTGTCCCTCCATCAGTGCAGACCTCCCTCAGTACTGTCCCACCATCAGTGTAGTGCTTCCTCAGTACTGTCCCTCCATCAGAGCGGTGCTCCATCAGCTCTCTCCCTCCATTAGTGCAGAGCTCCCTCAGTACTGTCCCTCAATCAGTGCAGTGCTCCCACAGTGCTGTCCCTCCATCAGTGCAGAGCTCCCTCAGTACTGTCCCTCCATCAGTGCAAAAGCCCCTTAGTACTGTCCCTCCAACAGTACGGAGCTCCCTCAGTATTGTCCTTCTATTAGTGCAGTGCTCCCTCAGTACTGACCCGCGATCAGTGCAGTGCTCCCTCAGTGCTGTCCTTCCATTAGTGCAGTGCTCCCTCAGTACTGTCCCTCCATCAGTGCAAAAGCCCCTTAGTACTGTCCCTCCAACAGTACGGAGCTCCCTCAGTATTGTCCTTCTATTAGTGCAGTGCTCCCTCAGTACTGTCCCTCCATCAGTGCAGTGCTCCCTCAGTACTATCCCTCGATCAATGCAGCGCTCCCTCAGTCCTGTCCCTCCATCAGTGCAGTGCTCCCTCAGTACTGTCCCTCCAGCAGTGCAGAGCTCCCACAGTACTGTCCCTCCATCAGTGCGGTGCTCCCTCAGTACTGTCCCTCCATCAATGCAGTGCTCCCTCAGTACTATCCCTCCATCAGTGCGGTGCTCCCTCAGTACTAACCCTCCATCAGTGCAGCGCTCCCTCAGTACTGTCCCTCCATCAATGCAGTGCTCCCTCAGTACTATCCCTCCATCAGTGCGGTGCTCCCTCAGTACTAACCCTCCAGCAGTGCAGAGCTCCCTCAGTACTGTCCCTCCATCAATGCAGTGCTCCCTCAGTACTGTCCCTCCATCAGTGCAGAGCTCCCTCAGTACTAACCCTCCATCAGTGCAGCGCTCCCTCAGTCCTGTCCCTCCATCAGTGCAGTGCTCCCTCAGTACTGTCCCTCCATCAGTGCAGTGCTCCCTCAGTACTGTCCCTCCATCAGTGCAGTGCTCCCTCAGTACTGTCTCTCCATCAGTGCAGAGCTCCCTTAGTACTATCCCTCCATTAGTGCAGAGCTCCCTCAGTTCTGTCCCTCGATCTGTAAAGTGCTCTCTCAGTAGTATCCCTCCATCAGTGCAGTGCTGCCTCAATCCTGTCCCTCCATCAGTGCAGAGCTCCCTCAGTACTAACCCTCCATCAGTGCAGCGCTCCCTCAGTCCTGTCCCTCCATCAGTGCAGTGCTCCCTCAGTACTGTCCCTCCATCAGTGCAGTGCTCCCTCAGTACTGTCTCTCCATCAGTGCAGAGCTCCCTTAGTACTAACTCTCCATTAGTGCAGAGTTCCCTCAGTACTGTCCCTCGATCTGTAAAGTGCTCTCTCAGTAGTATCCCTCCATCAGTGCAGTGCTGCCTCAGTCCTGTCCCTCCATCAGTGCAGTGCTCCCTCTGTCCTGACCCTCCATCAGTGCATTGCTCCCTCAGTACTGTCCCTCCATCAGTGCAGAGCTCCCTCAGTACTGTCCCTCCATCACTGCAGTGCTCCCTCAGTTCTCTCCATCCATTTGTGCAGTGCTCCCTCAGTACTGTCCCTCCATCAGTTCATTTCTCCATCAGTTCTCTCCCTCCGTTAGTTCAGAGCTCCCTCAGTACTGTCCCTACATCAGTGCAGTGCTCGCTCAGTACTATCCCACGATCAGTGCAGTGCTCCCTCAGTACTGTCCCTCCATCAGTGCAGAGCTCCCTCAGTGCTGTCCCTCCATCAGTGCAGAGCTCCCTCAGTACTGTCCCTCAATCAGTGCAGTGCTCCCTCAGTAATGTCCCTCCATGAGTGCAGAGCTGCCTCAGTACTGTCCCTCCATCAGTGCAGAGCTCCCTCAGTGCTGTCCCTCCATCAGTGCAGAGCTCCCTCAGTACTGTCCCTCAATCAGTGTAGTGCTCCCTCAGTAATGTCCCTCCATGAGTGCAGTGCTCCCTCAGCACTGTCCCTCCATCAGTGCAGTGCTCCCTCAGTACTGTCCCTCCATCAGTGCAGAGCTGCCTCAGGACTGTCCCTCCATCAGTGCAGAGCTGCCTCAGTACTGTCCCTCCATCAGTGCAGTGCTCCCTCAGCACTGTCCCTCCATCAGTGCAGTGCTCCCTCAGTACTGTCCCTCCATCAGTGCAGTGCTCCCTCAGTACTGTCCCTCCATCAGTGCAGAGCTGCCTCAGTACTGTCCCTCCATCAGTGCAGTGCTCCCTCAGCACTGTCCCTCCATCAGTGCAGTGCTCCCTCAGTACTGTCCCTCCATCAGTGCAGAGCTGCCTCAGTACTGTCCCTCCATCAGTGCAGAGCTCCCTCAGTACTGTCCCTCAATCAGTGTAGTGCTCCCTCAGTAATGTCCCTCAATCAGTGCAGTGCTCCCTCAATACTGTCCCTCCATGAGTGCAGAGCTGCCTCAGTACTGTCCCTCCATTAGTGCAGTGCTCCCTCAGTACTGTCCGTCCATCAGTGCAGAGCTGCCTCAGTGCTGTCCCTCTATCAGTGCAGTGCTCCCTCAGTACTGTCCCTCCATCAGTGCAGTGCTCCCTCAATACTGTCCCTCCATCAGTGC
The DNA here is from genome assembly GCF_037043375.1 of Chiloscyllium plagiosum. Classification (NCBI taxonomy): domain Eukaryota; kingdom Metazoa; phylum Chordata; class Chondrichthyes; order Orectolobiformes; family Hemiscylliidae; genus Chiloscyllium; species Chiloscyllium plagiosum. The sequence continues at coordinate 10,072,700 of NW_028270146.1, forward strand.
AGTGCTCCCTCAGTACTGTCCCTCCATCAGTGCAGTGCTCGCTCAATACTGTCCCTCCATGAGTGCAGAGCTGCCTCAGTACTGTCCCTCCATCAGTGCAGTGCTCCCTCAGTACTGTCCCTCTATCAGTGCAGTGCTCCCTCAGTACTGTCCGTCCATCAGTGCAGTGCTCCCTCAGTACTGTCCCTCTATCAGTGCAGTGCTCCCTCAGTACTGTCCCTTGATCAATGCAGTGCTCCCTCAATACTGTCCCTCCATCAGTGCAGTGCTCCCTCAGTACTGTCCCTCCATCAGTGCAGTGCTCCCTCAGTACTGTCCCTCCATCAGTGCAAGGCTCCCTCAATACTGTCCCTCCATCAGTGCAATGCTCCCTCAGTACTGTCCCTCCATCAGTGCAGACCTCCCTCAGTGCTGTCCCTCCATCAGTGCAGTGCTCCCTCAGTACTGTCCCTCCATCAGTGCAGTGCTCACTCAGTACTGTCCCTCCATCAGTGCAGTGCTCCCTCAGTACTGTCAGTTCATCAGTGCAGAGCTCCCTCAGTACTGTACCTCCATCAGTGCAGACCTCCCCCAGTACTGTCCCTCCATCAGTGCAGACCTCCCTCAGTACTGTCCCTCCATTAGTGTAGAGCACCCTCAGTACTGTCCCTCCATCAGTGCAGTTCTCCCTCAGGTCTGTCCCTCCATCAGTGCAGTGCTCCCTCAGTACTATCCCTCCATCAGTGCAGAGCACACTCAGTACTGTCCCTCCATCAGTGCAGACCTCCATCAGTACTGACCCTCCATCAGTGCAGTGCTCCCTCAGTACTGTCCCTCCATCAGTGCAGAGCTCCATCAGTACTGTCCCTCCATCAGTGCAGTGCTCACTCAGGACTGTCCATCCATCAGTGCGGTGCTCCCTCAGTACTGTCCCTCCATCAGTGCAGTGTTCCCGCAGTACTGTCCCTCGATCAGTGCAGTGCACCCTCACTACTGTCCCTGCATCAGTGCAGTTCTCCCTCAGTACTGTCCCACCATCAGTGCGGTGCTCCATCAGTACTGCCCCTCCATCAGTGCAGAGCTCCCTCAGTACTGTCCCTCCATCAGTGCAGACCTCCCTCAGTACTGTCCCTCCATCAGTGCAGTGCTCCATCAGTACTGTCCCTCCATCAGTGCAGACCTCCCTCAGTACTGTCCCACCATCAGTGTAGTGCTTCCTCAGTACTGTCCCTCCATCAGAGCGGTGCTCCATCAGCTCTCTCCCTCCATTAGTGCAGAGCTCCCTCAGTACTGTCCCTCAATCAGTGCAGTGCTCCCACAGTGCTGTCCCTCCATCAGTGCAGAGCTCCCACAGTACTGTCCCTCCATCAGTGCAGACCACCCTCAATACTATCCCTCCATCAGTGCAGAGCTCCCTCAGTACTGTCCCTCCATCAGTGCAGTGCTCCCTCAGTGCTGTCCCTCCATCAGTGCAGAGCTCCCTCAGTACTGTCCCTCGATCAGTGCAGAGTTCCCTCAGTACGATCCCTCCATCAGTGCAGAGCTCCCTCAGCACTGTCCCTCCATCAGTGCAGTGCTCCCTCAGTGCTGTCCCTCCATCAGTGCAGAGCTCACTCAGTACTGCCCTTCCATTAGTGCAGTGCTCCTTCAGTACTGTCCCTCTATCAGTGTGGCGCTCCCTCAGCACAGCCCTTCCATTAGTGCAGTGCTCACTCAGTACTATCCCTCATTCAGTGCAGTGCTCCCTCAGTACTGTCCCTCCATCAGTGCAGTGCTCCCTCTGTACTGTCCCTCCATGAGTGCAGAGCTGCCTCAGTACTGTCCCTCTATCAGTGCAGTGCTCCCACAGTACTGTCCCTCCATCAGTGCAGAGCTCCCTCAGTACTGTCCCTCGATCAGTGCAGTGCTCCCTCAGTACTGTCCCTCGATCAGTGCAGTGTTCCCTCAGTACTGTCCCTCCATCAGTGCAGTGCTCCCTCAATACTGTCCCTCCATGAGTGCAGAGCTGCCTCAGTACTGTCCCTCTATCAGTGCAGTGCTCCCTCAATACTGTCCCTCCATCAGTGCAGAGCTCCCTCAGTACTGTCCCTCCATCAGTGCAGTGCTCCCTCAGTACTGTCCCTCAATCAGTGCAGTGATTCCTCAGTACTGTCCCTCCATGAGTGCAGTGCTCCCTCAGTACTGTCCCTCCATCAGTGCAGGGCTCCCTCAATACTGTCCCTCCATCAGTGCAGTGCTCCCTCAGTACTGTCCCTCCATCAGTGTAGACCTCCCTCAGTACTGTCCCACCATCAGTGCAGTGCTCCCTCAGTACTGTCCCTCCATCAGTGCAGTGCTCACTCAGTACTGTCCCTCCATCAGTGCAGAGCCCCCTCAGCACTGTCCCTCCATCAGTGCAGACCTCCCCCAGTACTGTCTCTCCATCAGTGCACAGCTCCCTCAGTACTGTCCCTCCATTAGTGTAGAGCACCCTCAGTCCTGTCCCTTCATCAGTGCAGTTCTCCCTCAGTACTGTCCCTCCCTCAGTGCAGTGCTCCCTCAGTACTATCCCTCCATCAGTGCAGAGCACCCTCAGTACTGTCCCTCCATCAGTGCAGACCTCCCTCAGTACTATCCCTCCATGAGTGCAGTGCTCCATCAGTACTGTCCCTCCATCAGTGCAGAGCTCCATCAGTACTGTCCCTCCATCAGTGCGGAGCTCCCTCAGTACTGACCCTCCATCAGTGCAGTGCTCCATCAGTACTGTCCCTCCATCAGAGCGGTGCTCCCTCAGTACTGTCCCTCAATCAGTGCAGTGCTCCCTCAGTACTGTCCCTCGATCAGTGCGGTGCTCCCTCAGTACTGTCCCTCCATCAGTGCGGTGCTCCCTCAGTACTGTCCCTCCATCAGTGCAGTACTCCCTCAGTACTGTCCCTCGATCAGTGCAGTGCACCCTCAGTACTATCCCTCCATCAGTGCAGTTCTCCCTCAGTACTGTCCCACCATCAGTGCGGTGCTCCATCAGTACTGCCCCTCCATCAGTGCAGACCTCCCTCAGTACTGTCCCTCCATATGTGTCAGTGCTCCATCTGTACTGTCCCTCCATCAGTGCAGACCTCCCTCAGTACTGTCCCACCATCAGTGCAGTGCTCCCTCAGCCCTGTCCCTCCATCAGTGCGGTGCTCCATCAGCTCTCTCCCTCCATTAGTGCAGAGCTCCCTCAGTACTGTCCCTCCATCAGTGCTGTGGTCCCTCAGTACTGTCCCTCCATCAGTGCAGAGCTCCCACAGTACTGTCCCTCCATCAGTGCAGAGCTCCCTCAGTACTGCCCTTCCATTAGTGCAGTGCTCCCTCAGTACTGTCCCTCCATCAGTGCAGAGCTCCCTCAGTACTGTCCCTCAATCAGTGCAGTGCTCCCACAGTACTGTCCTTCCATCAGTGCAGAGCTCCCTCAGTATTGCCCTTCTATTAGTGCACTTCTCCCTCTGTTCGCTCCCTCCATTAGTGCAGAGCTCCCTCAGTACTATCCCTCCATCAGTGCAGAGCTCCCTCAGCACTGTCCCTCCATCAGTGCAGTGCTCCCTCAGTGCTGTCCCTCCATCAGTGCAGAGCTCCCTCAGTACTGTCCCTCGATCAGTGCAGAGTTCCCTCAGTACTATCCCTCCATCAGTGCTGAGCTCCCTCAGCACTGTCCCTCCATCAGTGCAGTGCTCCCTCAGTGCTATCCCTCCATCAGTGCTGAGCTCCCTCAGTGCTGTCCCTCCATCAGTGCAGAGCTCCCTCAGTACTGCCCTTCCAGTAGTGCAGTGCACCTTCAGTACTGTCCCTCTATCAGTGTGGCGCTCCCTCAGCACTGCCCTTCCATTAGTGCAGTGCTCACTCAGTACTGTCCCTCCATCAGTGCAGAGCTCCCTCAGTACTGTCCCTCCATCAGTGCAGAGCTCCCTGAGTGCTGTCCCTCCATCAGTGCAGTGCTCCCTCAGTACTGTCCCTCCATCATTGCACAGCTCGCTCAGTACTGTCCTTCCATTAGAGCAATGCTCCCTCAGTACTGTCCCTCCATCAGTGCAAAACCCCCTTCGTACTGTCCCTCCAACAGTACGGCGCTCCCTCAGTATTGTCCTTCTATTAGTGCAGTGATCCCTCAGTACTGTCCCTCCATCAGTGCAGAGCTCCCTCAGTCATGTCCCTCGAACAATGCAGTGCTCCCTCAGTGCTGTCCCTCCATCTGTGCAGAGCTCCCTCAGTACTGTCCCTCCATCAGTGCACTGCTCCCTCAGTACTGTCCCTCCATCAGTGCAGTGCTCCCTCAGTACTGTCCCTCGATCAGTGCAGAGCTCCCTCAGTACTGTCCCTCGATCAGTGCAGTGCTCCCTTAATACTGTCCCTGCATCAGTGCAATGCTCCCTCAATACTGTCCCTCCATCAGTGCAGTGCTCCCTCAGTACTGTCCCTCCATCAGTGCGGTACTCCCTCAGTACTGTCCCTCCATCAGTGCAGACCTCCCTCAGTACTGACCCTCCATCAGTGCAGTGCTCCCTCAGTACTGTCCCTCCATCAGTGCAATGCTCCCTCAATACTGTCCCTCCATCAGTGCAATGCTCCCTCAGTACTGTCCCTCCATCAGTGCAGACCTCCCTCAGTACTGTCCCTCCATCAGTGCAGTGCTCCCTCAGTACTGTCCCTCCATCAGTGCAGTGCTCACTCAGTACTGTCCCTCCATCAGTGCAGTGCTCCCTCAGTACTGTCAGTTCATCAGTGCAGAGCTCCCTCAGTACTGTACCTCCATCAGTGCAGACCTCCCCCAGTACTGTCCCTCCATCAGTGCAGACCTCCCTCAGTACTGTCCCTCCATTAGTGTAGAGCACCCTCAGTACTGTCCCTCCATCAGTGCAGTTCTCCCTCAGGTCTGTCCCTCCATCAGTGCAGTGCTCCCTCAGTACTATCCCTCCATCAGTGCAGAGCACACTCAGTACTGTCCCTCCATCAGTGCAGACCTCCATCAGTACTGACCCTCCATCAGTGCAGTGCTCCCTCAGTACTGTCCCTCCATCAGTGCAGTGCTCCATCAGTACTGTCCCTCCATCAGTGCAGTGCTCACTCAGGACTGTCCATCCATCAGTGCGGTGCTCCCTCAGTACTGTCCCTCCATCAGTGCAGTGTTCCCTCAGTACTGTCCCTCGATCAGTGCAGTGCACCCTCAGTACTGTCCCTGCATCAGTGCAGTTCTCCCTCAGTACTGTCCCACCATCAGTGCGGTGCTCCATCAGTACTGCCCCTCCATCAGTGCAGAGCTCCCTCAGTACTGTCCCTCCATCAGTGCAGACCTCCCTCAGTACTGTCCCACCATCAGTGTAGTGCTTCCTCAGTACTGTCCCTCCATCAGAGCGGTGCTCCATCAGCTCTCTCCCTCCATTAGTGCAGAGCTCCCTCAGTACTGTCCCTCAATCAGTGCAGTGCTCCCACAGTGCTGTCCCTCCATCAGTGCAGAGCTCCCTCAGTACTGTCCCTCCATCAGTGCAAAAGCCCCTTAGTACTGTCCCTCCAACAGTACGGAGCTCCCTCAGTATTGTCCTTCTATTAGTGCAGTGCTCCATCAGTACTGCCCCTCCATCAGTGCAGAGCTCCCTCAGTACTGTCCCTCCATCAGTGCAGACCTCCCTCAGTACTGTCCCTCCATCAGTGCAGTGCTCCATCAGTACTGTCCCTCCATCAGTGCAGACCTCCCTCAGTACTGTCCCACCATCAGTGTAGTGCTTCCTCAGTACTGTCCCTCCATCAGAGCGGTGCTCCATCAGCTCTCTCCCTCCATTAGTGCAGAGCTCCCTCAGTACTGTCCCTCAATCAGTGCAGTGCTCCCACAGTGCTGTCCCTCCATCAGTGCAGAGCTCCCTCAGTACTGTCCCTCCATCAGTGCAAAAGCCCCTTAGTACTGTCCCTCCAACAGTACGGAGCTCCCTCAGTATTGTCCTTCTATTAGTGCAGTGCTCCCTCAGTACTGACCCGCGATCAGTGCAGTGCTCCCTCAGTGCTGTCCTTCCATTAGTGCAGTGCTCCCTCAGTACTGTCCCTCCATCAGTGCAAAAGCCCCTTAGTACTGTCCCTCCAACAGTACGGAGCTCCCTCAGTATTGTCCTTCTATTAGTGCAGTGCTCCCTCAGTACTGTCCCTCCATCAGTGCAGTGCTCCCTCAGTACTATCCCTCGATCAATGCAGCGCTCCCTCAGTCCTGTCCCTCTATCAGTGCAGTGCTCCCTCAGTACTGTCCCTCCAGCAGTGCAGAGCTCCCACAGTACTGTCCCTCCATCAGTGCGGTGCTCCCTCAGTACTGTCCCTCCATCAATGCAGTGCTCCCTCAGTACTATCCCTCCATCAGTGCGGTGCTCCCTCAGTACTAACCCTCCATCAGTGCAGCGCTCCCTCAGTACTGTCCCTCCATCAATGCAGTGCTCCCTCAGTACTATCCCTCCATCAGTGTGGTGCTCCCTCAGTACTAACCCTCCAGCAGTGCAGAGCTCCCTCAGTACTGTCCCTCCATCAATGCAGTGCTCCCTCAGTACTGTCCCTCCATCAGTGCAGAGCTCCCTCAGTACTAACCCTCCATCAGTGCAGCGCTCCCTCAGTCCTGTCCCTCCATCAGTGCAGTGCTCCCTCAGTACTGTCCCTCCATCAGTGCAGTGCTCCCTCAGTACTGTCCCTCCATCAGTGCAGTGCTCCCTCAGTACTGTCTCTCCATCAGTGCAGAGCTCCCTTAGTACTATCCCTCCATTAGTGCAGAGCTCCCTCAGTTCTGTCCCTCGATCTGTAAAGTGCTCTCTCAGTAGTATCCCTCCATCAGTGCAGTGCTGCCTCAATCCTGTCCCTCCATCAGTGCAGAGCTCCCTCAGTACTAACCCTCCATCAGTGCAGCGCTCCCTCAGTCCTGTCCCTCCATCAGTGCAGTGCTCCCTCAGTACTGTCCCTCCATCAGTGCAGTGCTCCCTCAGTACTGTCTCTCCATCAGTGCAGAGCTCCCTTAGTACTAACTCTCCATTAGTGCAGAGTTCCCTCAGTACTGTCCCTCGATCTGTAAAGTGCTCTCTCAGTAGTATCCCTCCATCAGTGCAGTGCTGCCTCAGTCCTGTCCCTCCATCAGTGCAGTGCTCCCTCTGTCCTGACCCTCCATCAGTGCATTGCTCCCTCAGTACTGTCCCTCCATCAGTGCAGAGCTCCCTCAGTACTGTCCCTCCATCACTGCAGTGCTCCCTCAGTTCTCTCCATCCATTTGTGCAGTGCTCCCTCAGTACTGTCCCTCCATCAGTTCATTTCTCCATCAGTTCTCTCCCTCCGTTAGTTCAGAGCTCCCTCAGTACTGTCCCTACATCAGTGCAGTGCTCGCTCAGTACTATCCCACGATCAGTGCAGTGCTCCCTCAGTACTGTCCCTCCATCAGTGCAGAGCTCCCTCAGTGCTGTCCCTCCATCAGTGCAGAGCTCCCTCAGTACTGTCCCTCAATCAGTGCAGTGCTCCCTCAGTAATGTCCCTCCATGAGTGCAGAGCTGCCTCAGTACTGTCCCTCCATCAGTGCAGAGCTCCCTCAGTGCTGTCCCTCCATCAGTGCAGAGCTCCCTCAGTACTGTCCCTCAATCAGTGTAGTGCTCCCTCAGTAATGTCCCTCCATGAGTGCAGTGCTCCCTCAGCACTGTCCCTCCATCAGTGCAGTGCTCCCTCAGTACTGTCCCTCCATCAGTGCAGAGCTGCCTCAGGACTGTCCCTCCATCAGTGCAGAGCTGCCTCAGTACTGTCCCTCCATCAGTGCAGTGCTCCCTCAGCACTGTCCCTCCATCAGTGCAGTGCTCCCTCAGTACTGTCCCTCCATCAGTGCAGTGCTCCCTCAGTACTGTCCCTCCATCAGTGCAGAGCTGCCTCAGTACTGTCCCTCCATCAGTGCAGTGCTCCCTCAGCACTGTTCCTCCATCAGTGCAGTGCTCCCTCAGTACTGTCCCTCCATCAGTGCAGAGCTGCCTCAGTACTGTCCCTCCATCAGTGCAGAGCTCCCTCAGTACTGTCCCTCAATCAGTGTAGTGCTCCCTCAGTAATGTCCCTCAATCAGTGCAGTGCTCCCTCAATACTGTCCCTCCATGAGTGCAGAGCTGCCTCAGTACTGTCCCTCCATTAGTGCAGTGCTCCCTCAGTACTGTCCGTCCATCAGTGCAGAGCTGCCTCAGTGCTGTCCCTCTATCAGTGCAGTGCTCCCTCAGTACTGTCCCTCCATCAGTGCAGTGCTCCCTCAATACTGTCCCTCCATCAGTGCAGTGCTCCCTCAGTACTGTCCCTCCATCAGTGCAGTGCTCGCTCAATACTGTCCCTCCATGAGTGCAGAGCTGCCTCAGTACTGTCCCTCCATCAGTGCAGTGCTCCCTCAGTACTGTCCCTCTATCAGTGCAGTGCTCCCTCAGTACTGTCCGTCCATCAGTGCAGTGCTCCCTCAGTACTGTCCCTCTGTCAGTGCAGTGCTCCCTCAGTACTGTCCCTTGATCAATGCAGTGCTCCCTCAATACTGTCCCTCCATCAGTGCAGTGCTCCCTCAGTACTGTCCCTCCATCAGTGCAGTGCTCCCTCAGTACTGTCCCTCCATCAGTGCAAGGCTCCCTCAATACTGTCCCTCCATCAGTGCAATGCTCCCTCAGTACTGTCCCTCCATCAGTGCAGACCTCCCTCAGTACTGTCCCTCCATCAGTGCAGTGCTCCCTCAGTACTGTCCCTCCATCAGTGCAGTGCTCACTCAGTACTGTCCCTCCATCAGTGCAGTGCTCCCTCAGTACTGTCAGTTCATCAGTGCAGAGCTCCCTCAGTACTGTACCTCCATCAGTGCAGACCTCCCCCAGTACTGTCCCTCCATCAGTGCAGACCTCCCTCAGTACTGTCCCTCCATTAGTGTAGAGCACCCTCAGTACTGTCCCTCCATCAGTGCAGTTCTCCCTCAGGTCTGTCCCTCCATCAGTGCAGTGCTCCCTCAGTACTATCCCTCCATCAGTGCAGAGCACACTCAGTACTGTCCCTCCATCAGTGCAGACCTCCATCAGTACTGACCCTCCATCAGTGCAGTGCTCCCTCAGTACTGTCCCTCCATCAGTGCAGAGCTCCCTCAGTACTGTCCCTCAATCAGTGTAGTGCTCCCTCAGTAATGTCCCTCCATGAGTGCAGTGCTCCCTCAGCACTGTCCCTCCATCAGTGCAGTGCTCCCTCAGTACTGTCCCTCCATCAGTGCAGAGCTGCCTCAGGACTGTCCCTCCATCAGTGCAGAGCTGCCTCAGTACTGTCCCTCCATCAGTGCAGTGCTCCCTCAGCACTGTCCCTCCATCAGTGCAGTGCTCCCTCAGTACTGTCCCTCCATCAGTGCAGTGCTCCCTCAGTACTGTCCCTCCATCAGTGCAGAGCTGCCTCAGTACTGTCCCTCCATCAGTGCAGTGCTCCCTCAGCACTGTTCCTCCATCAGTGCAGTGCTCCCTCAGTACTGTCCCTCCATCAGTGCAGAGCTGCCTCAGTACTGTCCCTCCATCAGTGCAGAGCTCCCTCAGTACTGTCCCTCAATCAGTGTAGTGCTCCCTCAGTAATGTCCCTCAATCAGTGCAGTGCTCCCTCAATACTGTCCCTCCATGAGTGCAGAGCTGCCTCAGTACTGTCCCTCCATTAGTGCAGTGCTCCCTCAGTACTGTCCGTCCATCAGTGCAGAGCTGCCTCAGTGCTGTCCCTCTATCAGTGCAGTGCTCCCTCAGTACTGTCCCTCCATCAGTGCAGTGCTCCCTCAATACTGTCCCTCCATCAGTGCAGTGCTCCCTCAGTACTGTCCCTCCATCAGTGCAGTGCTCGCTCAATACTGTCCCTCCATGAGTGCAGAGCTGCCTCAGTACTGTCCCTCCATCAGTGCAGTGCTCCCTCAGTACTGTCCCTCTATCAGTGCAGTGCTCCCTCAGTACTGTCCGTCCATCAGTGCAGTGCTCCCTCAGTACTGTCCCTCTGTCAGTGCAGTGCTCCCTCAGTACTGTCCCTTGATCAATGCAGTGCTCCCTCAATACTGTCCCTCCATCAGTGCAGTGCTCCCTCAGTACTGTCCCTCCATCAGTGCAGTGCTCCCTCAGTACTGTCCCTCCATCAGTGCAAGGCTCCCTCAATACTGTCCCTCCATCAGTGCAATGCTCCCTCAGTACTGTCCCTCCATCAGTGCAGACCTCCCTCAGTACTGTCCCTCCATCAGTGCAGTGCTCCCTCAGTACTGTCCCTCCATCAGTGCAGTGCTCACTCAGTACTGTCCCTCCATCAGTGCAGTGCTCCCTCAGTACTGTCAGTTCATCAGTGCAGAGCTCCCTCAGTACTGTACCTCCATCAGTGCAGACCTCCCCCAGTACTGTCCCTCCATCAGTGCAGACCTCCCTCAGTACTGTCCCTCCATTAGTGTAGAGCACCCTCAGTACTGTCCCTCCATCAGTGCAGTTCTCCCTCAGGTCTGTCCCTCCATCAGTGCAGTGCTCCCTCAGTACTATCCCTCCATCAGTGCAGAGCACACTCAGTACTGTCCCTCCATCAGTGCAGACCTCCATCAGTACTGACCCTCCATCAGTGCAGTGCTCCCTCAGTACTGTCCCTCCATCAGTGCAGAGCTCCATCAGTACTGTCCCTCCATCAGTGCAGTGCTCACTCAGGACTGTCCATCCATCAGTGCGGTGCTCCCTCAGTACTGTCCCTCCATCAGTGCAGTGTTCCCGCAGTACTGTCCCTCGATCAGTGCAGTGCACCCTCAGTACTGTCCCTGCATCAGTGCAGTTCTCCCTCAGTACTGTCCCACCATCAGTGCGGTGCTCCATCAGTACTGCCCCTCCATCAGTGCAGAGCTCCCTCAGTACTGTCCCTCCATCAGTGCAGACCTCCCTCAGTACTGTCCCTCCATCAGTGCAGTGCTCCATCAGTACTGTCCCTCCATCAGTGCAGACCTCCCTCAGTACTGTCCCACCATCAGTGTAGTGCTTCCTCAGTACTGTCCCTCCATCAGAGCGGTGCTCCATCAGCTCTCTCCCTCCATTAGTGCAGAGCTCCCTCAGTACTGTCCCTCAATCAGTGCAGTGCTCCCACAGTGCTGTCCCTCCATCAGTGCAGAGCTCCCACAGTACTGTCCCTCCATCAGTGCAGACCACCCTCAATACTATCCCTCCATCAGTGCAGAGCTCCCTCAGTACTGTCCCTCCATCAGTGCAGTGCTCCCTCAGTGCTGTCCCTCCATCAGTGCAGAGCTCCCTCAGTACTGTCCCTCGATCAGTGCAGAGTTCCCTCAGTACGATCCCTCCATCAGTGCAGAGCTCCCTCAGCACTGTCCCTCCATCAGTGCAGTGCTCCCTCAGTGCTGTCCCTCCATCAGTGCAGAGCTCACTCAGTACTGCCCTTCCATTAGTGCAGTGCTCCTTCAGTACTGTCCCTCTATCAGTGTGGCGCTCCCTCAGCACAGCCCTTCCATTAGTGCAGTGCTCACTCAGTACTATCCCTCATTCAGTGCAGTGCTCCCTCAGTACTGTCCCTCCATCAGTGCAGTGCTCCCTCTGTACTGTCCCTCCATGAATGCGGAGCTGCCTCAGTACTGTCCCTCTATCAGTGCAGTGCACCCTCAGTACTGTCCCTCCATCAGTGCAGAGCTCCCTCAGTACTGTCCCTCGATCAGTGCAGTGCTCCCTCAGTACTGTCCCTCGATCAGTGCAGTGTTCCCTCAGTACTGTCCCTCCATCAGTGCAGTGCTCCCTCAATACTGTCCCTCCATGAGTGCAGAGCTGCCTCAGTACTGTCCCTCTATCAGTGCAGTGCTCCCTCAATACTGTCCCTCCATCAGTGCAGAGCTCCCTCAGTACTGTCCCTCCATCAGTGCAGTGCTCCCTCAGTACTGTCCCTCAATCAGTGCAGTGATTCCTCAGTACTGTCCCTCCATGAGTGCAGTGCTCCCTCAGTACTGTCCCTCCATCAGTGCAGGGCTCCCTCAATACTGTCCCTCCATCAGTGCAGTGCTCCCTCAGTACTGTCCCTCCATCAGTGTAGACCTCCCTCAGTACTGTCCCACCATCAGTGCAGTGCTCCCTCAGTACTGTCCCTCCATCAGTGCAGTGCTCACTCAGTACTGTCCCTCCATCAGTGCAGAGCCCCCTCAGCACTGTCCCTCCATCAGTGCAGACCTCCCCCAGTACTGTCTCTCCATCAGTGCACAGCTCCCTCAGTACTGTCCCTCCATTAGTGTAGAGCACCCTCAGTCCTGTCCCTTCATCAGTGCAGTTCTCCCTCAGTACTGTCCCTCCCTCAGTGCAGTGCTCCCTCAGTACTATCCCTCCATCAGTGCAGAGCACCCTCAGTACTGTCCCTCCATCAGTGCAGACCTCCCTCAGTACTATCCCTCCATGAGTGCAGTGCTCCATCAGTACTGTCCCTCCATCAGTGCAGAGCTCCATCAGTACTGTCCCTCCATCAGTGCGGAGCTCCCTCAGTACTGACCCTCCATCAGTGCAGTGCTCCATCAGTACTGTCCCTCCATCAGAGCGGTGCTCCCTCAGTACTGTCCCTCAATCAGTGCAGTGCTCCCTCAGTACTGTCCCTCGATCAGTGCGGTGCTCCCTCAGTACTGTCCCTCCATCAGTGCGGTGCTCCCTCAGTACTGTCCCTCCATCAGTGCAGTACTCCCTCAGTACTGTCCCTCGATCAGTGCAGTGCACCCTCAGTACTATCCCTCCATCAGTGCAGTTCTCCCTCAGTACTGTCCCACCATCAGTGCGGTGCTCCATCAGTACTGCCCCTCCATCAGTGCAGACCTCCCTCAGTACTGTCCCTCCATATGTGTCAGTGCTCCATCTGTACTGTCCCTCCATCAGTGCAGACCTCCCTCAGTACTGTCCCACCATCAGTGCAGTGCTCCCTCAGTACTGTCCCTCCATCAGTGCGGTGCTCCATCAGCTCTCTCCCTCCATTAGTGCAGAGCTCCCTCAGTACTGTCCCTCCATCAGTTCTGTGGTCCCTCAGTACTGTCCCTCCATCAGTGCAGAGCTCCCACAGTACTGTCCCTCCATCAGTGCAGAGCTCCCTCAGTACTGCCCTTCCATTAGTGCAGTGCTCCCTCAGTACTGTCCCTCCATCAGTGCAGAGCTCCCTCAGTACTGTCCCTCAATCAGTGCAGTGCTCCCACAGTACTGTCCATCCATCAGTGCAGAGCTCCCTCAGTATTGCCCTTCTATTAGTGCACTTCTCCCTCTGTTCTCTCCCTCCATTAGTGCAGAGCTCCCTCAGTACTATCCCTCCATCAGTGCAGAGCTCCCTCAGCACTGTCCCTCCATCAGTGCAGTGCTCCCTCAGTGCTGTCCCTCCATCAGTGCAGAGCTCCCTCAGTACTGTCCCTCGATCAGTGCAGAGTTCCCTCAGTACTATCCCTCCATCAGTGCTGAGCTCCCTCAGCACTGTCCCTCCATCAGTGCAGTGCTCCCTCAGTGCTATCCCTCCATCAGTGCTGAGCTCCCTCAGTGCTGTCCCTCCATCAGTGCAGAGCTCCCTCAGTACTGCCCTTCCAGTAGTGCAGTGCACCTTCAGTACTGTCCCTCTATCAGTGTGGCGCTCCCTCAGCACTGCCCTTCCATTAGTGCAGTGCTCACTCAGTACTGTCCCTCCATCAGTGCAGAGCTCCCTCAGTACTGTCCCTCCATCAGTGCAGAGCTCCCTGAGTGCTGTCCCTCCATCAGTGCAGTGCTCCCTCAGTACTGTCCCTCCATCATTGCACAGCTCGCTCAGTACTGTCCTTCCATTAGAGCAATGCTCCCTCAGTACTGTCCCTCCATCAGTGCAAAACCCCCTTCGTACTGTCCCTCCAACAGTACGGCGCTCCCTCAGTATTGTCCTTCTATTAGTGCAGTGATCCCTCAGTACTGTCCCTCCATCAGTGCAGAGCTCCCTCAGTCATGTCCCTCGAACAATGCAGTGCTCCCTCAGTGCTGTCCCTCCATCTGTGCAGAGCTCCCTCAGTACTGTCCCTCCATCAGTGCACTGCTCCCTCAGTACTGTCCCTCCATCAGTGCAGTGCTCCCTCAGTACTGTCCCTCGATCAGTGCAGAGCTCCCTCAGTACTGTCCCTCGATCAGTGCAGTGCTCCCTTAATACTGTCCCTGCATCAGTGCAATGCTCCCTCAATACTGTCCCTCCATCAGTGCAGTGCTCCCTCAGTACTGTCCCTCCATCAGTGCGGTACTCCCTCAGTACTGTCCCTCCATCAGTGCAGACCTCCCTCAGTACTGACCCTCCATCAGTGCAGTGCTCCCTCAGTACTGTCCCTCCATCAGTGCAATGCTCCCTCAATACTGTCCCTCCATCAGTGCAATGCTCCCTCAGTACTGTCCCTCCATCAGTGCAGACCTCCCTCAGTACTGTCCCTCCATCAGTGCAGTGCTCCCTCAGTACTGTCCCTCCATCAGTGCAGTGCTCACTCAGTACTGTCCCTCCATCAGTGCAGTGCTCCCTCAGTACTGTCAGTTCATCAGTGCAGAGCTCCCTCAGTACTGTACCTCCATCAGTGCAGACCTCCCCCAGTACTGTCCCTCCATCAGTGCAGACCTCCCTCAGTACTGTCCCTCCATTAGTGTAGAGCACCCTCAGTACTGTCCCTCCATCAGTGCAGTTCTCCCTCAGGTCTGTCCCTCCATCAGTGCAGTGCTCCCTCAGTACTATCCCTCCATCAGTGCAGAGCACACTCAGTACTGTCCCTCCATCAGTGCAGACCTCCATCAGTACTGACCCTCCATCAGTGCAGTGCTCCCTCAGTACTGTCCCTCCATCAGTGCAGAGCTCCATCAGTACTGTCCCTCCATCAGTGCAGTGCTCACTCAGGACTGTCCATCCATCAGTGCGGTGCTCCCTCAGTACTGTCCCTCCATCAGTGCAGTGTTCCCTCAGTACTGTCCCTCGATCAGTGCAGTGCACCCTCAGTACTGTCCCTGCATCAGTGCAGTTCTCCCTCAGTACTGTCCCACCATCAGTGCGGTGCTCCATCAGTACTGCCCCTCCATCAGTGCAGAGCTCCCTCAGTACTGTCCCTCCATCAGTGCAGACCTCCCTCAGTACTGTCCCTCCATCAGTGCAGTGCTCCATCAGTACTGTCCCTCCATCAGTGCAGACCTCCCTCAGTACTGTCCCACCATCAGTGTAGTGCTTCCTCAGTACTGTCCCTCCATCAGACCGGTGCTCCATCAGCTCTCTCCCTCCGTTAGTGCAGAGCTCCCTCAGTACTGTCCCTCAATCAGTGCAGTGCTCCCACAGTGCTGTCCCTCCATCAGTGCAGAGCTCCCACAGTACTGTCCCTCCATCAGTGCAGACCACCCTCAATACTATCCCTCCATCAGTGCAGAGCTCCCTCAGTACTGTCCCTCCATCAGTGCAGTGCTCCCTCAGTGCTGTCCCTCCATCAGTGCAGAGCTCCCTCAGTACTGTCCCTCGATCAGTGCAGAGTTCCCTCAGTACGATCCCTCCATCAGTGCAGAGCTCCCTCAGCACTGTCCCTCCATCAGTGCAGCGCTCCCTCAGTGCTGTCCCTCCATCAGTGCAGAGCTCCCTCAGTACTGCCCTTCCATTAGTGCAGTGCTCCTTCAGTACTGTCCCTCTATCAGTGTGGCGCTCCCTCAGCACAGCCCTTCCATTAGTGCAGTGCTCACTCAGTACTATCCCTCATTCAGTGCAGTGCTCCCTCAGTACTGTCCCTCCATCAGTGCAGTGCTCCCTCTGTACTGTCCCTCCATGAGTGCAGAGCTGCCTCAGTACTGTCCCTCTATCAGTGCAGTGCTCCCTCAGTACTGTCCCTCCATCAGTGCAGAGCTCCCTCAGTACTGTCCCTCGATCAGTGCAGTGCTCCCTCAGTACTGTCCCTCGATCAGTGCAGTGTTCCCTCAGTACTGTCCCTCCATCAGTGCAGTGCTCCCTCAATACTGTCCCTCCATGAGTGCAGAGCTGCCTCAGTACTGTCCCTCTATCAGTGCAGTGCTCCCTCAATACTGTCCCTCCATCAGTGCAGAGCTCCCTCAGTACTGTCCCTCCATCAGTGCAGTGCTCCCTCAGTACTGTCCCTCAATCAGTGCAGTGATTCCTCAGTACTGTCCCTCCATGAGTGCAGTGCTCCCTCAGTACTGTCCCTCCATCAGTGCAGGGCTCCCTCAATACTGTCCCTCCATCAGTGCAGTGCTCCCTCAGTACTGTCTCTCCATTAGTGTAGACCTCCCTCAGTACTGTCCCACCATCAGTGCAGTGCTCCCTCAGTACTGTCCCTCCATCAGTGCAGTGCTCACTCAGTACTGTCCCTCCATCAGTGCAGAGCCCCCTCAGCACTGTCCCTCCATCAGTGCAGACCTCCCCCAGTACTGTCTCTCCATCAGTGCACAGCTCCCTCAGTACTGTCCCTCCATTAGTGTAGAGCACCCTCAGTCCTGTCCCTTCATCAGTGCAGTTCTCCCTCAGTACTGTCCCTCCCTCAGTGCAGTGCTCCCTCAGTACTATCCCTCCATCAGTGCAGAGCACCCTCAGTACTGTCCCTCCATCAGTGCAGACCTCCCTCAGTACTGTCCCTCCATGAGTGCAGTGCTCCATCAGTACTGTCCCTCCATCAGTGCAGAGCTCCATCAGTACTGTCCCTCCATCAGTGCGGAGCTCCCTCAGTACTGACCCTCCATCAGTGCAGTGCTCCATCAGTACTGTCCCTCCATCAGAGCGGTGCTCCCTCAGTACTGTCCCTCAATCAGTGCAGTGCTCCCTCAGTACTGTCCCTCGATCAGTGCGGTGCTCCCTCAGTACTGTCCCTCCATCAGTGCGGTGCTCCCTCAGTACTGTCCCTCCATCAGTGCAGTACTCCCTCAGTACTGTCCCTCGATCAGTGCAGTGCACCCTCAGTACTATCCCTCCATCAGTGCAGTTCTCCCTCAGTACTGTCCCACCATCAGTGCGGTGCTCCATCAGTACTGCCCCTCCATCAGTGCAGACCTCCCTCAGTACTGTCCCTCCATATGTGTCAGTGCTCCATCTGTACTGTCCCTCCATCAGTGCAGACCTCCCTCAGTACTGTCCCACCATCAGTGCAGTGCTCCCTCAGTACTGTCCCTCCATCAGTGCGGTGCTCCATCAGCTCTCTCCCTCCATTAGTGCAGAGCTCCCTCAGTACTGTCCCTCCATCAGTGCTGTGGTCCCTCAGTACTGTCCCTCCATCAGTGCAGAGCTCCCACAGTACTGTCCCTCCATCAGTGCAGAGCTCCCTCAGTACTGCCCTTCCATTAGTGCAGTGCTCCCTCAGTACTGTCCCTCCATCAGTGCAGAGCTCCCTCAGTACTGTCCCTCAATCAGTGCAGTGCTCCCACAGTACTGTCCTTCCATCAGTGCAGAGCTCCCTCAGTATTGCCCTTCTATTAGTGCACTTCTCCCTCTGTTCTCTCCCTCCATTAGTGCAGAGCTCCCTCAGTACTATCCCTCCATCAGTGCAGAGCTCCCTCAGCACTGTCCCTCCATCAGTGCAGTGCTCCCTCAGTGCTGTCCCTCCATCAGTGCAGAGCTCCCTCAGTACTGTCCCTCGATCAGTGCAGAGTTCCCTCAGTACTATCCCTCCATCAGTGCTGAGCTCCCTCAGCACTGTCCCTCCATCAGTGCAGTGCTCCCTCAGTGCTATCCCTCCATCAGTGCTGAGCTCCCTCAGTGCTGTCCCTCCATCAGTGCAGAGCTCCCTCAGTACTGCCCTTCCAGTAGTGCAGTGCACCTTCAGTACTGTCCCTCTATCAGTGTGGCGCTCCCTCAGCACTGCCCTTCCATTAGTGCAGTGCTCACTCAGTACTGTCCCTCCATCAGTGCAGAGCTCCCTCAGTACTGTCCCTCCATCAGTGCAGAGCTCCCTGAGTGCTGTCCCTCCATCAGTGCAGTGCTCCCTCAGTACTGTCCCTCCATCATTGCACAGCTCGCTCAGTACTGTCCTCCCATTAGAGCAATGCTCCCTCAGTACTGTCCCTCCATCAGTGCAAAACCCCCTTCGTACTGTCCCTCCAACAGTACGGCGCTCCCTCAGTATTGTCCTTCTATTAGTGCAGTGATCCCTCAGTACTGTCCCTCCATCAGTGCAGAGCTCCCTCAGTCATGTCCCTCGAACAATGCAGTGCTCCCTCAGTGCTGTCCCTCCATCTGTGCAGAGCTCCCTCAGTACTGTCCCTCCATCAGTGCACTGCTCCCTCAGTACTGTCCCTCCATCAGTGCAGTGCTCCCTCAGTACTGTCCCTCGATCAGTGCAGAGCTCCCTCAGTACTGTCCCTCGATCAGTGCAGTGCTCCCTTAATACTGTCCCTGCATCAGTGCAATGCTCCCTCAATACTGTCCCTCCATCAGTGCAGTGCTCCCTCAGTACTGTCCCTCCATCAGTGCGGTACTCCCTCAGTACTGTCCCTCCATCAGTGCAGAGCTCCCTCATTTCTGTCCCTCCATCAGTGCAGTGCTCCCTCAGTACTGTCCCTCCATCAGTGCAATGCTCCCTCAATACTGTCCCTCCATCAGTGCAGTGCTCCCTCAGTACTGTCCCTCCATCAGTGCGGTACTCCCTCAGTACTGTCCCTCCATCAGTGCAGACCTCTCTCAGTACTGACCCTCCATCAGTGCAGTGCTCCCTCAGTACTGTCCCTCCATCAGTGCAGTGCTCCCTCAATACTGTCCCTCCATCAGTGCAGTGCTCCCTCAGTACTGTCCCTCCATCAGTGCGGTACTCCCTCAGTACTGTCCCTCCATCAGTGCAGAGCTCCCTCAGTTCTGTCCCTCCATCAGTGCGGTGCTCCCTCAGTACAATCCCTCCATCAGTGCAGTGCTCCCTCAGTACTGTCCCTCCATCAGTGCAGTGCTCCCTCAGTACTGTCCCTCCATCAGTGCAGTGCTCCCTCAGTACTGTCCCTCCATCAGTGCAGACCTCCCTCAGTACTGTCCCTCCATCAGTGCAGTCATCCCTCAGTACTGTCCCTTCATCAGTGCAGTGCAACCTCAGTACTGTCCCTCCATCAGGGCAATGCTCCCTCAGTACTGTCCCTCCATGAGTGCAGTGCTCCCTCAGTACTGTCTCTCCATTAGTGCAAGGCTCCCTCAATACTGTCCCTCCATCAGTGCAGTGCTCCCTCAGTACTGTCCCTCCATCAGTGCAGACCTCCCTCAGTACTCTCCCTCCATCAGTGCAGAGCTGCGTCAGTTCTCTCCCTCCATTAGTGTAGAGCACCGTCAGTTCTGTCCCTCCATCAGTGCAGTTCTCCCTCAGTACTGTCCCTCCATCAGTGCAGTGCTCCCTCAGTACTATCCCTCCATCAGTGCAGAGCACCCTCAGTACTGTCCCTCCATCAGTGCAGACCTCCCTCAGTACTGACCCTCCATCAGTGCAGTGCTCCCTCAGTACTGTCCCTCCATCAGTGCAGATCTCCCTCAGTACTGTCCCTCCATCAGTGCAGTGCTCCCTCAGTACTGTCCCTCCATCAGTGCAGTGCACCCACAGTACTGTCCCTTTATCAGTGCAGAGATTACTCAGTACTGTCCCTCGATCAGTGCAGTTCTCCATCAGTACTGTCCCTCCATCAGTGTGTGCTCCATCAGTACTGCCCCTCCATCAGTGCAGATCTCCCTCAGTACTGTCCCTCCATCAGTGCAGTGCTCCCTCAGTACTGTACCTCCATCAGTGCAGTGCTCCCACAGTACTGTCCCTTTATCAGTGCAGAGCTCCCTCAGTACTGTCCCTCGATCAGTGCAGAGCACCCTCAGTACTGTCCCTCCATCAGTGCAGTTCTCCATCAGTACTGTCCCTCCATCAGTGCAGTGCTCCATCAGTACTGCCCCTCCATCAGTGCAGACCTCCCTCAGTACTGTCCCTCCATCAGTGCAGACCTCCCTCAGTACTGTCCCACCATCAGTCCAGTGCTCCCTCAGTACTATCCCGCCATCAGTGTAGTGCTCCATCAGTACTATCCCTCCATCAGTGCAGAGCTCCCCCAGCACTGTCCCTCCATCAGTGCAGTGCTCCTTCAGTACTATCCCTCCATCAGTGCAGAGCACCCTCAGTCCTGTCCCTCCATCAGTGCAGTTCTCCCTCAGTACTGTCCCTCCATCAGTGCAGTGCTCCCTCAGTACTGTCCCTCCATCAGTGCAGAGCTGCCTCAGTTCTCTCCCTCCATTAGTGCAGAGCTCCCTCAGTACTGTCCCTCTTTCAGTGCAGTGCTCCCACAGTGCTGTCCCTCCATCAGTGCAGAGCTGCCTCAGTACTGTCCTTCCATTTGTGCAGTGATCCCTCAGTACTCTCCCTCCAACAGTACGGTGCTCCCTCAGTATGGTCCTCCCATTAGTGCAGTACTCCCTCAGTACTATCCCTCCATCAGTGCAGTGCTCCCTCAGTACTGACCCTCCATCAGTGCAGTGCTCCCTCAGTACTGTCCCTCCATCAGTGCAGTGTTCCCTCAGTACTGTCCCTCCATCAGTGCAGTGCTCCCTCAATACTGTCCCTCCATGAGTGCAGAGCTGCCTCAGTACTGTCCCTCTATCAGTGCAGTGCTCCCTCAGTACTGTCCCTCCATCAGTGCAGAGCTCCCTCAGTACTGTCCCTCCATCAGTGCAGTGCTCCCTCAGTACTGTCTTTCAATCAGTGCAGTGATTCCTCAGTACTGTCCCTCCATGAGTGCAGTGCTCCCTCAGTACTGTCCCTCGATCAGTGCAGAGTTCCCTCAGTACTATCCCTCCATCAGTGCTGAGCTCCCTCAGCACTGTCCCTCCATCAGTGCAGTGCTCCATCAGTGCTATCCCTCCATCAGTGCTGAGCTCCCTCAGTGCTGTCCCTCCATCAGTGCAGAGCTCCCTCAGTACTGCCCTTCCAGTAGTGCAGTGCACCTTCAGTACTGTCCCTCTATCAGTGTGGCGCTCCCTCAGCACTGCCCTTCCATTAGTGCAGTGCTCACTCAGTACTGTCCCTCCATCAGTGCAGAGCTCCCTCAGTACTGTCCCTCCATCAGTGCAGAGCTCCCTGAGTGCTGTCCCTCCATCAGTGCAGTGCTCCCTCAGTACTGTCCCTCCATCATTGCACAGCTCGCTCAGTACTGTCCTTCCATTAGAGCAATGCTCCCTCAGTACTGTCCCTCCATCAGTGCAAAACCCCCTTCGTACTGTCCCTCCAACAGTACGGCGCTCCCTCAGTATTGTCCTTCTATTAGTGCAGTGATCCCTCAGTACTGTCCCTCCATCAGTGCAGAGCTCCCTCAGTCATGTCCCTCGAACAATGCAGTGCTCCCTCAGTGCTGTCCCTCCATCTGTGCAGAGCTCCCTCAGTACTGTCCCTCCATCAGTGCACTGCTCCCTCAGTACTGTCCCTCCATCAGTGCAGTGCTCCCTCAGTACTGTCCCTCGATCAGTGCAGAGCTCCCTCAGTACTGTCCCTCGATCAGTGCAGTGCTCCCTTAATACTGTCCCTGCATCAGTGCAATGCTCCCTCAATACTGTCCCTCCATCAGTGCAGTGCTCCCTCAGTACTGTCCCTCCATCAGTGCGGTACTCCCTCAGTACTGTCCCTCCATCAGTGCAGAGCTCCCTCATTTCTGTCCCTCCATCAGTGCAGTGCTCCCTCAGTACTGTCCCTCCATCAGTGCAATGCTCCCTCAATACTGTCCCTCCATCAGTGCAGTGCTCCCTCAGTACTGTCCCTCCATCAGTGCGGTACTCCCTCAGTACTGTCCCTCCATCAGTGCAGACCTCCCTCAGTACTGACCCTCCATCAGTGCAGTGCTCCCTCAGTACTGTCCCTCCATCAGTGCAATGCTCCCTCAATACTGTCCCTCCATCAGTGCAGTGCTCCCTCAGTACTGTCCCTCCATCAGTGCAGTGCTCCCTCAGTACTGTCCCTCCATCAGTGCAGAGCTGCCTCAGTTCTCTCCCTCCATTAGTGCAGAGCTCCCTCAGTACTGTCCCTCTTTCAGTGCAGTGCTCCCACAGTGCTGTCCCTCCATCAGTGCAGAGCTGCCTCAGTACTGTCCTTCCATTAGTGCAGTGATCCCTCAGTACTCTCCCTCCAACAGTACGGTGCTCCCTCAGTATGGTCCTCCCATTAGTGCAGTACTCCCTCAGTACTATCCCTCCATCAGTGCAGTGCTCCCTCAGTACTGACCCTCCATCAGTGCAGTGCTCCCTCAGTACCGTCCCTCCATCAGTGCAGTGTTCCCTCAGTACTGTCCCTCCATCAGTGCAGTGCTCCCTCAATACTGTCCCTCCATGAGTGCAGAGCTGCCTCAGTACTGTCCCTCTATCAGTGCAGTGCTCCCTCAGTACTGTCCCTCCATCAGTGCAGAGCTCCCTCAGTACTGTCCCTCCATCAGTGCAGTGCTCCCTCAGTACTGTCTTTCAATCAGTGCAGTGATTCCTCAGTACTGTCCCTCCATGAGTGCAGTGCTCCCTCAGTACTGTCCCTCGATCAGTGCAGAGTTCCCTCAGTACTATCCCTCCATCAGTGCTGAGCTCCCTCAGCACTGTCCCTCCATCAGTGCAGTGCTCCATCAGTGCTATCCCTCCATCAGTGCTGAGCTCCCTCAGTGCTGTCCCTCCATCAGTGCAGAGCTCCCTCAGTACTGCCCTTCCAGTAGTGCAGTGCACCTTCAGTACTGTCCCTCTATCAGTGTGGCGCTCCCTCAGCACTGCCCTTCCATTAGTGCAGTGCTCACTCAGTACTGTCCCTCCATCAGTGCAGAGCTCCCTCAGTACTGTCCCTCCATCAGTGCAGAGCTCCCTGAGTGCTGTCCCTCCATCAGTGCAGTGCTCCCTCAGTACTGTCCCTCCATCATTGCACAGCTCGCTCAGTACTGTCCTTCCATTAGAGCAATGCTCCCTCAGTACTGTCCCTCCATCAGTGCAAAACCCCCTTCGTACTGTCCCTCCAACAGTACGGCGCTCCCTCAGTATTGTCCTTCTATTAGTGCAGTGATCCCTCAGTACTGTCCCTCCATCAGTGCAGAGCTCCCTCAGTCATGTCCCTCGAACAATGCAGTGCTCCCTCAGTGCTGTCCCTCCATCTGTGCAGAGCTCCCTCAGTACTGTCCCTCCATCAGTGCACTGCTCCCTCAGTACTGTCCCTCCATCAGTGCAGTGCTCCCTCAGTACTGTCCCTCGATCAGTGCAGAGCTCCCTCAGTACTGTCCCTCGATCAGTGCAGTGCTCCCTTAATACTGTCCCTGCATCAGTGCAATGCTCCCTCAATACTGTCCCTCCATCAGTGCAGTGCTCCCTCAGTACTGTCCCTCCATCAGTGCGGTACTCCCTCAGTACTGTCCCTCCATCAGTGCAGAGCTCCCTCATTTCTGTCCCTCCATCAGTGCAGTGCTCCCTCAGTACTGTCCCTCCATCAGTGCAATGCTCCCTCAATACTGTCCCTCCATCAGTGCAGTGCTCCCTCAGTATTGTCCCTCCATCAGTGCGGTACTCCCTCAGTACTGTCCCTCCATCAGTGCAGACCTCCCTCAGTACTGACCCTCCATCAGTGCAGTGCTCCCTCAGTACTGTCCCTCCATCAGTGCAATGCTCCCTCAATACTGTCCCTCCATCAGTGCAGTGCTCCCTCAGTACTGTCCCTCCATCAGTGCGGTACTCCCTCAGTACTGTCCCTCCATCAGTGCAGAGCTCCCTCAGTTCTGTCCCTCCATCAGTGCGGTGCTCCCTCAGTACAATCCCTCCATCAGTGCAGTGCTCCCTCAGTACTGTCCCTCCATCAGTGCAGTGCTCCCTCAGTACTGTCCCTCCATCAGTGCAGTGCTCCCTCAGTACTGTCCCTCCATCAGTGCAGTCATCCCTCAGTACTGTCCCTCCATGAGTGCAGTGCTCCCTCAGTACTGTCTCTCCATTAGTGCAAGGCTCCCTCAATACTGTCCCTCCATCAGTGCAGTGCTCCCTCAGTACTGTCCCTCCATCAGTGCAGACCTCCCTCAGTACTCTCCCTCCATCAGTGCAGAGCTGCGTCAGTTCTCTCCCTCCATTAGTGTAGAGCACCGTCAGTTCTGTCCCTCCATCAGTGCAGTTCTCCCTCAGGTCTGTCCCTCCATCAGTGCAGTGCTCCCTCAGTACTATCCCTCCATCAGTGCAGAGCACCCTCAGTACTGTCCCTCCATCAGTGCAGACCTCCCTCAGTACTGACCCTCCATCAGTGCAGTGCTCCCTCAGTACTGTCCCTCCATCAGTGCAGTGCACCCACAGTACTGTCCCTTTATCAGTGCAGAGATCCCTCAGTACTGTCCCTCGATCAGTGCAGTTCTCCATCAGTACTGTCCCTCCATCAGTGTGTGCTCCATCAGTACTGCCCCTCCATCAGTGCAGATCTCCCTCAGTACTGTCCCTCCATCAGTGCAGTGCTCCCTCAGTACTGTACCTCCATCAGTGCAGTGCTCCCACAGTACTGTCCCTTTATCAGTGCAGAGCTCCCTCAGTACTGTCCCTCGATCAGTGCAGAGCACCCTCAGTACTGTCCCTCCATCAGTGCAGTTCTCCATCAGTACTGTCCCTCCATCAGTGCAGTGCTCCATCAGTACTGCCCCTCCATCAGTGCAGACCTCCCTCAGTACTGTCCCTCCATCAGTGCAGACCTCCCTCAGTACTGTCCCACCATCAGTCCAGTGCTCCCTCAGTACTATCCCGCCATCAGTGTAGTGCTCCATCAGTACTATCCCTCCATCAGTGCAGAGCTCCCCCAGCACTGTCCCTCCATCAGTGCAGTGCTCCTTCAGTACTGTCGCTCCATCAGTGCAGTGCTCCCTCAGTACTGTCCCTCCATCAGTGCAGAGCTGCCTCAGTTCTCTCCCTCCATTAGTGCAGAGCTCCCTCAGTACTGTCCCTCTTTCAGTGCAGTGCTCCCACAGTGCTGTCCCTCCATCAGTGCAGAGCTGCCTCAGTACTGTCCTTCCATTAGTGCAGTGATCCCTCAGTACTCTCCCTCCAACAGTACGGTGCTCCCTCAGTATGGTCCTCCCATTAGTGCAGTGCTCCCTCAGTACTATCCCTCCATCAGTGCAGTGCTCCCTCAGTACTGACCCTCCATCAGTGCAGTGCTCCCTCAGTACTGTCCCTCCATCAGTGCAGTGTTCCCTCAGTACTGTCCCTCCATCAGTGCAGTGCTCCCTCAATACTGTCCCTCCATGAGTGCAGAGCTGCCTCAGTACTGTCCCTCTATCAGTGCAGTGCTCCCTCAGTACTGTCCCTCCATCAGTGCAGAGCTCCCTCAGTACTGTCCCTCCATCAGTGCAGTGCTCCCTCAGTACTGTCTTTCAATCAGTGCAGTGATTCCTCAGTACTGTCCCTCCATGAGTGCAGTGCTCCCTCAGTACTGTCCCTCAATCAGTGCAAGGCTCCCTCAATACTGTCCCTCCATCAGTGCAGTGCTCCCTCAGTACTGTCCCTCCATCAGTGCAGCCCTCCCTCAGTACTGTCCCACCATCAGTGCAGTGCTCCCTCAGTACTGTCCCTCCATTAGTGCAGTGCTCACTCAGTACTGTCCCTCCATCAGTGCAGTGCTCCCTCAGAACTGTCAGTTCATCAGTGCAGAGCTCCCTCAGTACTGTCCCTCCATGAGTGCAGACCTCCCCCAGTACTGTCCCTCCATCAGTGCACAGCTCCCTCAGTACTGTCCCTCCATTAGTGTAGAGCACCCTCAGTACTGTCCCTCCATCAGTGCACAGCTCCCTCAGTACTGTCCCTCCATTAGTGTAGAGCACACTCAGTACTGTCCCTCCATCAGTGCAGTTCTCCCTCAGTACTGTCCCTCCATCAGTGCAGTGCTCCCTCAGTACTATCCCTCCATCAGTGCAGAGCACCCTCAGTACTGTCCCTCCATCAGTGCAGACCTCCCTCAGTACTGACCCTCCATCAGTGCAGTGCTCCCTCAGTGCTATCCCTCCATCAGTGCAGAGCTCCCTCAGTACTGTCCCTCGATCAATGCAGTGCTCCTTCAGTCCTGTCCCTCCATCAGTGCAGTGCTCCCTCAGTGCTGTCCCTCCATCAGTGCAGAGCTCCCTCAGTACTGCCCTTCCATTAGTGCAGTGCTCACTCAGTACTGTCCCTCCATCAGTGCAGAGCTCCCTCAGTACTGTCCCTGCATCATTGCACAGTTCGCTCAGTACTGTCCTTCCATTAGAGCAATGCTCCCTCAGTACTGTCCCTCCATCAGTGCAAAACCCCCTTCGTACTGTCCCTCCAACAGTACGGCGCTCCCTCAGTATTGTCCTTCTATTAGTGCATTGCTCCCTCAGTGCTGTCCCTCCATCTGTGCAGAGCTCCCTCAGTACTGTCCCTCCATCAGTGCAGTGCTCCCTCAGTACTGTCCCTCCATCAGTGCAGTGCTCCCTCAATACTGTCCCTCCATGAGTGCAGAGCTGCCTCTGTACTGTCCCTCCATCAGTGCAGTGCTCCCTCAGTACTGTCCCTCCATCAGTGCAGTGCTCCCTCAGTACTGTCCCTCGATCAGTGCAGTGCTCCCTTAATACTGTCCCTGCATCAGTGCAATGCTCCCTCAATACTGTCCCTCCATCAGTGCAGTGCTCCCTCAGTACTGTCCCTCCATCAGTGCGGTACTCCCTCAGTACTGTCCCTCCATCAGTGCAGAGCTCCCTCATTTCTGTCCCTCCATCAGTGCGGTGCTCCCTCAGTACAATCCCTCCATCAGTGCAGTGCTCCCTCAGTACTGTCCCTCCATCAGTGCAGTGCTCCCTCAGTACTGTCCCTCCATCAGTGCAGTGCTCCCTCAGTACTGTCCCTCCATCAGTGCAGACCTCCCTCTGTACTGTCCCTCCATCAGTGCAGTCATCCCTCAGTATTGTCCCTTCATCAGTGCAGTGCAACCTCAGTACTGTCCCTCCATCAGTGCAATGCTCCCTCAGTACTGTCCCTCCATGAGTGCAATGCTCCCTCAATACTGTCCCTCCAACAGTGCAGTGCTCCCTCAGTACTGTCCCTCCATCAGTGCAGACCTCCCTCAGTACTCTCCCTCCATCAGTGCAGAGCTGCCTCAGTTCTCTCCCTCCATTAGTGTAGAGCACCCTCAGTTCTGTCCCTCCACCAGTGCAGTTCTCCCTCAGTACTGTCCCTCCATCAGTGCAGTGCTCCCTCAGTACTATCCCTCCATCAGTGCAGAGCACCCTCAGTACTGTCCTTCCATCAGTGCAGACCTCCCTCAGTACTGACCATCCATAAGTGCAGTGCTCCCTCAGAACTGTCCCTACATCAGTGCAATGCTTCCTCAATACTGTCCCTCCATCAGTGCAGTGCTCCCTCAGTACTGTCCCTCCATCAGTGCGGTACTCCCTCAGTACTGTCCCTCCATCAGTGCAGTGCTCCCTCAGTACTGTCCCTCCATCAGTGCAGTGCTCACTCAGTACTGTCCCTCCATCAGTGCAGTGCTCCCTCAGTACTGTCCCTCCATCAGTGCTGACCTCCCTCAGTACTGTCCCTCCATCAGTGCAGTCATCCCTCAGTACTGTCCCTTCATCAGTGCAGTGCAACCTCAGTACTGTCCCTCCATCAGGGCAATGCTCCCTCAGTACTGTCCCTCCATGAGTGCAGTGCTCCCTCAGTACTGTCTCTCCATTAGTGCAAGGCTCCCTCAATACTGTCCCTCCATCAGTGCAGTGCTCCCTCAGTACTGTCCCTCCATCAGTGCAGACCTCCCTCAGTACTCTCCCTCCATCAGTGCAGAGCTGCGTCAGTTCTCTCCCTCCATTAGTGTAGAGCACCCTCAGTTCTGTCCCTCCATCAGTGCAGTTCTCCCTCAGTACTGTCCCTCCATCAGTGCAGTGCTCCCTCAGTACTATCCCTCCATCAGTGCAGAGCACCCTCAGTACTGTCCCTCCATCAGTGCAGACCTCCCTCAGTACTGACCCTCCATCAGTGCAGTGCTCCCTCAGTACTGTCCCTCCATCAGTGCAGATCTCCCTCAGTACTGTCCCTCCATCAGTGCAGTGCTCCCTCAGTACTGTCCCTCCATCAGTGCAGTGCTCCCACAGTACTGTCCCTTTATCAGTGCAGAGATCCCTCAGTACTGTCCCTCGATCAGTGCAGTTCTCCATCAGTACTGTCCCTCCATCAGTGTGTGCTCCATCAGTACTGCCCCTCCATCAGTGCAGATCTCCCTCGTACTGTCCCTCCATCAGTGCAGTGCTCCCTCAGTACTGTACCTCCATCAGTGCAGTGCTCACACAGTACTGTCCCTTTATCAGTGCAGTGCTCCCTCAGTACTGACCCTCCATCAGTGCAGAGCTGCCTCAGTACTGTCCCTCTATCAGTGCAGTGTTCCCTCAGTACTGTCCCTCCATCAGTGCAGTGCTCCCTCAATACTGTCCCTCCATCAGTGCAGAGCTCCCTCAGTACTGTCTTTCAATCAGTGCAGTGATTCCTCAGTACTGTCCCTCCATGAGTGCAGTGCTCCCTCAATACTGTCCCTTCATCAGTGCAGAGCTCCCTCAGTACTGTCCCTCGATCAGTGCAGAGCACCCTCAGTACTGTCCCTCCATCAGTGCAGTTCTCCATCAGTACTGACCCTCCATCAGTGCAGTGCTCCATCAGTACTGCCCCTCCATCAGTGCAGACCTCCCTCAGTACTGTCCCTCCATCAGTGCAGGCCTCCCTCAGTACTGTCCCACCATCAGTCCAGTGCTCCCTCAGTACTATCCCGCCATCAGTGTAGTGCTCCATCTGTACTATCCCTCCATCAGTGCAGAGCTCCCCAAGTACTGTCCCTCCATCAGTGCAGTGCTCCTTCAGTACTATCCCTCCATCAGTGCAGAGCACCCTCAGTACTGTCCCTCCATCAGTGCAGTTCTCCCTCAGTACTGTCCCTCCATCAGTGCAGTGCTCCCTCAGTACTGTCCCTCCATCAGTGCAGAGCTGCCTCAGTTCTCTCCCTCCATTAGTGCAGAGCTCCCTCAGTACTGTCCCACATTCAGTGCAGAGCTCCCTCAGTACTGTCCCTCCATAAGTGCAGAGCTCCCTCAGTACTATCCCTCCATCAGTGCAGTGCTCCCTCAGTACTGACCCTCAATCAGTGCAGTGCTCCCTCAGTACTGTCCCTCCATCAGTGCAGTGTTCCCTCAGTACTGTCCCTCCATCAGTGCAGTGCTCCCTCAATACTGTCCCTCCATGAGTGCAGAGCTGCCTCAGTACTGTCCCTCTATCAGTGCAGTGCTCCCTCAGTACTGTCCCTCCATCAGTGCAGAGCTCCCTCAGTACAGTCCCTCCATCAGTGCAGTGCTCCCTCAGTACTGTCTTTCAATCAGTGCAGTGATTCCTCAGTACTGTCCCTGCATGAGTGTAGTGCTCCCTCAGTACTGTCCCTCCATCAGTGCAGACCTCCCTCAGTACTGTCCCACCATCATTGCAGTGCTCCCTCAGTACTGTCCCTCCATCAGTGCAGTGCTCACTCAGTACTGTCCCTCCATCAGTGCAGTGCTCCCTCAGTACTGTCAGTTCATCAGTGCAGAGCTCCCTCAGTACTGTCCCTCCATCAGTGCAGACCTCCCCCAGTACTGTCCCTCCATCAGTGCACAGCTCCCTCAGTACTGTCCCTCCATTAGTGTAGAGCACCGTCAGTACTGTCCCTCCATCAGTGCAGTTCTCCCTCAGTACTGTCCCTCCATCAGTGCAGTGCTCCCTCAGTACTATCCCTCCATCAGTGCAGAGCACCCTCAGTACTGTCCCTCCATCAGTGCAGACCTCCCTCAGTACCGACCCTCCATCATGCAGTGCTCCCTCAGTACTGTCCCTCCATCAGTGCAGAGCTCCATCAGTACTGTCCCTCCATCAGTGCGGTGCTCCCTCAGTACTGTCCCTCCATCAGTGCAGTGCTCCCTCAGTACTGTCCCTCGATCAGTGCGGTGCTCCCTCAGTACTGTCCCTCCATCAGTGTGGTGCTCCCTCAGTACTGTCCCTCCATCAGTGCAGTGCTCCCTCAGTACTGTCCCTCCATCAGTGCGGTGCTCCCTCAGTACTGTCCCTCCATCAGTGCAGTGCTCCCTCATTACTGTCCCTCGATCAGTGCAGTGCACCCTCAGTACTGTCCCTCCATCAGTGCAGTTCTCCCTCAGTACTGTCCCTCCATCAGTGCGGTGCTCCATCAGTACTGCCCCTCCATCAGTGCAGACCTCCCTCAGTACTGTCCCTCCATCAGTGCAGACCTCCCTCAGTACGGTCCCTCCATATGTGTCAGTGCTCCATCAGTACTGTCCCTCCATCAGTGCAGACCTCCCTCAGTACTGTCCCACCATCAGTGCAGTGCTCCCTCAGTACTGTCCATCCTTCAGTGCGATGCTCCATCAGCTCTCTCCCTCCATTAGGGCAGAGCTCCCTCAGTACTGTCCCTCAATCAGTGCAGTGCTCCCTTAGTACTGTCCCTCCATCAGTGCAGAGCTCCCACAGTACTGTCCCTCCATCAATGCAGACCACCCTCAATTCTATCCCTCCATCAGTGCAGAGCTCCCTCAGGACTGTCCCTCCATCAGTGCAGTGCTCCCTCAGTACTGTCCCTCAATCAGTGCAATGCTCCCTCAGTACTGTCCCTCCATCAGTGCAGTGCTCCCTCAGTACTGTCCCTCCATAAGTGCAGAGCTCCCTCAGTACTGTCCCTCCATTAGTGCAGAGTTCCCTTAGTACTGCCCTTCCATTAGTGCAGTGCTCACTCAGTACTGTCCCTCCATCAGTGCAGAGCTCCCTCAGTACTGTCCCTCAATCAGTGCAGTGCTCCCACAGTACTGTCCTTCCATCAGTGCAGAGCTCCCTCAGTACTATCCCTCCATCAGTTTTGAGCTCGCTCATTCCTGTCCCTCTATCAGTGCAGAGCTCCCTCAGTACTGCCCTTCCATTAGTGCAGTGCTCCCTCAGTACTGTCCCTCCATCAGTGCAGAGCTCCCACAGTGCTGTCCCACCATCAGTGCAGAGCTCCCACAGTACTGTCCCTCCATCATTGCAGACCACCCTCAATACTATCCCTCAATCAGTGCAGAGCTCCCTCAGTACTGTCCCTCCATCAGTGCAGTGCTCCCTTAGTACTGTCCCTCCATCAGTGCAGAGCTCCCACAGTACTGTCCCTCCATCAGTGCAGAGCTCCCTCAGTACTGTCCCTCCATCAGTGCAGTGCTCCCTCAGTACTGTCCCTCCATCAGTGCAGAGCTCCCTCAGTACTGTCCCTCCATCAGTGCAGGGCTGCCTCAGTTCTCTCCCTCCATTAGTGCAGAGCTCCCTCAGTACTGTCCCTCCATCAGTACAGTGCTCCCTCAGTACTGTCCCTCCATCAGTGCAGAGCTCCCTCAGTACTGTCTCTCCATCAGTGCAGAGCTCCCTCAGTACTATCCGTCCATCAGTGCAGTGCTCCCTCAGTACTGTCCCTCCATCAGTGCAGTGATCACTCAGTACTGTCCCTCCATCAGTGCAGTGCTCCCTCAGTAATGTCAGTTCATCAGTGCAGAGCTCCCTCAGTACTGTCCCTCCATGACTGCAGACCTCCCCCAGTACTGTCCCTCCATCAGTGCACAGCTCCCTCAGTACTGTCCCTCCATTAGTGTAGAGCACCCTCAGTACTGTCCCTCCATCAGTGCAGTTCTCCCTCAGTACTGTCCCTCCATCAGTGCAGTGCTCCCTCAGTACTATCCCTCCATCAGTGCAGAGCACCCTCAGTACTGTCCCTCCATCAGTGCAGACCTCCCTCAGTACTGACCCTCCATCATGCAGTGCTCCCTCAGTACTGTCCCTCCATCAGTGCAGAGCTCCATCAGTACTGTCCCTCCATCAGTGCGGTGCTCCCTCAGTACTGTCCCTCCATCAGTGCAGTGCTCCCTCAGTACTGTCCCTCCATCAGTGCGGTGCTCCCTCAGTACTGTCCCTCCATCAGTGCGGTGCTCCCTCAGTACTGTCCCTCCATCAGTGCAGTGCTCCCTCAGTACTGTCCCTCCATCAGTGCGGTGCTCCCTCAGTACTGTCCCTCCATCAGTGCAGTGCTCCCTCATTACTGTCCCTCGATCAGTGCAGTGCTCCCATAGTACTGTCCCTCCATCAGTGCAGAGCTCCCTCAGTACTGTCCCTCCATCAGTGCATTGCGCCCTCAGTACTGTCCCTCCATCAGTACAGTGCTCCCTCAGTACTGTCCCTCCATCAGTGCGGTGCTCCCTCAGTACTGTCCCTCCATCAGTGCAGTGCTCCCTCAGTACTGTCCCTCCATCAGTGCGGTGCTCCCTCAGTACTGTCCCTCCATCAGTGCAGTGCTCCCTCATTACTGTCCCTCGATCAGTGCAGTGCTCCCATAGTACTGTCCCTCCATCAGTGCAGAGCTCCCTCAGTACTGTCCCTCCATCAGTGCATTGCGCCCTCAGTACTGTCCCTCCATCAGTGCAGTGCTCCCTCAGTACTGTCCCTCCATCAGTGCAGAGCTCCCTCAGTACTGTCCCTCCATCAGTGCAGAGCTCCCTCAGTACTATCCGTCCATCAGTGCAGAGCTCCCTCAGTACTATCCCTCGATCAGTGCAGAGCTCCCTCAGCACTGTCCCTCCATCAGTGCAGTGCTCCCTCAGTGCTGTCCCTCCATCAGTGCAGTGCTCCTTCAGTACTATCCCTCCATCAGTGCAGAGCACCCTCAGTACTGTCCCTCCATCAGTGCAGTTCTCCCTCAGTACTGTCCCTCCATCAGTGCAGTGCTCCCTCAGTACTGTCCCTCCATCAGTGCAGATCTCCCTCAGTACTGTCCCTCCATCAGTGCAGTGCTCCCTCAGTACTGTCCCTCCATCAGTGCAGTGCTCCCTCAGTACTGTCCCTCCATCAGTGCAGTGCTCCCTCAGTACTGTCCCTCCATCAGTGCAGAGCTCCCTCAGTACTGTCCGTCCATCAGTGCAGAGCTCCCTCAGTACTGTCCTTCCATCAGTGCAGAGCTCCGTCAGTGCTATCCCTCGATTCGTGCAGTGCTCCCTCAGTACTATCTCTCCATCAGTGCAGAGTTCCCTCAGTCCTGTCCCTCGATCTGTACAGTGCTCCCTCACTACTGTACATTGATTATTACAGTGCTCCCTCAGTACTGTCCGTCCATCAGTGCAGAGCTCACTCAGTGCTGTTCGTCCATCAGTGCAGTGCTCCCTCAGTCCTGACCCTCCATCAGTGCAGTGCTCCCTCAGTACTGTACATTGATTATTACAGAGCTCCCTCAGTACTATTTCTCAATTAGTGCAGTGCCCCCTCCGATCTGTCCCTCCATCAGTGCAGAGTTCCCTCAGTACTGTCCCTCGATCTGTACAGTGCTCCCTCAGTAGTATCCCTCCATCAGTGCAGAGCACCCTCAGTACTGTCCGTCCATCAGTGCAGTGCTCCCTCAGTACTATCCCTCCATCAGTGCAGAGCTCGCTCAGTACTGTCCTTCCATTAGTGCAGTGCTCCCTCAGTACTGTCCCTCCATCAGTGCAAAACCCCCGTCATACTGTCCCTCCAAGAGTACGGCGCTCCCTCAGTATTGTCCTTCTATTAGTGCAGTGATCCCTCAGTACTGTCCCTCCATCAGTGCAGAGCTCCCTCAGTCCTGTCCCTCAAACAATGCAGTGCTCCCTCAATACTGTCCCTCCATCAGTGCAGTGCTCCCTCAATACTGTCCCTCCATCAGTGCAGTGCTCCCTCAGTACTGTCCCTCCATCAGTGCGGTACTCCCTCAGTACTGTCCCTCCATCAGTGCAGAGCTCCCTCAGTTCTGTCCCTCCATCAGTGCGGTGCTCCCTCAGTACAATCCCTCCATCAGTGCAGTGCTCCCTCAGTACTGTCCCTCAATCAGTGCAGACCTCCCTCAGTACTGTCCCTCCATCAGTGCAGTGATCCCTCAGTCCTGTCCCTTCATCAGTGCAGTGCAACCTCAGTACTGTCCCTCCATCAGTGCAATGCTCCCTCAGTACAGTCCCTCCATGAGTGCAGTGCTCCCTCCGTACTGTCTCTCCATTAGTGCAAGGCTCCCTCAGTACTGTCCCTCCATCAGTGCAGTGCTCCCTCAGTACTGTCCCTCCATCAGTGCAGACCTCCCTCAGTACTCTCCCTCCATCTGTGCAGAGCTGCCTCAGTTCTCTCCCTCCATTAGTGTAGAGCACCCTCAGTTCTGTCCCTCCATCAGTGCAGTTCTCCCTCAGTCCTGTCCCTTCATCAGTGCAGTGCAACCTCAGTACTGTCCCTCCATCAGTGCAATGCTCCCTCAGTACTCTCCCTCCATGAGTGCAGTGCTCCCTCAGTACTGTCCCTCCATTAGTGCAAGGCTCCCTCAGTACTCTCCCTCCATCAGTGCAGTGCTCCCTCAGTACTGTCCCTCCATCAGTGCAGACCTCCCTCAGTACTCTCCCTCCATCAGTGCAGAGCACCCTCAGTACTGTCCCTCCATCAGTGCAGACCTCCCTCAGTACTGACCCTCCATCAGTGCTGTGCTCCCTCAGTACTGTCCCTCCATCAGTGCAGATCTCCCTCAGTACTGTCCCTCCATCAGTGCAGTGCTCCCTCAGTACTGTCCCTCCATCAGTGCAGTGCTCCCACAGTACTGTCCCTTTATCAGTGCAGAGCTCCCTCAGTACTGTCCCTCGATCAGTGCAGTTCTCCATCAGTACTGTCCCTCCATCAGTGCAGTGCTCCATCAGTACTGCCCCTCCATCAGTGCAGATCTCCCTCAGTACTGTCCCTCCATCAGTTCAGTGCTCCCTCAGTGCTGTACCTCCATCAGTGCAGTTCTCCCACAGGACTGTCCCTTTATCAGTGCAGAGCTCCCTCAGTACTGTCCCTCGATCAGTGCAGAGCACCCTCAGTACTGTCCCTCCATCAGTTTTGAGCTCCCTCAGTCCTGTCCCTCTATCAGTGCAGAGCTCCCTCAGTACTGCCCTTCCATTAGTGCAGTGCTCCCTCAGTACTGTCCCTCCATCAGTGCAGAGCTCCCACAGTGCTGTCCCACCATCAGTGCAGAGCTCCCATAGTACTGTCCCTCCATCATTGCAGACCACCCTCAATACTATCCCTCCATCAGTGCAGAGCTCCCTCAGTACTGTCCCTCCATCAGTGCAGTGCTCCCTTAGTACTGTCCCTCCATTAGTGCAGAGCTCCCTCAGTACTGTCCCTCCATCAGTGCAGAGCTCCCTCAGTACTGTCCCTCCATCAGTGCAGTGCATCCTCAGTCCTGTCCCTCAATCAGTGCAGTGCGCCCTCAGTACTGTCCCTCCATCAGTGCAGTGCTCCCTCAGTACTGTCCCTCCATCAGTGCAGAGCTCCCTCAGTACTGTCCCTCCATCAGTGCAGAGCTCCCTCAGTACTATCCGTCCATCAGTAGAGAGCTCCCTCAGTCCTGTCCCTCTATCAGTGCAGAGCTCCCACAGCACTGCCCTTCCATTAGTGCACTTCTCCCTCTGTTCTCTCCCTCCATTATTGCAGAGTTCCCTCAGTACTCTCCCTCCATCAGTGCAGAGCTTCCTCAGTTCTCTCCCTCCATTAGCGCAGTGCTCCCTCAGTGCTGTTCCTCAATCAGTGCAGAGCTCCTCTCAGTATTGTCCCTCCATCAGTGCAGAGCTCCCTGAGTGCTGTCCCTCCATCAGTGCAGTGCTCCCTCATTACTGTCCCTCCATCAGTGCAGAGCTCCATCAGTACTGTCCCTCCATCAGTGCGGTGCTCCCTCAGTACTGTCCCTCCATCAGTGCATTGCGCCCTCAGTACTGTCCCTCCATCAGTACAGTGCTCCCTCAGTACTGTCCCTCCATCAGTGCAGAGCTCCCTCAGTACTGTCCCTCCATCAGTGCAGAGCTCCCTCAGTACTATCCGTCCATCAGTGCAGAGCTCCCTCAGTCCTGTCCCTCTATCAGTGCAGAGCTCCCTCAGTACTGCCCTTCCATTCGTGCACTTCTCCCTCTGTTCTCTCCCTCCATTAGTGCAGAGCTCCCTCAGTACTATCCCTCCATCAGTGCAGAGCTCCCTCAGCACTGTCCCTCCATCAGTGCAGTGCTCCCTCAGTGCTGTCCCTCCATCAGTGCAGAGCTCCCTCAGTACTGTCCCTCGATCAGTGCAGAGTTCCCTCAGTACTATCCCTCGATCAGTGCAGAGCTCCCTCAGCACTGTCCCTCCATCAGTGCAGTGCTCCCTCAGTGCTGTCCCTCCATCAGTGCAGAGCTCCCTCAGTACTGTCCCTCGATCAATGCAGTGCTCCCTCAGTCCTGTCCCTCCATCAGTGCAGTGCTCCCTCAGTGCTGTCCCTCCATCAGTGCAGAGCTCCCTCAGTACTGCCCTTCCATTAGTGCAGTGCTCCTTCAGTACTGTCCCTCTATCAGTGTGGCGCTCCCTCAGCACTGCCCTTCCATTAGTGCAGTGCTCACTCAGTACTCTCCCTCCATCAGTGCAGAGCTGCCTCAGTTCTCTCCCTCCATTAGCGCAGTGCTCCCTCAGTACTGTCCCTCCATCAGTGCAGTGCTCCCACAGTACTGTCCCTTTATCAGTGCAGAGATCCCTCAGTACTGTCCCTCGATCAGTGCAGTTCTCCATCAGTACTGTCCCTCCATCAGTGTGTGCTCCATCAGTACTGCCCCTCCATCAGTGCAGATCTCCCTCGTACTGTCCCTCCATCAGTGCAGTGCTCCCTCAGTACTGTACCTCCATCAGTGCAGTGCTCACACAGTACTGTCCCTTTATCAGTGCAGTGCTCCCTCAGTACTGACCCTCCATCAGTGCAGAGCTGCCTCAGTACTGTCCCTCTATCAGTGCAGTGTTCCCTCAGTACTGTCCCTCCATCAGTGCAGTGCTCCCTCAATACTGTCCCTCCATCAGTGCAGAGCTCCCTCAGTACTGTCTTTCAATCAGTGCAGTGATTCCTCAGTACTGTCCCTCCATGAGTGCAGTGCTCCCTCAATACTGTCCCTTCATCAGTGCAGAGCTCCCTCAGTACTGTCCCTCGATCAGTGCAGAGCACCCTCAGTACTGTCCCTCCATCAGTGCAGTTCTCCATCAGTACTGACCCTCCATCAGTGCAGTGCTCCATCAGTACTGCCCCTCCATCAGTGCAGACCTCCCTCAGTACTGTCCCTCCATCAGTGCAGGCCTCCCTCAGTACTGTCCCACCATCAGTCCAGTGCTCCCTCAGTACTATCCCGCCATCAGTGTAGTGCTCCATCTGTACTATCCCTCCATCAGTGCAGAGCTCCCCAAGTACTGTCCCTCCATCAGTGCAGTGCTCCTTCAGTACTATCCCTCCATCAGTGCAGAGCACCCTCAGTACTGTCCCTCCATCAGTGCAGTTCTCCCTCAGTACTGTCCCTCCATCAGTGCAGTGCTCCCTCAGTACTGTCCCTCCATCAGTGCAGAGCTGCCTCAGTTCTCTCCCTCCATTAGTGCAGAGCTCCCTCAGTACTGTCCCACATTCAGTGCAGAGCTCCCTCAGTACTGTCCCTCCATAAGTGCAGAGCTCCCTCAGTACTATCCCTCCATCAGTGCAGTGCTCCCTCAGTACTGACCCTCAATCAGTGCAGTGCTCCCTCAGTACTGTCCCTCCATCAGTGCAGTGTTCCCTCAGTACTGTCCCTCCATCAGTGCAGTGCTCCCTCAATACTGTCCCTCCATGAGTGCAGAGCTGCCTCAGTACTGTCCCTCTATCAGTGCAGTGCTCCCTCAGTACTGTCCCTCCATCAGTGCAGAGCTCCCTCAGTACAGTCCCTCCATCAGTGCAGTGCTCCCTCAGTACTGTCTTTCAATCAGTGCAGTGATTCCTCAGTACTGTCCCTGCATGAGTGTAGTGCTCCCTCAGTACTGTCCCTCCATCAGTGCAGACCTCCCTCAGTACTGTCCCACCATCATTGCAGTGCTCCCTCAGTACTGTCCCTCCATCAGTGCAGTGCTCACTCAGTACTGTCCCTCCATCAGTGCAGTGCTCCCTCAGTACTGTCAGTTCATCAGTGCAGAGCTCCCTCAGTACTGTCCCTCCATCAGTGCAGACCTCCCCCAGTACTGTCCCTCCATCAGTGCACAGCTCCCTCAGTACTGTCCCTCCATTAGTGTAGAGCACCGTCAGTACTGTCCCTCCATCAGTGCAGTTCTCCCTCAGTACTGTCCCTCCATCAGTGCAGTGCTCCCTCAGTACTATCCCTCCATCAGTGCAGAGCACCCTCAGTACTGTCCCTCCATCAGTGCAGACCTCCCTCAGTACCGACCCTCCATCATGCAGTGCTCCCTCAGTACTGTCCCTCCATCAGTGCAGAGCTCCATCAGTACTGTCCCTCCATCAGTGCGGTGCTCCCTCAGTACTGTCCCTCCATCAGTGCAGTGCTCCCTCAGTACTGTCCCTCGATCAGTGCGGTGCTCCCTCAGTACTGTCCCTCCATCAGTGTGGTGCTCCCTCAGTACTGTCCCTCCATCAGTGCAGTGCTCCCTCAGTACTGTCCCTCCATCAGTGCGGTGCTCCCTCAGTACTGTCCCTCCATCAGTGCAGTGCTCCCTCATTACTGTCCCTCGATCAGTGCAGTGCACCCTCAGTACTGTCCCTCCATCAGTGCAGTTCTCCCTCAGTACTGTCCCTCCATCAGTGCGGTGCTCCATCAGTACTGCCCCTCCATCAGTGCAGACCTCCCTCAGTACTGTCCCTCCATCAGTGCAGACCTCCCTCAGTACGGTCCCTCCATATGTGTCAGTGCTCCATCAGTACTGTCCCTCCATCAGTGCAGACCTCCCTCAGTACTGTCCCACCATCAGTGCAGTGCTCCCTCAGTACTGTCCATCCTTCAGTGCGATGCTCCATCAGCTCTCTCCCTCCATTAGGGCAGAGCTCCCTCAGTACTGTCCCTCAATCAGTGCAGTGCTCCCTTAGTACTGTCCCTCCATCAGTGCAGAGCTCCCACAGTACTGTCCCTCCATCAATGCAGACCACCCTCAATTCTATCCCTCCATCAGTGCAGAGCTCCCTCAGGACTGTCCCTCCATCAGTGCAGTGCTCCCTCAGTACTGTCCCTCAATCAGTGCAATGCTCCCTCAGTACTGTCCCTCCATCAGTGCAGTGCTCCCTCAGTACTGTCCCTCCATAAGTGCAGAGCTCCCTCAGTACTGTCCCTCCATTAGTGCAGAGTTCCCTTAGTACTGCCCTTCCATTAGTGCAGTTCTCACTCAGTACTGTCCCGCCATCAGTGCAGAGCTCCCTCAGTACTGTCCCTCAATCAGTGCAGTGCTCCCACAGTACTGTCCTTCCATCAGTGCAGAGCTCCCTCAGTACTATCCCTCCATCAGTTTTGAGCTCGCTCATTCCTGTCCCTCTATCAGTGCAGAGCTCCCTCAGTACTGCCCTTCCATTAGTGCAGTGCTCCCTCAGTACTGTCCCTCCATCAGTGCAGAGCTCCCACAGTGCTGTCCCACCATCAGTGCAGAGCTCCCACAGTACTGTCCCTCCATCATTGCAGACCACCCTCAATACTATCCCTCAATCAGTGCAGAGCTCCCTCAGTACTGTCCCTCCATCAGTGCAGTGCTCCCTTAGTACTGTCCCTCCATCAGTGCAGAGCTCCCACAGTACTGTCCCTCCATCAGTGCAGAGCTCCCTCAGTACTGTCCCTCCATCAGTGCAGTGCTCCCTCAGTACTGTCCCTCCATCAGTGCAGAGCTCCCTCAGTACTGTCCCTCCATCAGTGCAGGGCTGCCTCAGTTCTCTCCCTCCATTAGTGCAGAGCTCCCTCAGTACTGTCCCTCCATCAGTACAGTGCTCCCTCAGTACTGTCCCTCCATCAGTGCAGAGCTCCCTCAGTACTGTCTCTCCATCAGTGCAGAGCTCCCTCAGTACTATCCGTCCATCAGTGCAGTGCTCCCTCAGTACTGTCCCTCCATCAGTGCAGTGATCACTCAGTACTGTCCCTCCATCAGTGCAGTGCTCCCTCAGTAATGTCAGTTCATCAGTGCAGAGCTCCCTCAGTACTGTCCCTCCATGACTGCAGACCTCCCCCAGTACTGTCCCTCCATCAGTGCACAGCTCCCTCAGTACTGTCCCTCCATTAGTGTAGAGCACCCTCAGTACTGTCCCTCCATCAGTGCAGTTCTCCCTCAGTACTGTCCCTCCATCAGTGCAGTGCTCCCTCAGTACTATCCCTCCATCAGTGCAGAGCACCCTCAGTACTGTCCCTCCATCAGTGCAGACCTCCCTCAGTACTGACCCTCCATCATGCAGTGCTCCCTCAGTACTGTCCCTCCATCAGTGCAGAGCTCCATCAGTACTGTCCCTCCATCAGTGCGGTGCTCCCTCAGTACTGTCCCTCCATCAGTGCAGTGCTCCCTCAGTACTGTCCCTCCATCAGTGCGGTGCTCCCTCAGTACTGTCCCTCCATCAGTGCGGTGCTCCCTCAGTACTGTCCCTCCATCAGTGCAGTGCTCCCTCAGTACTGTCCCTCCATCAGTGCGGTGCTCCCTCAGTACTGTCCCTCCATCAGTGCAGTGCTCCCTCATTACTGTCCCTCGATCAGTGCAGTGCTCCCATAGTACTGTCCCTCCATCAGTGCAGAGCTCCCTCAGTACTGTCCCTCCATCAGTGCATTGCGCCCTCAGTACTGTCCCTCCATCAGTACAGTGCTCCCTCAGTACTGTCCCTCCATCAGTGCGGTGCTCCCTCAGTACTGTCCCTCCATCAGTGCAGTGCTCCCTCAGTACTGTCCCTCCATCAGTGCGGTGCTCCCTCAGTACTGTCCCTCCATCAGTGCAGTTCTCCCTCATTACTGTCCCTCGATCAGTGCAGTGCTCCCATAGTACTGTCCCTCCATCAGTGCAGAGCTCCCTCAGTACTGTCCCTCCATCAGTGCATTGCGCCCTCAGTACTGTCCCTCCATCAGTGCAGTGCTCCCTCAGTACTGTCCCTCCATCAGTGCAGAGCTCCCTCAGTACTGTCCCTCCATCAGTGCAGAGCTCCCTCAGTACTATCCGTCCATCAGTGCAGAGCTCCCTCAGTACTATCCCTCGATCAGTGCAGAGCTCCCTCAGCACTGTCCCTCCATCAGTGCAGTGCTCCCTCAGTGCTGTCCCTCCATCAGTGCAGTGCTCCTTCAGTACTATCCCTCCATCAGTGCAGAGCACCCTCAGTACTGTCCCTCCATCAGTGCAGTTCTCCCTCAGTACTGTCCCTCCATCAGTGCAGTGCTCCCTCAGTACTGTCCCTCCATCAGTGCAGATCTCCCTCAGTACTGTCCCTCCATCAGTGCAGTGCTCCCTCAGTACTGTCCCTCCATCAGTGCAGTGCTCCCTCAGTACTGTCCCTCCATCAGTGCAGTGCTCCCTCAGTACTGTCCCTCCATCAGTGCAGAGCTCCCTCAGTACTGTCCGTCCATCAGTGCAGAGCTCCCTCAGTACTGTCCTTCCATCAGTGCAGAGCTCCGTCAGTGCTATCCCTCGATTCGTGCAGTGCTCCCTCAGTACTATCTCTCCATCAGTGCAGAGTTCCCTCAGTCCTGTCCCTCGATCTGTACAGTGCTCCCTCACTACTGTACATTGATTATTACAGTGCTCCCTCAGTACTGTCCGTCCATCAGTGCAGAGCTCACTCAGTGCTGTTCGTCCATCAGTGCAGTGCTCCCTCAGTCCTGACCCTCCATCAGTGCAGTGCTCCCTCAGTACTGTACATTGATTATTACAGAGCTCCCTCAGTACTATTTCTCAATTAGTGCAGTGCCCCCTCCGATCTGTCCCTCCATCAGTGCAGAGTTCCCTCAGTACTGTCCCTCGATCTGTACAGTGCTCCCTCAGTAGTATCCCTCCATCAGTGCAGAGCACCCTCAGTACTGTCCGTCCATCAGTGCAGTGCTCCCTCAGTACTATCCCTCCATCAGTGCAGAGCTCGCTCAGTACTGTCCTTCCATTAGTGCAGTGCTCCCTCAGTACTGTCCCTCCATCAGTGCAAAACCCCCGTCATACTGTCCCTCCAAGAGTACGGCGCTCCCTCAGTATTGTCCTTC
Source organism: Chiloscyllium plagiosum (assembly GCF_037043375.1). Lineage (NCBI taxonomy): Eukaryota > Metazoa > Chordata > Chondrichthyes > Orectolobiformes > Hemiscylliidae > Chiloscyllium > Chiloscyllium plagiosum. The sequence goes on from NW_028270146.1 coordinate 10,114,630, forward strand.
TATTAGTGCAGTGATCCCTCAGTACTGTCCCTCCATCAGTGCAGAGCTCCCTCAGTCCTGTCCCTCAAACAATGCAGTGCTCCCTCAATACTGTCCCTCCATCAGTGCAGTGCTCCCTCAATACTGTCCCTCCATCAGTGCAGTGCTCCCTCAGTACTGTCCCTCCATCAGTGCGGTACTCCCTCAGTACTGTCCCTCCATCAGTGCAGAGCTCCCTCAGTTCTGTCCCTCCATCAGTGCGGTGCTCCCTCAGTACAATCCCTCCATCAGTGCAGTGCTCCCTCAGTACTGTCCCTCAATCAGTGCAGACCTCCCTCAGTACTGTCCCTCCATCAGTGCAGTGATCCCTCAGTCCTGTCCCTTCATCAGTGCAGTGCAACCTCAGTACTGTCCCTCCATCAGTGCAATGCTCCCTCAGTACAGTCCCTCCATGAGTGCAGTGCTCCCTCCGTACTGTCTCTCCATTAGTGCAAGGCTCCCTCAGTACTGTCCCTCCATCAGTGCAGTGCTCCCTCAGTACTGTCCCTCCATCAGTGCAGACCTCCCTCAGTACTCTCCCTCCATCTGTGCAGAGCTGCCTCAGTTCTCTCCCTCCATTAGTGTAGAGCACCCTCAGTTCTGTCCCTCCATCAGTGCAGTTCTCCCTCAGTCCTGTCCCTTCATCAGTGCAGTGCAACCTCAGTACTGTCCCTCCATCAGTGCAATGCTCCCTCAGTACTCTCCCTCCATGAGTGCAGTGCTCCCTCAGTACTGTCCCTCCATTAGTGCAAGGCTCCCTCAGTACTCTCCCTCCATCAGTGCAGTGCTCCCTCAGTACTGTCCCTCCATCAGTGCAGACCTCCCTCAGTACTCTCCCTCCATCAGTGCAGAGCACCCTCAGTACTGTCCCTCCATCAGTGCAGACCTCCCTCAGTACTGACCCTCCATCAGTGCTGTGCTCCCTCAGTACTGTCCCTCCATCAGTGCAGATCTCCCTCAGTACTGTCCCTCCATCAGTGCAGTGCTCCCTCAGTACTGTCCCTCCATCAGTGCAGTGCTCCCACAGTACTGTCCCTTTATCAGTGCAGAGCTCCCTCAGTACTGTCCCTCGATCAGTGCAGTTCTCCATCAGTACTGTCCCTCCATCAGTGCAGTGCTCCATCAGTACTGCCCCTCCATCAGTGCAGATCTCCCTCAGTACTGTCCCTCCATCAGTTCAGTGCTCCCTCAGTGCTGTACCTCCATCAGTGCAGTTCTCCCACAGGACTGTCCCTTTATCAGTGCAGAGCTCCCTCAGTACTGTCCCTCGATCAGTGCAGAGCACCCTCAGTACTGTCCCTCCATCAGTTTTGAGCTCCCTCAGTCCTGTCCCTCTATCAGTGCAGAGCTCCCTCAGTACTGCCCTTCCATTAGTGCAGTGCTCCCTCAGTACTGTCCCTCCATCAGTGCAGAGCTCCCACAGTGCTGTCCCACCATCAGTGCAGAGCTCCCATAGTACTGTCCCTCCATCATTGCAGACCACCCTCAATACTATCCCTCCATCAGTGCAGAGCTCCCTCAGTACTGTCCCTCCATCAGTGCAGTGCTCCCTTAGTACTGTCCCTCCATTAGTGCAGAGCTCCCTCAGTACTGTCCCTCCATCAGTGCAGAGCTCCCTCAGTACTGTCCCTCCATCAGTGCAGTGCATCCTCAGTCCTGTCCCTCAATCAGTGCAGTGCGCCCTCAGTACTGTCCCTCCATCAGTGCAGTGCTCCCTCAGTACTGTCCCTCCATCAGTGCAGAGCTCCCTCAGTACTGTCCCTCCATCAGTGCAGAGCTCCCTCAGTACTATCCGTCCATCAGTAGAGAGCTCCCTCAGTCCTGTCCCTCTATCAGTGCAGAGCTCCCACAGCACTGCCCTTCCATTAGTGCACTTCTCCCTCTGTTCTCTCCCTCCATTATTGCAGAGTTCCCTCAGTACTCTCCCTCCATCAGTGCAGAGCTTCCTCAGTTCTCTCCCTCCATTAGCGCAGTGCTCCCTCAGTGCTGTTCCTCAATCAGTGCAGAGCTCCTCTCAGTATTGTCCCTCCATCAGTGCAGAGCTCCCTGAGTGCTGTCCCTCCATCAGTGCAGTGCTCCCTCATTACTGTCCCTCCATCAGTGCAGAGCTCCATCAGTACTGTCCCTCCATCAGTGCGGTGCTCCCTCAGTACTGTCCCTCCATCAGTGCATTGCGCCCTCAGTACTGTCCCTCCATCAGTACAGTGCTCCCTCAGTACTGTCCCTCCATCAGTGCAGAGCTCCCTCAGTACTGTCCCTCCATCAGTGCAGAGCTCCCTCAGTACTATCCGTCCATCAGTGCAGAGCTCCCTCAGTCCTGTCCCTCTATCAGTGCAGAGCTCCCTCAGTACTGCCCTTCCATTCGTGCACTTCTCCCTCTGTTCTCTCCCTCCATTAGTGCAGAGCTCCCTCAGTACTATCCCTCCATCAGTGCAGAGCTCCCTCAGCACTGTCCCTCCATCAGTGCAGTGCTCCCTCAGTGCTGTCCCTCCATCAGTGCAGAGCTCCCTCAGTACTGTCCCTCGATCAGTGCAGAGTTCCCTCAGTACTATCCCTCGATCAGTGCAGAGCTCCCTCAGCACTGTCCCTCCATCAGTGCAGTGCTCCCTCAGTGCTGTCCCTCCATCAGTGCAGAGCTCCCTCAGTACTGTCCCTCGATCAATGCAGTGCTCCCTCAGTCCTGTCCCTCCATCAGTGCAGTGCTCCCTCAGTGCTGTCCCTCCATCAGTGCAGAGCTCCCTCAGTACTGCCCTTCCATTAGTGCAGTGCTCCTTCAGTACTGTCCCTCTATCAGTGTGGCGCTCCCTCAGCACTGCCCTTCCATTAGTGCAGTGCTCACTCAGTACTCTCCCTCCATCAGTGCAGAGCTGCCTCAGTTCTCTCCCTCCATTAGCGCAGTGCTCCCTCAGTACTGTTCCTCAATCAGTGCAGAGCTCCTCTCAGTACTGTCCCTCCATCAGTGCAGAGCTCCATGAGTGCTGTCCCTCCATCAGTGCAGTGCTCCCTCAGTACTGTCCCTCCATCAGTTCAGAGCTCGCTCAGTACTGTCCTTCGATTAGTGCAGTGCTCCCTCAGTACTGTCCCTCCATCAGTGCAAAACCCCCTTCGTACTGTCCCTCCAACAGTACGGCGCTCCCTCAGTATTGTCCTTCTGTTAGTGCAGTGATCCCTCAGTACTGTCCCTCCATCAGTGCAGAGCTCCCTCAGTACTGCCCTTCCATTAGTGCACTTCTCCCTCTGTTCTCTCCCTCCATTAGTGCAGAGCTCCCTCAGTACTATCCCTCCATCAGTGCAGAGCTCCCTCAGCACTGTCCCTCCATCAGTGCAGAGCACCCTCAGTACTGTCCCTCCATCAGTGCAGTTCTCCCTCAGTACTGTCCCTCCATCAGTGCAGTGCTCCCTCAATACTGTCCCTCCATCAGTGCAGGGCTGCCTCAGTTCTCTCCCTCCATTAGTGCAGAGCTCCCTCAGTACTGTCCCTCAATCAGTGCAGTGCTCCCACATTGCTGTCCCTCCATCAGTGCAGAGCTCCCACAGCACTGTCCCTCCATCAGTGCAGACCTCCCTCAGTACAGTCCCACCATCAGTGCAGTGCTCCCTCAATACTGTCCCTCCATCAGTGCCGTGCTCACTCAGTACTGTCCCTCCATCAGTGCTGTGCTCCCTCAGTACTGTCAGTTCATCAGTGCAGAGCTCCCTCAGTACTGTCCCTCCATGACTGCAGACCTCCCCCAGTACTGTCCCTCCATCAGTGCACAGCTCCCTCAGTACTGTCCCTCCATTAGTGTAGAGCACACTCAGTACTGTCCCTCCATCAGTGCAGTTCTCCCTCAGTACTGTCCCTCCATCAGTGCAGTGCTCCCTCAGTACTATCCCTCCATCAGTGCAGAGCACCCTCAGTACTGTCCCTCCATCAGTGCAGACCTCCCTCAGTACTGACCCTCCATCATGCAGTGCTCCCTCAGTACTGTCCATCCATTAGTGCATTGCGCCCTCAGTACTGTCCCTCCATCAGTGCAGTGCTCCCTCATTACTGTCCCTCCATCAGTACAGTGCTCCCTCAGTACTGTCCCTCCATCAGTGCAGAGCTCCCTCAGTACTGTCCCTCCATCAGTGCAGAGCTCCCTCAGTACTATCCGTCCATCAATGCAGAGCTCCCTCAGTCCTGTCCCTCTATCAGTGCAGAGCTGCCTCAGTACTGCCCTACCATTAGTGCACTTCTCCCTCTGTTCTCTCCCTCCATTAGTGCAGAGCTCCCTCAGTACTATCCCTCCATCAGTGCAAAGCTCCCTCAGCACTGTCCCTCCATCAGTGCAGTGCTCCCTCAGTGCTGTCCCTCCATCAGTGCAGAGCTCCCTCAGTACAGTCCCTCGATCAGTACAGAGTTCCCTCAGTACTATCCCTCGATCAGTGCAGAGCTCCCTCAGCACTGTCCCTCCATCAGTGCAGTGCTCCCTCAGTGCTGTCCCTCCATCAGTGCAGAGCTCCCTCAGTACTGTCCCTCGATCAATGCAGTGCTCCCTCAGTCCTGTCCCTCCATCAGTGCAGAGCTCCCTCAGTACTGTCCCTCCATCAGTGCAGTGCTCCTTCAGTACTGCCCTTCCATTAGTGCAGTGCTCCTTCAGTACTGTCCCTGCATGAGTGCAGAGCTGCCTCTGTACTGTCCCTCCATCAGTGCAGTGCTCCCTCAGTACTGTCCCTCGATCAGTGCAGTGCTCCCTTAATACTGTCCCTCCATCAGTGCAGTGCTCCCTCAATACTGTCCCTCCATCAGTGCAGTGCTCCCTCAGTACTGTCCATCCATCAGTGCGGTCATCCCTCAGTACTGTCCCTCGATCAGTGCAGTGCTCCCTTAATACTGTCCCTCCATCAGTGCAGTGCTCCCTCAGTACTGTCCCTCCATCAGTGCAGTGCTCCCTCAGTACTGTCCCTCCATCAGTGCAGTGCTCCCTCAGTACTGTCCCTCCATCAGTGCAGACCTCCCTCAGTACTGTCCCTCCATCAGTGCAGTGATCCCTCAGTACTGTCCCTTCATCAGTGCAGTGCAACCTCAGTACTGTCCCTCCATCAGTGCAATGCTCCCTCAGTACTGTCCCTCCATGAGTGCAGTGCCCCCCAGTACTGTCCCTCCATCAGTGCAGTGCTCCTTCAGTACTATCCCTCCATCAGTGCAGAGCACCCTCAGTACTGTCCCTCCATCAGTGCAGTTCTCCCTCAGTACTGTCCCTCCATCAGTGCAGTGCTCCCTCAATACTGTCCCTCCATCAGTGCAGGGCTGCCTCAGTTCTCTCCCTCCATTAGTGCAGAGCTCCCTCAGTACTGTCCCTCAATCAGTGCACTGCTCCCACATTGCTGTCCCTCCATCAGTGCAGAGCTCCCACAGCACTGTCCCTCCATCAGTGCAGACCACCCTCAATACTATCCCTCCATCAGTGCAGTGCTCCCTCAGTACTGTCCCTCCATCAGTGCAGTGCTCCCTCAGTACTGTCCCTCCATCAGTGCGGTGCTCCCTCAGTACTGTCCCTCCATCAGTGCAGATCTCCCTCAGTACTGTCCCTCCATCAGTGCAGTGCTCCCTCAGTACTGTCCCTCCATCAGTGCAGTGCTCCCTCAGTACTGTCCCTCCATCAGTGCAGACCTCCCTCAGTACTCTCCCTCCATCAGTGCAGTGCTCCCTCAGTACTGTCCCTCCATCAGTGCAGTGCTCCCTCAGTACTGTCCCTCCATCAGTGCGGTGCTCCCTCAGTACTGTCCCTCCATCAGTGCAGATCTCCCTCAGTACTGTCCCTCCATCAGTGCAGTGCTCCCTCAGTACTGTCCCTCCATCAGTGCAGTGCTCCCACAGTACTGTCCCTTTATCAGTGCAGAGCTCCCTCAGTACTGTCCCTCGATCAGTGCAGTTCTCCATCAGTACTGTCCCTCCATCAGTGCAGTGCTCCATCAGTACTGCCCCTCCATCAGTGCAGATCTCCCTCAGTACTGTGCCTCCATCAGTGCAGTGTTCCCTCAGTACTGTACCTCCATCAGTGCAGTGCTCCCACAGTACTGTCCCTTTATCAGTGCAGAGCTCCCTCAGTACTGTCCCTCGATCAGTGCAGAGCACCCTCAGTACTGTCCCTCCATCAGTGCAGTTCTCCATCAGTACTGTACCTCCATCAGTGCAGTGCTCCATCAGTACTGCCCCTCCATCAGTGCAGACCTCCCTCAGTACTGTCCCTCCATCAGTGCAGACCTCCCTCAGTACTGTCCCACCATCAGTCCAGTGCTCCCTCAGTACTATCCCTCCATCAGTGCAGAGCTCCCCCAGTACTGTCCCTCCATCAGTGCAGTGCTGCTTCAGTACTATCCCTCCATCAGTGCAGAGCACCCTCAGTACTGTCCCTCCATCAGTGCAGTTCTCCCTCAGTACTGTCCCTCCATCAGTGCAGTGCTCCCTCAGTACTGTCCCTCCATCAGTGCAGTGCTCCCACAGTGCTGTCCCTCCATCAGTGCAGAGCTCCCTCAGTACTGTCCTTTCATTAGTGCAGTGATCCCTCAGTACTCTCCCTCCAACAGTACGGTGCTCCCTCAGTATTGTCCTCCCATTAGTGCAGTGCTCCCTCAGTACTATCCCTCCATCAGTGCAGTGCTCCCTCAGTACTGTCCCTCCATCAGTGCAGTGCTCCCTCAGTACTGTCCCTCCATCAGTGCAGTGCTCCCTCAGTACTGTCCCTCCATTAGTGCAGTGCTCCCTCAGTACTGTCCCTCCATCAGTGCAGAGCTCCCTCAGTACTGTCCGTCCATCAGTGCAGAGCTCCCTCAGTACTGTCCTTCCATCAGTGCAGAGCTCCGTCAGTGCTATCCCTCGATTCGTGCAGTGCTCCCTCAGTACTATCTCTCCATCAGTGCAGAGTTCCCTCAGTACTGTCCCTCGATCTGTACAGTGCTCCCTCACTACTGTACATTGATTATTACAGTGCTCCCTCAGTACTGTCCGTCCATCAGTGCAGAGCTCCCTCAGTGCTGTTCGTCCATCAGTGCAGTGCTCCCTCAGTCCTGACCCTCCATCAGTGCAGTGCTCCCTCAGTACTGTACATTGATTATTCCAGAGCTCCCTCAGTACTATTTCTCAATCAGTGCAGTGCCCCCTCCGATCTGTCCCTCCATCAGTGCAGAGTTCCCTCAGTACTGTCCCTCGATCTGTACAGTGCTCCCTCAGTAGTATCCCTCCATCAGTGCAGTGCTCCCTCAGTACTGTCCGTCCATCAGTGCAGTGCTCCCTCAGTACTATCCCTCCATCAGTGCAGAGCTCGCTCAGTACTGTCCTTCCATTAGTGCAGTGCTCCCTCAGTACTGTCCCTCCATCAGTGCAAAACCCCCGTCGTACTGTCCCTCCAAGAGTACGTTGCTCCCTCAGTATTGTCCTTCTATTAGTGCAGTGATCCCTCAGTACTGTCCCTCCATCAGTGCAGAGCTCCCTCAGTCCTGTCCCTCAAACAATGCAGTGCTCCCTCAATACTGTCCCTCCATCAGTGCAGTGCTCCCTCAATACTGTCCCTCCATCAGTGCAGTGCTCCCTCAGTACTGTCCCTCCATCAGTGCGGTACTCCCTCAGTACTGTCCCTCCATCAGTGCAGAGCTCCCTCAGTTCTGTCCCTCCATCAGTGCGGTGCTCCCTCAGTACAATCCCTCCATCAGTGCAGTGCTCCCTCAGTACTGTCCCTCAATCAGTGCAGACCTCCCTCAGTACTGTCCCTCCATCAGTGCAGTGATCCCTCAGTCCTGTCCCTTCATCAGTGCAGTGCAACCTCAGTACTGTCCCTCCATCAGTGCAATGCTCCCTCAGTACAGTCCCTCCATGAGTGCAGTGCTCCCTCAGTACTGTCTCTCCATTAGTGCAAGGCTCCCTCAGTACTGTCCCTCCATCAGTGCAGTGCTCCCTCAGTACTGTCCCTCCATCAGTGCAGACCTCCCTCAGTACTCTCCCTCCATCTGTGCAGAGCTGCCTCAGTTCTCTCCCTCCATTAGTGTAGAGCACCCTCAGTTCTGTCCCTCCATCAGTGCAGTTCTCCCTCAGTCCTGTCCCTTCATCAGTGCAGTGCAACCTCAGTACTGTCCCTCCATCAGTGCAATGCTCCCTCAGTACTCTCCCTCCATGAGTGCAGTGCTCCCTCAGTACTGTCCCTCCATTAGTGCAAGGCTCCCTCAGTACTCTCCCTCCATCAGTGCAGTGCTCCCTCAGTACTGTCCCTCCATCAGTGCAGACCTCCCTCAGTACTCTCCCTCCATCAGTGCAGAGCACCCTCAGTACTGTCCTTCCATCAGTGCAGACCTCCCTCAGTACTGACCCTCCATCAGTGCTGTGCTCCCTCAGTACTGTCCCTCCATCTGTGCAGATCTCCCTCAGTACTCTCCCTCCATCAGTGCAGTGCTCCCTCAGTACTGTCCCTCCATCAGTGCAGTGCTCCCACAGTACTGTCCCTTTATCAGTGCAGAGCTCCCTCAGTACTGTCCCTCGATCAGTGCAGTTCTCCATCAGTACTGTCCCTCCATCAGTGCAGTGCTCCATCAGTACTGCCCCTCCATCAGTGCAGATCTCCCTCAGTACTGTCCCTCCATCAGTTCAGTGCTCCCTCAGTGCTGTACCTCCATCAGTGCAGTGCTCCCACAGGACTGTCCCTTTATCAGTGCAGAGCTCCCTCAGTACTGTCCCTCGATCAGTGCAGAGCACCCTCAGTACTGTCCCTCCATCAGTTTTGAGCTCCCTCAGTCCTGTCCCTCTATCAGTGCAGAGCTCCCTCAGTACTGCCCTTCCATTAGTGCAGTGCTCCCTCAGTACTGTCCCTCCATCAGTGCAGAGCTCCCACAGTGCTGTCCCACCATCAGTGCAGAGCTCCCATAGTACTGTCCCTCCATCATTGCAGACCACCCTCAATACTATCCCTCCATCAGTGCAGAGCTCCCTCAGTACTGTCCCTCCATCAGTGCAGCGCTCCCTTAGTACTGTCCCTCCATTAGTGCAGAGCTCCCTCAGTACTGTCCCTCCATCAGTGCAGCGCTCCCTCAGTACTGTCCCTCCATCAGTGCAGTGCATCCTCAGTCCTGTCCCTCAATCAGTGCAGTGCGCCCTCAGTACTGTCCCTCCATCAGTGCAGTGCTCCCTCAGTACTGTCCCTCCATCAGTGCAGAGCTCCTCAGTACTGTCCCTCCATCAGTGCAGAGCTCCCTCAGTACTATCCGTCCATCAGTAGAGAGCTCCCTCAGTCCTGTCCCTCTATCAGTGCAGAGCACCCACAGCACTGCCCTTCCATTAGTGCACTTCTCCCTCTGTTCTCTCCCTCCATTATTGCAGAGTTCCCTCAGTACTCTCCCTCCATCAGTGCAGAGCTTCCTCAGTTCTCTCCCTCCATTAGCGCAGTGCTCCCTCAGTACTGTTCCTCAATCAGTGCAGAGCTCCTCTCAGTATTGTCCCTCCATCAGTGCAGAGCTCCCTGAGTGCTGTCCCTCCATCAGTGCAGTGCTCCCTCAGTACTGTCCTTCCATCAGTGCAGAGCTCGCTCAGTACTGTCCTTCTATTAGTGCAGTGCTCCCTCAGTACTGTCCCTCCATCAGTGCAAAACCCCCTTCGTACTGTCCCTCCAACAGTACGGGGCTCCCTCAGTATTGTCCTTCTATTAGTGCACTGATCCCTCAGTACTGTCCCTCCATCAGTGCAGAGCTCCCTCAGTCCTGTCCCTCGAACAATGCAGTGCTCCCTCAGTGCTGTCGCTCCATCAGTGCAGAGCTCCCTCAGTACTGTCCCTCCATCAGTGCAGTGCTCCCTCAGTACTGTCCCTCCATCAGTGCAGTGCTCCCTCAATACTGTCCCTCCATGAGTGCAGAGCTCCCTCAGTACTGTCCCTCCATCAGTGCAGTGCTCCCTCAGTACTGTCCCTCGATCAGTGCAGTGCTCCCTTAATACTGTCCCTCCATGAGTGCAGTGCTCCCTCAATACTGTCCCTCCATCAGTGCAGTGCTCCCTCAGTACTGTCCCTCCATCAGTGCGGTACTCCCTCAGTACTGTCCCTCCATCAGTGCAGAGCTCCCTCAGTTCTGTCCCTCCATCAGTGCGGTGCTCCCTCAGTACTGTCCCTCCATCAGTGCAGCCCTCCCTCAGTACTGTTCCTCCATCAGTGCAGTGATCCCTCAGTACTGTCCCTTCATCAGTGCAGTGCAACCTCCGTACTGTCCCTCCATCAGTGCAATGCTCCCTCAGTACTGTCCCTCCATGAGTGCAGTGCTCCCACAGTACTGTCCGTCCATTAGTGCAAGGTTCCCTCAATACTGTCCCTCCATCAGTGCAGTGCTCCCTCAGTACTGTCCCTCCATCAGTGCAGTGCTCCCACAGTACTGTCCCTTTATCAGTGCAGAGCTCCCTCAGTACTGTCCCTCGATCAGTGCAGTTCTCCATCAGTACTGTCCCTCCATCAGTGCAGTGCTCCATCAGTACTGCCCCTCCATCAGTGCAGATCTCCCTCAGTACTGTCCCTCCATCAGTGCAGTGCTCCCTCAGTACTGTACCTCCATCAGTGCAGTGCTCCCACAGTACTGTCCCTTTATCAGTGCAGAGCTCCCTCAGTACTGTCCCTCGATCAGTGCAGAGCACCCTCAGTACTGTCCCTCCATCAGTGCAGTTCTCCATCAGTACTGTCCCTCCATCAGTGCAGTGCTCCATCAGTACTGCCCCTCCATCAGTGCAGACCTCCCTCAGTACTGTCCCTCCATCAGTGCAGACCTCCCTCAGTACTGTACCTCCATCAGTGCAGACCTTCGTCAGTACTGTCCCACCATCAGTCCAGTGCTCCATCAGTACTATCCCTCCATCAGTGCAGAGCTCCCCCAGTACTGTCCCTCCATCAGTGCAGTGCTCCTTCAGTACTATCCCTCCATCAGTGCAGAGCACCCTCAATACTGTCCCTCCATCAGTGCAGTTCTCCCTCAGTACTGTCCCTCCATCAGTGCAGTGCTCCCTCAGTACTGTCCCTCCATCAGTGCAGAGCTGCCTCAGTTCTCTCCCTCCATTAGTGCAGAGCTCCCTCAGTACTGTCCCTCAATCAGTGCAGTGCCCCCACAGTGATGTCCCTCCATCAGTGCAGAGCTCCCACAGTACTGTCCCTCCATCAGTGCAGACCACCCTCAATACTATCCCTCCATCAGTGCAGAGTTCCCTCAGTACTGTCCCTCAATCAGTGCAGTGCTCCCTCAGTACTGTCCCTCCATCAGTGCAGTGCTCCCTCAGTACTGTCCCTCCATCAGTGCAGAGCTCCCTCAGTACTGTCCCTCCATCAGTGCAGAGCTCCCTCAGACCTGTCCCTCCATCAGTGCAGTGCTCCCTCAGTGCTGTCGCTCCATCAGTGCAGAGCTCCCTCAGTACTGTCCCTCGATCAATGCTGTGCTCCCTCAGTCCTGTCCCTCCATCAGTGCAGTGCTCCCTCAGTACTGTCCCTCCATCAGTGCAGAGTTCCCTCAGTACTGTCCCTCCATCAGTGCAGAGCTCCCTCAGTTCTGTCCTTCCATTAGTGCAGTGATCCCTCAGTGCTGTTCCCTCCATCAATGCAGTGCTCCCTCAGTCCTGTCCCTCCATCAGTGCAGAGCTCCCTCAGTACTGTCCCTCCATCAGTGCAGAGCTCCCTCAGTACTGTCCTTCCATTAGTGCAGTGATCCCTCAGTACTCTCCCTCCAACAGTACGGTGCTCCCTCAGTATTGTCCTCCCATTAGTGCAGTGCTCCCTCAGTACTATCCCTCCATCAGTGCAGTGCTCTCTCAGTACTGTCCCTCCATCAGTGCAGTGCTCCCTCAGTACTGTCCCTCCATCAGTGCAGTGGTCCCTCAGTACTGTCCCTCCATCAGTGCAGTGCTCCCTCAGTACTGTCCCTCCATTAGTGCAGTGCTCCCTCAGTACTGTCCCTCCATCAGTGCAGACCTCCCTCAGTACTGTCCGTCCATCAGTGCAGAGCTCCCTCAGTACTGTCCTTCCATCAGTGCAGAGCTCCGTCAGTGCTATCCCTCGATTCGTGCAGTGCTCCCTCAGTACTATCTCTCCATCAGTGCAGAGTTCCCTCAGTACTGTCCCTCGATCTGTACAGTGCTCCCTCACTACTGTACATTGATTATTACAGTGCTCCCTCAGTACTGTCCGTCCATCAGTGCAGAGCTCCCTCAGTCCTGACCCTCCATCAGTGCAGTGCTCCCTCAGTACTGTACATTGATTATTACAGAGCTCCCTTAGTACTATTTCTCAATCAGTGCAGTGCCCCCTCCGATCTGTCCCTCCATCAGTGCAGAGTTCCCTCAGTACTGCCCCTCGATCTGTACAGTGCTCCCTCAGTAGTATCCCTCCATCAGTGCAGTGCTCCCTCAGTACTGTCCGTCCATCAGTGCAGTGCTCCCTCAGTACTGTCCCTCCATCAGTGCAGTGCTCCCTCAGTACTATCCCTCCATCAGTGCAGTGCTCCCTCAGTACCGTCCCTCCATCAGTGCAGTGCTCCCTCAGTACTATCCCTTCATCAGTGCGGTGCTCCCTCAGTACTATCCCTCCATCAGTGCGGTGCTCCCTCAGTATTTTTCCTCCATCAGTGCAGTGCTCCCTCAGTACTATCCCTCCATCAGTGCAGTGCTCCCTCGGTACATTCCCTCGATCAGTGCAGAGTTCCCTCAGTACTATCCCTCCATCAGTGCAGTGCTCCCTTGGTACGTTCCCTCGATCAGTGCAGAGTTCCCTCAGTACTATCCCTCGATCAGTGCAGACCTCCCTCAGTACTATCCCTCCATCAGTGCAGAGCTCCCTCAGTACTATCCCTCCATCAGTGCAGTGCTCCCTCGGTACGTTCCCTCGATCAGTGCAGAGTTCCCTCAGTACTATCCCTCGATCAGTGCAGACCTCCCTCAGTACTATCCCTCCATCAGTGCAGTGCTCCCTCAGTACTATCCCTCCATCAGTGCGGAGCTCCCTCAGTACTGTCCCTCCATCAGTGCAGTGCTCCCTCAGTACTGTCCCTCCATCAGTGCAGAGCTCCCTCAGTACTGTCCCTCGATCAGTGCGGTGCTCCCTCAGTACTGTCCCTCCATCCGTGCAGTGCTCCCTCAGTCCTGTCCCTCCATCAGTGCAGTGCTCCCTCTGTTCTCTCCCGCCATTAGTGCAGTGCTCCCTCAGTACTGTCCCTCGATCAGTGCAGAGTTCCCTCAGTACTATCCCTCCATCAGTGCAGAGCTCCCTCAGCACTGTCCCTCCATCAGTACAGAGCTCCCTCAGTACTGTCCCTCGATCAATGAAGTGCTCCCTCAGTCCTGTCCCTCCATCAGTGCAGTGCTCCCTCAGTGCTGTCCCTCCATCAGTGCAGAGCTCCCTCAGTACTGTCCTTCCATTAGTGCAGTGCTCTCTCAGTACTGTCCCTCCATCAGTGCAGAGCTCCCTCAGACCTGTCCCTCCAACAGTACGGCGCTCCCTCAGTATTGTCCTTCTATTGTGCAGTGATCCCTCAGTACTGTCCCTCCATCAGTGCACTGCTCCCTCAATACTGACACTCCATCAGTGCAGAGCTCCCTCAGTTCTCTCCCTCCATTAGTGCAGTGCTCCCTCAGTACTGTCCCTCGCTCAGTGCGGTGCTCCCTCAGTACTGTCCCTCCATCAGTGCAGTGCTCCCTCAGTTCTCTCCCTCCATTAGTGCAGTGCTCCCTCAGTACTGTCCCTCCCTCAGTGTAAACCTCCCTCAGCACTGTCCCTCCATCAGTGCAGAGATCCCTTCGAACTGTCCCTCCATCAGTGCAGTGCTCCCTCAGTACTGTCCCTCGATCAGTGCAGAGCTCCCTCAGCACTGTCCCTCCATCAGTGCAGTGCTCCCTCAGCACTTTCCCTCCATCAGTGCAGAGCACCCTCAGTACTGTCCCTCGACCAATGCAGTGCTCCCTCAGTGCTGTCCCTCCATCAGTGCAGTGCTCCCTCAGTGCTGTCCCTCCATCAGTTCAGTGCTCCCTCAGTGCTGTCCTTCCATTAGTGCAGTGCTCCCTCATTACTGTCCGTCCATCAGTGCAGTGCTCCTTCAGTGCTTTCCCTCCATCAGTGCAGTGCTCCCTCAGTACCGTCCCTCCATCAGTGCAGTGCTCCCTCAGTACTATCCCTTCATCAGTGCGGTGCTCCCTCAGTACTATCCCTCCATCAGTGCGGTGCTCCCTCAGTATTTTCCCTCCATCAGTGCAGTGCTCCCTCAGTACTATCCCTCCATCAGTGCAGTGCTCCCTCGGTACATTCCCTCGATCAGTGCAGAGTTCCCTCAGTACTATCCCTCCATCAGTGCAGTGCTCCCTTGGTACGTTCCCTCGATCAGTGCAGAGTTCCCTCAGTACTATCCCTCGATCAGTGCAGACCTCCCTCAGTACTATCCCTCCATCAGTGCAGAGCTCCCTCAGTACTATCCCTCCATCAGTGCAGTGCTCCCTCGGTACGTTCCCTCGATCAGTGCAGAGTTCCCTCAGTACTATCCCTCGATCAGTGCAGACCTCCCTCAGTACTATCCCTCCATCAGTGCAGTGCTCCCTCAGTACTATCCCTCCATCAGTGCGGAGCTCCCTCAGTACTGTCCCTCCATCAGTGCAGTGCTCCCTCAGTACTGTCCCTCCATCAGTGCAGAGCTCCCTCAGTACTGTCCCTCGATCAGTGCGGTGCTCCCTCAGTACTGTCCCTCCATCCGTGCAGTGCTCCCTCAGTCCTGTCCCTCCATCAGTGCAGTGCTCCCTCTGTTCTCTCCCGCCATTAGTGCAGTGCTCCCTCAGTACTGTCCCTCGATCAGTGCAGAGTTCCCTCAGTACTATCCCTCCATCAGTGCAGAGCTCCCTCAGCACTGTCCCTCCATCAGTACAGAGCTCCCTCAGTACTGTCCCTCGATCAATGAAGTGCTCCCTCAGTCCTGTCCCTCCATCAGTGCAGTGCTCCCTCAGTGCTGTCCCTCCATCAGTGCAGAGCTCCCTCAGTACTGTCCTTCCATTAGTGCAGTGCTCTCTCAGTACTGTCCCTCCATCAGTGCAGAGCTCCCTCAGACCTGTCCCTCCAACAGTACGGCGCTCCCTCAGTATTGTCCTTCTATTGTGCAGTGATCCCTCAGTACTGTCCCTCCATCAGTGCACTGCTCCCTCAATACTGACACTCCATCAGTGCAGAGCTCCCTCAGTTCTCTCCCTCCATTAGTGCAGTGCTCCCTCAGTACTGTCCCTCGCTCAGTGCGGTGCTCCCTCAGTACTGTCCCTCCATCAGTGCAGTGCTCCCTCAGTTCTCTCCCTCCATTAGTGCAGTGCTCCCTCAGTACTGTCCCTCCCTCAGTGTAAACCTCCCTCAGCACTGTCCCTCCATCAGTGCAGAGCTCCCTTCGAACTGTCCCTCCATCAGTGCAGTGCTCCCTCAGTACTGTCCCTCGATCAGTGCAGAGCTCCCTCAGCACTGTCCCTCCATCAGTGCAGTGCTCCCTCAGCACTTTCCCTCCATCAGTGCAGAGCACCCTCAGTACTGTCCCTCGACCAATGCAGTGCTCCCTCAGTGCTGTCCCTCCATCAGTGCAGTGCTCCCTCAGTGCTGTCCCTCCATCAGTGCAGTGCTCCCTCAGTGCTGTCCCTCCATCAGTTCAGTGCTCCCTCAGTGCTGTCCTTCCATTAGTGCAGTGCTCCCTCATTACTGTCCGTCCATCAGTGCAGTGCTCCTTCAGTGCTTTCCCTCCATCAGTGCAGAGCTCCCTTAGTACTGTCCCTCGACCAATGCAGTGCTCCCTCAGTCCTGTCCCTCCATCAGTGCAGTGCTCCCTCAGTGCTGTCCCTCCATCAGTGCAGTGCTCTCTCAGTACTGTCCCTCCATCAGTGCAGAGCACCCTCAGTACTGTCCCTCGACCAATGCAGTGCTCCCTTAGTCCTGTCCCTCCATCAGTGCAGTGCTCCCTCAGTCCTGTCCCTCCATCAGTGCAGTGCTCCCTCAGTGCTGTCCCTCCATCAGTGCAGTGCTCCCTCAGTGCTGTCCCTCCATCAGTGCAGTGCTCCCTCAGTGCTGTCCTTCCATTAGTGCAGTGCTCCCTCAGTATTGTCCCTCCATCAGTGCAGTGCTCCCTCAGTACTGTCCCTCCATCAGTGCAGTGCTCCCTCAGTACTGTCCCTCCTTGTGTTGGTTTCTCGCTGCTCTCAGGACTGGTTAATGAACTGTCTTTTACTGACCTGTGGTCATAATTTTTGCGTCTCTGTCATCGGTCACTTTAGCCCTTGATGAGAGTAATTTGATTGTTTCACACAAATCGACATCCTGAAAACAAAACCCCTTACAACCAGTGACATCATGAATAGGAAGAGTGCATTATGGGTAGAGTGCGTGATGTCACGAGAATGTAACTTTGTGAAGTCACATAGCAGGGTTCTATAAAATGGTGCTTTCTTCCAAAGACGACTAAACGTGTTGAACCAAGTCTCTTCCTCAAATTTTGGAAAGGGAATTGGAAAAAATGAAGATAGCTGGCTTTAAGTTTTGAGGAAAAATAAGGATTGACCAATAGTCCAGCTGTATCAGGAATCTCAGAGCCCCAAATCATTATGTTTGGCATTGTCTCATTGGTCAACTTTAAGGAATCATGCCCAACCATTCCTCATCTGTCGAATCTCCTGCCCAAAAATGCACTGAAGCAGATTTCAGGCAAACAGTCTGTGGTATCAATTCTAATGTGTGGAAATTTTCCCGTGGACTTTACTCAGGAGAATATTAGGCTTTGGCTCTGCAAGAGTTTGTGACCAGTTCACCAATAACACAGAGAGCAAACAGGATAGATACTTGTCGATGGAAGGGCAGGTGGACGCTTGATCCCAAAACCTTCCTCAAAGGTTTGGACAAGGTGGTCCATAAGTACTTCCTTGGGGATTGCTCACCTACCTCTGTGAGCCCATTAAATCCACCCTCTCTTTCTCTTACATCAATATAAGTCTCCCTGAGCCTGTGGGTCGCGTTGAGATTTTTAAAAATTCCTTCATTTGGATTGGAGTTGGCGAGGCCTCGTCTGCGCTCTCCGCTTGTCTTCAATGAACTACAACAATTCATGCACACGCAAATGTTCTTCTGATGCATCGGAGATGTGGCCTCTGTGTTCGAGCTTTTTCCCAATCTCCGCCTCTTTCCCCACTGGGTCATTTATGGCACAGAAGGTAGCCATTTGGTCCATCGGGTGCACACTGTCACCCCTCAATTGATCCAGTCAGAAATACTTCTGCTGCACAAATGCCAGGCAATGACCATCTCCAGTAAGAGATTATCCAACCAGCACACCTTGACATTCAACTATACTATTATTGAGGTGGAGATGCCAGTGTTGGACTTGGGTGGACTCGGTTCAAAGACACATGACACCAGATTACAGTCAAACGGGTTTATTTGAAATCACAAGCTTTCGGAGCAGAGCTCCGGAATAAACCTGTTGGACTGAAACCTGGTGTTGTGTGACTTCTGACTGTTATTGAAGGCCTCACTATCAACATCCTGGGAGTTACCACTGATCAGAAACTCAACTGAACTCACCACATAAACACAATGGTAATGAGAGCAGGTCAGAGGCTACGGATACTGCGGTGGGTAACTCACCTCCTGACTCCCCAAAGCCTGCCCACCATCAACAAGACACAAGTCAGGAGTGTGATGGAATACTCCCCACTTGCCCTGGATGGGGGCAGCTCCAACAACACTCAAGAAGCTTGACACCATCCAGGACAAAGCAGCCGCTTGACTGGCACCACATCCACAAACATCAACTCCCTCCACCACCGGCGCTCAGTAGCAGCAGTGTGTACCATCTACAAGATGCACTGCAGAAACTCATCAAAGATCCTCAGACAGCACCCTCCAAACCCATGACCACTTCCATCTAGAAGGACAAGGGCAACAAATACATGGGAATACAGCCCTCTGCAAGTTCCCCTCCGAGCCACTCACCATCCTGACTTGGAAATATATTGCCGTTCCTTCACTGTCGCTGGGTCAGAATCCCGGAATTCGCTTCCTAAGGGCATTGTGGATCAACCCACGGCACATGCATGGATAGGGTAAATAGGCGGAGTCTTTTCCCTGGGATCAGGGAGTCCAGAACTCGAGGGTGAGAGGGGAAAAATATAAAAGAGACCTACGGGGCAACTTTTTCACACAGTATGGAATGAGCTGCCAAAGGAAGTGGTGGAGACTGGTACAATTGCAACATTTAAGAGGCATTTGGATGGGTATATGAATAGGAAGGGTTTGGAGGGATATGGGCCGGGTGCTGGCAGGTGGGACTAGATTGGGTTGGGATATCTGGTCGGCATGGACGGGTTGGACTGAAGGGTCTGTTTCCATGCTGTACATCTCCATGACTCTATGACATGGACTGCAGCGGTTCAAGAAGGCAGCTCACCCCACCTTCTCAAGGGGCAACTACAGAGGGGGTAATAAATGCTGGGCCAAGTCAATGACACTGCTCCCAAAAATGAATTAGACAAAGAACACCCATCTCTACCCAATCCCAGAAGCACTAAAAAAGGTATTTGCTTCAGGAGATTATCCAGTTTCCTTTGGACATAACTATTTCCACTTCTGCCATCTTTGTGGGCAGTGAGATCCTAGTCATTCCCACACTCTGCCTGAAAGGGTTCATCCTCACATTTCCCCTGTGACTCCTGCCCAATGTCCTCATAGCGTCAGTTAGTGGGAGAGGCTTTCCCTGAAATCACCACTCCCTCTGTCTCAATCTTCTTTCTTCAAGAAACGTAACCCCAGCCTGACTGTAACTAACCCTGTATCTCCAAAACTCATCTAGCAAATCACCTTCAGTAAGACCCTCACATTATTCCTCAAGTGAAGTGACCAAAGCTCAATACTCAAGTTGGGAGCTAGGCAGAGCTTTAAGAACGTAGAGTTCGATGGCACAGTAACAGATCCTTCAGCCCATCTTATCTGTACATGGTCGGTATCCCTCTATTTTCTGCCTGTTCGTGTGTCTGGCTAAATGCCTCTTATATATTGTTGTTGTATCTGCTTCTACTTGCCCTGGAAGCACCGACCACACTCTGTGTAACAAAACCTGCTTCCCGCATCTCCTTTAAACTTTCCCCCTCTCATGTGAAACTTATGCCTGCTCGTCTTTGACATTCCCACTCTGGAAGAAACTGACTATCCACCCTATCCATGTCTCCAATAATTTTATACACTTGTACGTGGTCACCCTAGAGCCTCCGAAGCTCCAGTGAAAGCAACCCAAGTTTGTCCAACCTCTCCCTGTAGCTAATGCACTCCAATACAGGCAACATTCCCCCTAAACCTCTTCTGCACCCTTTCCAAAACCTCCACATCCTTCCTTTAGTGTGGGGACCAGTCTGCACACAATATCCCAAATGTGGCCTCACTAAAGTCTTATACAACTGCCGACAAGACTTGCCAATTTCTATGCTCAGTGCCCCAGCCGATGAAAACAATATGCCATTTGCCTTCTTTACCATGTTGGAGGAGAAAGTGAGGTCTGCAGATGCTGGAGATCAGAGCTGGAAATGTGTTGCTGGAAAAGCGCAGCAGGTCAGGCAGCATCCAGGGAACAGGAGAATCGATGTTTTGGGCATAAGCCCTTCTTCAGAAGAAGGGCTTATGCCCGAAACGTCAATTCTCCTGTTCCCTGGATGCTGCCTGACCTGCTGCGCTTTTCCAGCAACACATTTCCAGCTTCTTTACCATGTTATCTACTTGTGTTGCCACTTTGGTCTTGTACCCCAAATCCCTCTAAAATCAATGTTCCACATGGTACTGCCATTGACTGTGTACTTTCCTCTTGCATTTGACCTCCCACAATGCATCATGTCACACTTGTCCAGATTAAACTCCATCTGCCATTTCTCTGCCCGACTTTCCAACTGCTCTACATCCTGCTGTATCCTTTGATGACCTTCCTCACTATCCACAACTCCACCAATGTTCATGTCATCAGCAAACTTACTAACCAGACCAGCTACATTTTCATCCAAATCATTCATATATATCACAAACAGCAAAGGGCCCAGCACTGATCCTTGTGGAACACCACTGGTCACAGACCTTCAGTCAGAAAACACTTCTCCACAACTACCTTCTGTCTTCTCTGAACAAGCCAATTTATAAAAGTTCAGCGTGACTTCCCCAAAGTCATGCTGGGTGGCACAGTGGCTCAGTGGTTAGCACTGCTGCCTCAGAGACCCGGGTTCAATTCCCCCCTCAGGCAACTGTCTGTGTGGAGTTTGCACATTCTCCCCGTGTCTGCGTAGGTTTCCTCCCACAGTCCAAAGATGTGCAGGTTAGGTGAATTGGCCATGCTAAATTGCCCATAGTGTTAGGTGAAGGGGTAAATTGTAGGGGAATGGGTCTGGGTGGGTTACTCTTCGGAGGGTCGGTGTGGACTTGTTGGGCCGAAGGGCCTGTTTCCACACTGTAGGAAATCTAAAACAATTTTGTTACTCAGCGTTTCTATTTGTGAAGTCCAGGATGCCATATGCTTTCCTTTTGACTCTTAGAATAGACAATAGACAATAGGTGCAGGAGTAGGCCATTTGGCCCATCGAGCCAGCACTACCATTCATTACAATCATGGCTGATCATCCGCAATCAGTATCCTGTTCCTGCCTTATCCCCATAACCCTTGATTCCACTATCTTTAAGAGCTCTATCTATCTCTTGCCACCTTCAGGGATTGAGACATACGCGTTGCTGGGTACTGTACCAGTGCATCTGCAGCACCTTTAGGGAAAGAAACTGCCATCCTTACTTGGTCTGGCCTACATGGGACTCCAGACCCACAGCAATGTGGTTGAATCTTAACTATCCTCTTGGTAATTAGGTTGGGCAATAATGGCATGGCTCAGCCAGTGATGCCCTCATTCCATGAATGAATAAGAAAAGTCTATACTGCCATGCATTGTCCCTTCTGCAATACTTCAAACCCCCCTTCACTAACTTCCATTTGCCACAAGTCTGTGCACTCAGCCAACCTATCAATGTCCTGTTCTATGTGAGTCAAATCATTCTCTTTATTTGGTATAGAGTATATCCTCATATTCAGTTGTAGTTACATTCCTGAAAATTACAACTTTAAGTGAAATGACTTTAAGTGAATCCGGGTTTCCCATAAGATACATGTTAAACCCTTTGGTTAAATCCTTGGGATAGTTCTCACCCAGAACAACTGTTGCAACAATTCAAATGTTGCAATAAACATGTGCATTACAAGCTGAAAGAATTGGCAAACTAAAATAGATTACTAAATACAAACGATAGATAATATACAAGTTTTTTTTTAAAATGCACTCATTGTACATTCAAATAAGAGAAAAATGCTGCAGATGCTGGAAATCAGAAACAAACACAGGAGTTGCAGGAGAAACTCAATAAAATAAAGCAAAGATAGTGAAGTAAACAAGACACAAATAAGATAAGGTTGTTCTCTGTAGAAAGGAACCATCTTCTTCCTTTCCCACCTTAAATTACACCCATTTTACATCTCCATTTCTCATTCTTTTCAATTAATAACTTCCTCACCTACTGTACTGCAACACCACACCATCTGTTCCTGTTGTCCGTCCTCTCCCTCTGTCAAAAAGCCTAACAGAGGAACAACAGAATAGGAGGAGGCCATTCAGCCCCTCAAGCTTTCAATGAGATTCAATGAGATCATGGGTCATCTGTGGTCTAACTCCCTATATCTGCCTTTGACCCATATCCCCAAATAAGTTTGTTTAACAATTTTGCTTGTAAATCCTGATTTCCAACCACTTTCAGTTGTGCAGAAGGGTCACTGGACTCGAAACATTAGCTCTGTTTCTCTGTTTACAGATGCTGCCAGATCTGCTGAGTTTTTCCAGCATTCTCTGTGTACATTTACATTGATGTGAAGGAGCCAGTGTTGGACTGGTGTGGATAAAGTTAAAACTCACACAACACCAGGTTACAGTCCAACAGGTTTAGTTGGAAGCACTAGCTTTCAGAGCGCTGCTCCTTCATCAGGTAACTAGAGGGGCAGGATAATAAGACACAGAATTTATAGCAATTAAAACGATATATTGAACAATCCCGGATTGCTGTTAAATCTTAGACAGACATGCAAACTCTCTCTCAGACACACGCTGTCTTTCAGAAACACTCGCTCATTCTCTCTCACACACACACACACATCTCACAGGTTTATACTCTGTCACACTCACGCACACACTCCACTGAGCACGCACACACAAAAACACACTCATGTGCACACACACTCACACGTGCACACTCACATGCACACACACACACACTCTCTCTCTCCCTCACATACATGCACACACATACAATTTGCAGAAACATTCTATTTTTGCTCAAAAAGCACACAATCTGCAGGCAGTCAATCCATATATTATATCAATTCCTACTTTGGAAACAGAACCAGTGTGTCTCAAAATTAGGATACAGATCGACTCTAATCTCACACCTTTATGTGGTAGAGCCAGTGTTGGACTGGGTTGGACAAAGTTAAAAATCACACAAAATAGACTACTACCTGGTGATGTGCGATTTTTAACTCACACCTTTAGTATATTGTCTGAGCTGAGATGTCACCTTTTTTTAATAAAATCTTATGTTATCTTAAGAATGTGACTTGAAAGAAGTTCTGGGACTTACACATTAATGAATCAATACCTGCAACCCATTCTAAAAGATGAAAGACTTAACAGCACTAGTTACCTGACGGAGGAGCAGAGCTCTGAAAGCTAGTGCTTCTGAATAAATCTGTTGGACTAGAACATGGTGCTGTGCTAGTTTTAACTTTGTCCACTGGCTGCTTCAGATCAATGTAAGTGTACACAGAGAATGCTAAAAATCACACAACACCAGGTTATAGTCCAACAGGTTTGTTTGGAAGCACACTAGCTTTCAGAGTGACGCTCCTTCATCAGATGATTGTCGCTCCGAAAGCTAGTGCTCCCAATTAAACCTGTTGAACTATAATCTGGTGTTGTATGATTTTTAACTTTGTACACCCCAGTCCAACACCAGCATCTCCAAATCATGACAGAGAATACTGGAATGGTGTTGTGCAATGTTTAACTGCATTTACATTGTCCAGCCTCCATCTAGTGGCAGATGTTGCTCAGTGCAGGTTATAATCAGAATCCCAGACAATCAGGAACAGAGTCATAGAGTTATACAGCACGGAAACAGACCCTTCAGTCCAACATGTCTGTGCCAACCAAAAGTCCTAAACTGATTGCATTCCCATTTATCATACATTTGGCCCATATCCCTCTAAACTTTCCTACCCATGCACCTTACAGAGGTTTATAAAATCATGAGGAGCATGGAATGGGTGAACAGCCGAGGCCTTTTCCCTGGAGTGGGGGAGTCCAAAACTAGAAGGAATAGGTTTGAGGTGAGAGGGGAAAGATTTAAGAGGAGGAACTTTTTCACTCAGAGGGTGGTGCGTGTATGGAAGGAGCTGCCAGAGGAAGTGGTGGCAGCTGGTGCAGTTATAGCATTTAAAAGGCATCTGGATGGGTACATGAGTAGGAAGGGTTTAGGGGGGTATAGGCCAAATGTTGGCAAAAGAGTCTAGATTAATTTAGGATATCTGGTCAGCATGGGTGAGTTGGACCAAAAGGTCTGTTCCATTCTGTACATCTCTATGACTCTATGAATCTATTAACCCAGAAGACCATAAAAATAGGAGCAGGAGTAGGCCCTTCAGTCTGTTGTGCGTGTTCCACCATTCAGTAGAATCGGGGCTGATCCGACACTCCTCACTCCACTTTCCTGCCCTTTCCCTTGACTCCCCGACTGATCAAGAAACTCTCTCTCTCTCTCAGCGTTGAATATAGACAAGGACTCTGCCCTCACAGCTCTCTGTGGCAAGGAGTTCCAAAGACTCACAACCCTCTGAGAGAAAGATTCCTCCTCATCTCAGGTGTAAGTTGGTGTCCCTTTATTCAGGGACGTGGGGAAGGCGATGGCCTTGTGGTATTATTGCTGGATTATTAACCCAAAGAAATCTGGAGATCTGCGTTTGAATCCTGCCATGGCAGATAGTGGAATTTGAATTCAATTAAAAGAAATCTGAAACTAAGAGACAATTGATGAAGGCACTGTCGATTGTCGAAAAAACCCATTGAGTTCACTAATGTCCTTTAGGGGGGGAAACTGCTATCCTTACCTAGCCTGGCCTACATGTGACTCCAGACCGACAGCAATGTGGTGACTCTCAACAGCCCTCTGAAATGGCCGTGCAAGCCATTCAGTTGTTTCAATCACTACAAAGTCTCAACAGACCACCTGGCAAGGACCAAGGCACAGGAAAGGCCAATGGCTGAAACAGTCCTGTCAAACCTACACACTTCTCCTCACTAACATTGGAGAGTTTGTGCTAAAATTGGGAGGACTGTCTCACAGACTCGTCAAGCAACAGTCTGACATAGTCATAACCACACAGGATCATACCTTACGGACAGTGTCCCAGACCCTGCCATCACCATCCCTGGATATGTCCTGTCCCACCAGCAGAGGTGATGGTAGAGTGAGATAAGTTGGGAGGGAGGTGCCATTGGAGACTCTAACATTGACTCTGGGTCCTATGATGTCTCATAGCTTCAGGTTAAACATGGGCAAGGAAACCTCCTGCTGGTTACCACGTACCGTCCTCCCTCAGATGATGAAACAGTACTCCTCCATTTTGAACAACACTTTGAGGAAGCACTGAGGATGGCAAAGGCACAGAATGTACTGTGGGTGGGGGATTTCAATGCCCCCCCAACAAGAGTGGCTTGGCAGCAATACTACAGATAAAGCTAGTCAGGCCCTAAAGGGCATAACTGCAAGACTGTGTCTGCCCCAGAAAGTCATAGAGTTCTAGAGATGTATAGCACGGAAACAGATCCAGTCCCATTTGGCCCATATCCCTCCAAACCCTTCCTGTTCATATACCCAACCAGATGCCTTTTAAATATTGTGATACCAGCCTCCACTACTTCCTCTGGCAGCTCATTCCATACATGTACCACCCTCTGCATGAAAAAGTTGCCCCTTAGGTCTCTTTTATATCTTTCCCCTCTCACCCTAAACCTATACCCTCTAGTTCTGGACCTTGCCTATTTACCATATCCATGCCCCTCATGATTTTATAAACTTCTATAAAGTTATCCCTCAGCCTCTGACATTCCAGGGAAAACAGCCCCAACCTATTCAGCCTCTCCCTATAGCTCAAATCCTCCAATCCTGGTTGAGGGCAAAACACTGAATGATTTTAAAGAAGGGTTCAATATAGTTCTTAATGTGAAACGGACCAAAGGGTATGGGGGAGAGAGTAGAAACAGGCGATGGAGTTGGATGACCAGCCATGATTGTATCGAATGGCAGAGCAGGTTTGAAGGGCTGAATGGCCTTCTCTTGCAGTGAGTAGGACAGCCAAGTGTTGGAGTGGCACTATGTAAAAACCTCCATAACAGGATTTGAACTGAATTGATTTCAAACATCTTAATATAGCCCTTCCCTTGATCCTATTGTTTGATGTGATTGTGGCAGCACTGGCAGTGAAATCATTGGCATTGCGAATGCTTGGCATCACAGTGCTCCCTGGCAATGTGGTGTCAGCAAACAGCCTTGCTTCAGTAAACTGGCTGCATGATTAAATAGATGCAGCATTTCCATAACACAGCTACTAAAGGATGTTGTAGGAAAATATGTATGCAAATCTACAATGTTTGATGCAATGTGGGAAAAAAACAATTGCCTCAGGCAATAAGCGAAAATAATTTATCTTCAAGATAGGATTTGTTACATTTACACGCACGCACACACACAGACACACACACATGCACACACACACACACGTACGCAGACACACACGCACGCACACAGACACACGCACACACACACGCACACACACACGCACACACACACGCACACAGACACACACAAATGCACGCAGACACACACGCATACAGACACACACAGATACACACACAGACGCACACAGACACACACACGCACACACACATGCACACAGACACACACAGACACAGACACACACACAGACACAGACACACAGACACACACACAGACACTCACACACAGACACAGACACATATGCGCACACACACATATACATACAGACACACACAAACATGCACAAATACACACAGACACACTAACACACATACACGCAGAAACGCACAAATACACACAAACACACTAACACACACAGACACACACACACAAATACATATACACACACAGACACACAAATACACAAAGACACACACACAAATAAGTGCATACAGACACGCACAAATGCACACACAGACACACACACACACATGCACAAATACACTTGGAACACACACAAACACACACATGAACACACACAAATACACACACAGACACACACAAATAAATACACACAGATGCACACATACACACACAGACACACAAATAAATACACACACACACACGTGCTTGAGTGAGTGTTAACTTCCCTTTCCATTGGTCATTAGCTCAATCACAGCCCCAGCTCCAAAAACAGCCCAACAGAAACCTGGGCAAGCTTCAGAAAGTAACATTTTAGCTTCCTTTTAACTCTGAAACCTGAATGCTACTTCCATGCTGAGAGTTAGGTCTAACTGATACCCTTTCAACAGAGGTCTGATGAAAAGACCTGCCATTGATTCTCCAGCTGTCAGCATTGTAACGTCAGTGACAAGAAACCAAGCAAACTGGGAGAATTCTTCAGGGTTTTTTTTGGTTACCCTTTGACTTCAAACCCTTAGCCCGAAAGGAAATGTTCCCCATTAAAACCCACATCATCACTGCCAAATTGTGTTGTCTTGTGCAATTGTGTGCATGTGTGTGTTTGGTCTTAAGAGAATATGGGTGGCATGGTGGCTCAGTGGTCAGCATCACTGCCTCACAGCACCAGGGACCTGGGTTCAATTCCAGCCTCAGGTGACTGTCTGTGTGGAGTTTGCACATTCTCCCCGTATCTGCGTGGGTTTCCTCCCACAGTCCAAAGGTGTGTAGGTTAGCCATGGGACTTTCAGAGTTACAGGGACAGGGACAGGGACAGGGTAAGGGGCTGGGTCTAGGTGAAATGCCCACCAGAGGATTGGTGTATATTCGATGGGCCAAATGGGCTGCTCCCACACTGTAGGGATTCTCTGAATTAGCAGTCCCCAACAGTAGTGTAGTTAAAGTTGTAACGTATTGGTTTCTGTTAGACAATGGCTAACAAGGAAGGAGAAAGTGAGGTCTGCAGACGCTGGAGATCAAAGCTGAAACTTTATTGCTGGAACAGCACAGCAGGTCAGGCAGCATCTAGGGAACAGAAGATTCGACGTTTCGGGCACATGCCCTTCTTCATTCCTGAAGAAGGGCATGTGCCCGAAACGTCGAATCTTCTGTTCCCTAGATGCTGCCTGACCTGCTGTGCTGTTCCAGCAATAAAGTTTCAGCTAACAAGGAAGGTCAAAGGTTGAATTCGATAAAAGAATGGGCCTTGCAAAGTTGCAGAAAAATGTCAGCCTTAGGCTTGGGATCTTTTGGATTTCTGTAATGATGTCAGTCATACCAGTAACGTGGAAGTGCCAGTGTTGGACTGGGGTGGACAAAGTTAAAAATCACAGGTTATAGTCCAACAGGTTTATTTGGAATTATTAGCTCTCAGAGTGCTGCCCCTTCATCAGGTAGTTGTGGGGGTTAAGATCATGCTCACTGAATTTATAGCCAAAGGAGTGCAGTGTCATGGAGATATGATACATTAAACAATCTTAGATTAAAACTTTCATTTTTTACAATGGGATATACAGGTTTCTGCGCTTTGATCTGTAAATCCCAGAATGTCTTTAAATAACATTCCCAAGATAGCTCCGCTTTTTAAACAGTAGGTGTGAAGTCTGTCTGTGTCCCAATGCTATGTCAGACTGACATACCCTCGGTATAGTTTTACAGGGTTTTACATGGATTCATGCAGTTTTTGAGCAAAATAAAATGTAATTCAGCAAAAACAAATCCACCCCATAAGCTTTTAAAAGTGCGCGTGTAGGAACGGCAGATTGATTGTGCGTGTGAGTGTGTGCGTGTGCGTGTGAGTGTGAGCATGTGAGTGTGAGCATGTGAGTGTGTGCATGTGAGTGTGTGCGTGTGAGTGCATGTGATAAGAGTGTGCGTGTGTGTGTATATATATATATGTGTGTGTGTGTATAAGCTTGGTTAAGTATGTGTGTGAGTATGATGGGGTATGTGTGAGAGGGTGCATGTATTGGTGTGAGTGTGTGGACTGAATGTGTGTGTGTGTAAGAGAGAACTTGTGTGTGAGGGAGTGTCTGCGTGGGTTTATGATAATGTAGATGTGTGAGACAGTGTGTGTGTGTCTGTGTGTGTGTATGTCTGTGTATGTGTGTGTGTGTCTATGTATATGTGTATGTGTGTGTGTGTGTCAGACAGAGAGTGTCTCTGTGTGTGTCTGTGTGAGAGTGTCTGTGTGAGAGTGTGTGTGTGTGTGTGTGTGTCTATGTATGTGTGCATGTGTGTGTGTGTCAGACAGAGAGTGTCTGTGTGTGTCTGTGTGTGTGCAGTGGGTACTGAACTTAGCTATCAGCCTCTGCTGGGTCACTTTGCATTGTTGCTTGACCCAAAGTCCGCCTTGGAGGATGGTTATACAAAGGTCCGAGATCGAATGTCCCGGACCGCTGAAGTGTTCTCCAACTAGGAGGGAACACTCCTGTCTGTGGATTGTTGTGCGGTGCCCATTCATCCGTTGTTGTAGCCTCTGCTCCATCTCACCGATGTGCCATGGCTCAGGGCATCCTTGCCTGCAGTGTATGAGATAGACAATGTTGGCCGAGTCACATGAGTACTCACTGCATACATGATGGGTAGTGTCCACATGTGTAATGGCATTACCCGTGCCGATACTCTGACATGTCTTGCAGCAGCTGCTGTGGCAGGGTTGTATAGAGCTGTTGTGCCGAAGGCTGGGCAGTTTGCTACGAATCTGTTTAAGGTTTGGTGGCTTTTTAAAGATGAGAAGTTGAGGCTTGGGGAAGGTCTTGGCGAGGTGCTGATCCTCATCGATAATGTGTTGCAGGCTGTGAAGAACATGGGGTGGCTATGTTCATATCAGCGTAATTCCTAAGTAGTTAGTCATAGAGTCCTACAGCACACAGACAGGCCCTTTGGCCCAAACTGGTCCATGCCGACCAAAATGTCCATCCATGCTAACCCCATTTCCCTGTACTTGGCCCATACCCTTCTAATCCTTTCCTATCCATGTATTTATCCAAATGCCTTTTAAATGTTGTTAATGTACCCACCTCAACCACTTCCACTGGCAGCTCATTCCATATGCGTACCACCCTCTGTGTAAAAGAGTTGCCCCTCAGGTTCCCTTTCATTCTTTCCTCTCTAACCTTAAACTGATGCCCTCTCGTCCTCGATTCCCCAACCCTGGGGAAAAGGCTGAGTGCTTTCACCCCATCCATATCTCTTATCATCTTATACACCTCTATAAGGTTCACCCCTCAATCTTCTACACTCTAAAGAAAAAGGTCCTAGCTTCTCCAACCTCTCGTTATAATGCAGATCCTGGATTCATCTTTGTAAATTTCTTCTGCACTCTTTCCAGTTTAATAACATCTTTCCTATTAGCAAGGCCAGTTTGCCAAAAGCCGCCTTCCCTGCCCTGTCTACCTGTGACTCCACTGTCAGAGACCCGTGCACCTGAACTCCAAGGTCCCTCTGTTCCACGACACTCCTTAAGGCCCTACCATTCACCATGAGACTCCTACCTTGACTTGACTTTCCAAAATACAGCACTTCAAACTTATCCATATTAATCTCCTTTTGCTATTTCTCACCTCACTTTCTCAGCTGATCTAGGTCCTGCTGCAATTTCTAATAACCTTCCTCACTGTCTATGATATCTCCTATTTTAGTGTCACGCCTTGTATATTCTTATCCAAATCATTGATATAGATAACAAACAGCAATGGGCCCAGTACCGACCCCCTGAGGCACTCCACCAGTAACAGGCCTCCAATCCGACAAGCATCCTCCCTCTATTACCCTCTGCTTGCTACCAATTGTGTGTCCAATCTGACAGCTCCCCCTGGATTCCATGTGATTTAACCTTCCAGAGCAGCCTACCATGTGGAACGTCATCAAAGGCCTTACTGAGATCCATATAGACTACGTCTACCACCCTGCCCTCATCAACCTTCCTGGTCACTTCATCAAAGAACTGTGACAAATTTGTGAGGCAGGATCTCCCACTCACAAAGCTGTACTACCTGCTCCTAATCAAACCCTGTCTTTCCAAATGCACATGTATCTTATCTCTCATAATCTTCTCAATTAACCTACCTACCACAGATGTTAGGCTGGCTGGGCTATAGTTCCCAGGTTTCTCTTTGCCGCCCTTCTTGACAAAGGGCACCAACATCCGCCAGCCTTCAGTCTTACGGGAACTCACCCGTGGCTAACGATGATGCAAAATTATCAGGCGAGAGTGAAGACTGCAGAGGTTGGAGGTCAGAGTTGAGAGTGTGTTGCTGGAAAAGCACAGCAGGTCAGGCAACATCCAAGGAGCAGGAGAATCGATGTTTCGAGCATAAGCTCATCATCAGGATCCTGCTCCTGCTCCTCAGATGCTGCCTGACCTGCTGTGCTTTTGCAGCACCACATGTTTTGATACAAAAATATCAGCCAGGTAAAAAATATCAGCCAAGCCTTTCACTGGTAATAAACAATATCTTGTTGATGACTATATTTTCCATTTCAATTAGGAAGTGGTTTTCCAAGATTATCCCATTGTTTTTGACATGTAAAAGCAATGACTCAGCAACATTACAACAGGTATATTAGTTAAAGATTATCTTTCGATCGGAGAGTCATACAGCATGTGAATAGACCCTTTTATCCAACTTTATCCATGCTGGTTATGTTTCCTAAACTTAACTATTACCACCATTACATGTGGGACACCTCCCACCATGTATGTGGCAGGTACTCATGTGTCTCAGCCAACGTTGTCTATCTCATACACTGCAGGCAAGGGTGCCCTGAGCCCCGGGACATTGGTGAGACGAAGCAGACGCTACAGCAACGGATGAATGGGCACCGCACAACAATCAACAGACAGGAGTGTTCCCTCCCGGTTGGGGAACATTTCTGCGGTCCGGGACATGTGATCGTGGACCTTCGGGTGACCGTCCTCCAAGGCAGACTTCGGGACAGGTAACAACGAAAAGTGGCCGAGCAGAGGCTGATAACCAAGTTCAGTACCCATAGGGATGGCCTCAACCGGGATCTTGGGTTCATGTCACACTACAGGTGACCCCACTACACAATACACACACACACACTCTCATGCAGACTCTCTCTCTCGTATGCTCACACACGCACCCTCTCACAGACTTATACTCCTTTACACTCACACTCACGCACATACACACTCTCTCACAGACACTCATAACCCCTGCCCCCTCCCCCACACCCACTCCCCCACATACACCCACATGCACACATACACATATAAGTTTGTGGGGTGAATCTGTACTTGCAGAATTACATTTTACTTTGCTCAAAAACTGCATGAATCCATGTGAGATTCTGTAAATCCGTTCTTTAAATTAGAATCAGTCTGACCAGTGTGGCACAGACAGTCTCACACAGAGAAGCTCACAACTTAAATGCATTATCTGGGCTGACATGACACCTATTGTTAAAGTTCCCTTGAGAATGTAACTTTTAAAAGTTCTGGGATTTACATATAAAAGAGCTGAAACCAACATGGTCATTGTAAAAGATGACAGGCTTAACGAATAATCTAGGTCTTTTTCAATATATAATTTCAGTTACATCACACCGTAAACTTTTGCTATAAATTCTGTGTCTTACGATCTCATACTCCACAACAACCTGATGAAGGAGCAGCGCTCCAAAAGCTAGTGATTCCAATTAAACCTGTTGGACTATAACCTGCTGTTGTGTGATTTTTAACTTTGTAAACTGAACTAGACCTACTTTTGTTGCAGTTGGCCCATATCCTTCTAAACCTTTCCTATTTATACGTTTGCTGAAAATGTGTTGCTGGAAAAGCGCAGCAGGTCAGGCAGCATCCAAGGAGCAGGAGAATCGACGTTTCGGGCATGAGCCCTTCTTCAGGAATGAGGAGGGTGTGCCAGGCAGGCTATGATAAAGGTAGGGAGGAGGGACTTGGGGGAGGGGCGTTGGAAATGCGATAGGTGGAAGGCGGTCAAGGTGAGGGTGATAGGTGGAGTGGGGTGGGGGCGGAGAGGTCAGGAAGAAGATTGCAGGTTAGGAAGGTGGTGCTGAGTTTGAGAGTTGGGACTGAGGCAAGGTGGGGGAAGGGGAAATGAGGAAACTGGAGAAATCTGAGTTCATCCCTTGTGGTTGGAGGGTTCTTAGGCGGAAGATGAGGCACTCTTCCTCCAGCCATCGTGTTGCTATGGTCTGGTGATGGAGGAGTCCAAGGACCTGCATGGTTGGATTGGTTGGTCCGGGTGTCCCAGAGGTGTTCTCTGAAACGTTCCGCAAGTAGCCGGCCTGTCTCCCCAATATAGAGGAGGCCACATCGGGTGCAGCGGATGCAATAAATGATGTGTGTTGAGGTGCAGGTGAATTTGTGGCGGATATGGAAGGATCCCTTGGGGCCTTGGAGGGAAGTAAGGGGGGAGGTTTTGCATTTCTTGCGGTTGCAGGGGAAGGTGCCGGAAGTGGAGGTTGGGTTGGTGGGGGGTGTGGACCTGACGAGGGAGTCACGGAGGGAGTGGTCTTTTCGGAACGCTGATAGGGGAGGGGAGGGAAATATATCCCTGGTGGTGGGGTCTGCTTGGAGGTGGCGGAAATGACGACGGATGATACGATGTATATGGAGGTTGGTGGGGTGGTAGGTGAGGACCAGTGGGGTTCTGTCCTGGTTGCGGTTGGAGGGGCGGGGCTTAAGGGCGGAGGAGCGGGAAGTGGAGGAGATGCGGTGGAGGGCATCGTCGATCACGTCTGGGGGGAAATTGCAGTCTTTGAAGGAGGAGGCCATCTGGGTTGTACGGTATTGGAACTGGTCCTCCTGGGAGCAGATGCGGCGGAGATGAAGGAATTGGGAATATGGGATGGCGTTTTTACAGGGGGCAGGGTGGGAGGAGGTGTAGTCTAGGTAGCTGTGGGAGTTGGTTGGTTTATAGTAAATGTCCGTGTTGATTCGGTCGCCCGAGATAGAAATAGAAAGATCTAGGAAGGGGAGGGAGGAGTCTGAGACGGTCCAGGTGAATTTGAGGTCGGGGTGGAAGATGTTGGTAAAGTGGAGGAACTGTTCAACGTCCTCGTGGGAGCACGAGGCAGCGCCGATACAGTCATCGATGTAGCGGAAGAAAAGATGGGGGGTGGTGCAGTGTAGCTGCGGAAGATGGTCTGTTCCACATATCCTACGAAGAGGCAGGCATAGCTGGGGCCCATGCGGGTGCCCATGGCTACTCCTTTGGTTTGGAGGAAGTGGGAGGATTGGAAAGAGAAGTTGTTCAGGGTGAGGACCAGTTCAGTCAGTTGAAGGAGGGTGTCAGTGCAAGGGTACTGGTTGGTACGGCAGGAAAGGAAGAAGCAGACCATCGTGATGGCTTTGAGACCATCGTGATGGGGGATGGAGGTGTACAGGGACTGGATGTCCATGGTGAAGATATGGCGTTGGGGACCGGGGAAGCGAAAATCATGGAGGAGGTGGAGGGCGTGGGTGGTGTCCCGAACGTAGGTGGGGAATTCTTGGACTAAGGGGGACTGGACGGTGTCAAGGTATGCAGAGATGAGTTCAGTGGGGCAGGAGCAGGCTGAGACAATGGGTCGGCCGGGGCAGTCAGGTTTGTGGATTTTGGGCAGGAGGTAGAAGCGGGAGGTGCGGGGTTGTGGGACTATGAGGTTGGAGGCGGTGGATGGGAGATTCCCTGAGGTGATGAGGTTATGGATGGTTTGGGAGATGATGGTTTGGTGGTGGGGGGGTGGGGTCATGGTCAAGGGGACGGTAGGAGGAGGTATCTGCGAGCTGGCGTTTGGCCTCAGCGGTGTAAAGGTCAGTGCGCCAAACTACTACTGCGCCTCCCTTGTCAGCTGGTTTGATGGTGAGGTTGGGGTTGGAATGGAGGGAGTGGAGGGCTGCACGTTCCGAGGGTGAGAGGTTGGAGTGGGTGAGAGGGGTGGAGAGGTTGAGGCGGTTAATGTCGCGGCGGCAGTTGGCTATGAAGAGATTGAGGGCGGGTAAGAGGCCAGCACGGGGTGTCCAGGTGGATGGGGTGTGTTGGAGGTGGGAGAAGGGGTCGTCAGAGGGTGGGCGAGAGTGTTGGTTGAAGAAGTAGGCGCGGAGGCGAAGGTGGCGGAAGAATTGTTCGATGTCACGCCGCGTGTTGAACTCGTTAATCCGAGAGCGTAGGGGAATGAAGGTGAGGCCTCTGCTGAGGACTGATTTTTCATCCTCAGAGAGGGGTAGTTCTGGAGGGATGGTGAAAACACGGCAGGGCGGGGAGCTAGGACCTGGTGTAGTGTGGGGCGTTTTAAATGTTTGTAATTGTACCCATCTCTCCCACTTCCTCTGGCCATTCGATCCACATATGCACCACCCTCTGTGTGAAAATGTTGCCCCTTAGGTCCCTTTTAAATCTTAGCCCTTTCACCCTAAACTCATGGCCCTTGGATTTGGACTCCTACCTTGGGAAAATTACTGAGGTTATGTACCCTATCCTACTGATTTTATAAACCTCTATAATGTCACCCCTCGGCCTCCCACGCACCAGGGAAATAAGTCCCAGCCTATTCAGCCTCTCCTTATAATGTAGACCCTCCAGCCTCAGTAAAATCCTTGTAAATTCTTTTTGCACCCTTTCCAGTTCAACGACAGCCTTACTGTAGCAGGATGACCAGAGTTGTACACAGATGTCCCCACTCCTGTACCCAGTGCTGTGACCAATGAAGGCAAGCATGCCAAAGGCCTTCTTCACCACCCTGTCTACTTGTAATGCCACTTTCAAGGAACGATGTTTGGAACAGCAAAATGTAGAATCAACACAGATGAGACTGAGCCACAGCACGGGACAGCAAGTAAGCGTAGAAATGGTGGTAATGTACAAATCAGGACGTGATCAATGTTATCATGGGTGACTCAATCTGCACCTTGGCTGAATGTAAGGATTAGAAGCAGGAGGAGGCCATCTGGCTCCTCAAGCCCGCTCTGCCATTCAACGAGATCATGACTAATCATTCACATGGTCCAGGCCCCATTTATCTGTTCGCACGTCATAGCCCTTAAGTCCTTTCCAGTTCAAAAGTCTATCTTTGCCTTAAAAACATTCAGTGAGGTAGTCTCAACTGCTTCATGGGCGGGGAATTCCACAGATTCACAACTCTTTGGGTGAAGAAGTTTCTCCTGAACTCAGTCCTGAAACTGCCCGCCTTCATTTTGAGTCTGTGCCCCCTGGTTCTAGTAAATCTAAAGACTGCATAAATCTAACAAGCAATAATTAAGGATCTTATACAGACAGAGATAGGAAAGTTTACAATGGGATGTAGGGAAATGGAAGGGAAATTAAATAATTAAAATGTGGCTGTCGTGGAGAAAGATGCAAGGAATCTCCATGAAATTATCTCCCTTGAAGGTCAAGTTCCTTGAATGGGCACAAGGTGGTTTTCTAGAGCAGGGTGTTGAGGAACCAACTAGGATACAGGTTATTTTAGATCTGGAGTTGCTCTGTTACATTAGCCTCATTCATAATCATGTGGTAAAAGAACCCTGAGAGAAGAATGACCATGACATGGTAGAATTTTATATTAAGTTTGAAAATGATGTAACATTATTCAATCTGAAACTAAGGCCATAAAATGTAAACAAAAGAGCTGTTAAGGGATGGTGACCAAATTGGCTGTGGCGGGTTGGGCTAATACATCACATGGGACAATGGTACACGAACAATGGCTGTTGGTTAGAGTTACAGAATCATAGAGGTTTACAGCATGGGAACAGGCCCTTCAGCCCAACTTGTCCATGCTGACCAGTTTTCACAATTAAACTGGTCCCATTTGCCTGTGTTTGGTCCATTTCCCTCCATACCTGTCCCATCCATGTACCTGTCTAAATGATGAAATTGTACTTGTTTCCACCACTACCTCTAGCAACCTGTTCCAGACACTCACCACCCTCTGTGTTTAAAAAAAAATGCCCCTCTGGACCCCCTCTCAACTTAAAATCTTTAGTT
This sequence comes from Chiloscyllium plagiosum, assembly GCF_037043375.1. NCBI lineage: Eukaryota > Metazoa > Chordata > Chondrichthyes > Orectolobiformes > Hemiscylliidae > Chiloscyllium > Chiloscyllium plagiosum. The sequence continues at coordinate 10,150,928 of NW_028270146.1, forward strand.
TTAGACTCACACCCCATAGGGATCAATGGTTGGCTATCTACGTTATCAATGCCTCTCATGATCTTATGGAGTTCTAAAAGGTCTTCTATGCTCTAGGGGAAAAAAGTCCCAGCCTGTCCAAACTCTCCTTATAACACAAACCTTCCGGTGGAGGTAACATCCTAGTATATCTTTTCGGAACTCTTTCTGTGTTAATAATATCCTTTCTACAGTCGGGCCACCAGAACAGCATGGAGCACTCTAAATGTGGCCTTACCAATATCTTGTACAGCTACAACTAGACATCCCAACTCCTGCAGTCAATGCTCTGACCAATGAAGACAAGTAGGCCGAAAGTCTTCTCCTAATTCAAAGAATTTGTACATTGTTTGCAACAAACACATATTCATTTCAGATACAGAGGGTCAACAGGATAAGTAAGTCAGCCAAGGTGAACAAAGGAAGCCAAGGCTTCTTTGTGATAGAGGGAGGAGACTTATAAAGTTGTAAAAAATAGTAATCCTTAGGATTGGGGAATTTTAGTTTTCAGCAATGAAGGACAAATAGCGTAATAAAAGGAGAATAGAATATGAATTTAAAACATTAAAAGATATAAAAGTCTATAGGTATGTACAAAGAAAAAAGTTAACAACAATAATTACGGATCATACACAGACAGAGACAGGAAAGTTTATAATGGGATGTAGGGAAATGGAAGGGAAACTAAATAATTAAAATGTGGCTATCATGGAGAAAGATGCAAGGAACACCCTGAAATTATTGCGATCCAAGTGAGAATGAGGAATTCAAATGAATTAGAATCCATACAAGAAGTAATGTTGGAGAAATTAATGGAACTGAAAACTGACAAGACGCCAGGATCTAAAGGACCAAAAATTTCCTTTGAGAGGATACTCTTTAAGAATCATTTGATGACTCTTAAAGAGTATCCTCTCAAAGCGCTGTTGTTCTGCCCTCCCTTATCAAAAGGGCAGCTCCCCCTCCTCATTCACTTGTCCTTCTGTCACGCCTGTAGCTTCTGTATCCTGGAACACTGAGCTGCCAGTCCTGCCCTTCTCTCAGCCATGTTTCTGTTATGGTTATAATATCCTAGTCCCCAGAGCTAGTCCATGCCCTGAGCTCGTCTGCCTTACCAGTCAGGCCTCGTGCATTGAAATAAATGCACGTTAAACCAAAAGTCTAGTTTCGAGTTTCATCCCTGCACTAGTCACCCAACATTTACATGTAACCAGGTTGGTGATATTGTTATGGATTAAGCCAGACCCCTTCGAAATATTTTAGGAAGATTGCCTAAACCCTAACTTTTCTTATTTTTCAAGGCAAATGTAATGTGTCTGTTTTCAATGCAATGAGACTGGTTAAACTACTTGATGTTAAACAAAACACAATTTATTTAAATATTATAGCTAAAATACAAAAAGAAACTTTAGAATAACAACTCTATTGAAAACTTAACTGAATAATAGATACAGTAACTATTACTAATTAACTGTTCCAATATAGTAACACCCCACAAACACACCCCCCAGCAAAAAGGAAAATTGAGACACAGATTTTCACATGCAGTTCTCCAATCCATGAGGAAAAAGCATCAAGAGAGAATTCAGAGAGAGTAGCAGCCAGGAGACATTAACTAAAGCTTCCAACTCTGTTGAGACTGCAATAGCTTCTGATGCAAAATTCAGAAATCCTGATCTGCGAGAGCTGGCCACACCCATTCAGGATGCTAAAACAAAAACCCACAGCTTCCCAAGCTGTTTATATTAACCCCAGAAAGCTTGGCATCTCTGCCTTACAACCGCTCTTTCGAAAAAAAGGACAAAATAACTTCCCAAAGCCACAGCATCCTCACAATACTGCCTATTCTAAATTATAATCTTGTAATGTAATTGGTTCAGTATCAAGAACAAGTCAACCAGGTTACTTTCAGCAACAGCTAATAACTGGTTTATTGTCAAAATACAACTTAATTAAAGATGCAAAAATTGTAAGCAGTGTGGATTATGCAAATATACACACCTACCCTGATAAAATGTATACCTACACAAGTACACACCTATTCATCAGTCTGAGGAGGAACACAAAAATATAAAAATGATGTTAGTGTGCTTTGCCGAATGCAATCATTAAACTCATGGAAAACAATGTCAGGGATTGTCCCAAATGATGCTCTGATTCTGAAGTTATTCAATAACCACATGCTGTTGGCATGGGAATGGAACAGTTATGGCTGGCTGCATTTCCATTCCTTCAGACAGTCAGACATATTCCATCAAATCCAGGAATCCTCCGTGAATGGTAATGATAACTTTTGATAAGTTTCCAACTCAAACACTTTGCTGAAAGGATTTGCAAAGAAAGAGAGAGGGAACACTGGGCTGGTGCCTCTCAGACAGGTTTCAAACTGTTGTTTTATTTTTAAATCTCCAATATTCAAACTTTTCATGAAGGTGTAGATCAAACAGGAGTGATACTGAGTGTTTTTTTACATCTGGCTGCTTTCAGTCACTTTGAATAAAAATGATGGTTTCAGTCTCAAGTGGCCTTGTTTATTAACATTTTATGAAGTGTAGTTAAACCTGTGCTCAAGTGATTATGGCCATTTGTAATTTGTTTTTCGTTTTTGAAATCATTTTAGTCCATAAAAGTCACAGGCAGTAAAATCAGAGTATGGAAACTGAAAATTGCTAGTCCATGTGTTACCACTATCTGTGACAACTTCATTGGTTATAAAACATTATTTGACATCCTGGGTACGACATGAAGGCAGATTTTTCTTCTTTCTCACTTGTTTTACCAGCAGGAACCAAAGGAAGAAAGAAACAGAAGGAGGCCATTCAGCCCCTCGAACTTATTCCACCATTCATTGAGATCATGGCTGATCTGTGGCCTAACTCCATATAACTGCCTTTGGCCCATATCCCTTTGCTTAAGAAAACATTACCTATGTCAGGTTTAAAATTAACAACTGACCCAGTATCCACTGCCTTTTGTGGGAGATGTCTTCCACCTTTTGTGTAAAAATGCTTTTGAACATCCGTCCTGAACAGTCTGACCCGGGTTCTCAGATGATGAGCACTAATTCCCGAATTCCCCAGCTGGGGGAAATAGTTTATCCTTATCTACCCTGTCCTTTTCTGTTAATATCTGAAAGACTTTGATCAGATCACCCTTTTTAAATTCAAGAAAAAAGCATAAACTCTTGTCTGTCATAAATCGAAGAAAATATTTGATGCTGACCATTAGACCTGTCTGATTTACCTGGAGATCATTAACCATTAACCAAGCTGTGTTACCTTCTCTCTGTTGAAGGTAGATGTTGCCTGCTCCCTTGACCTGGAGGGTCTGCACAGTGATGCCATATCCTGTACAGCACATGCCTGTGCTAAGGAATCAGAGGGAGGCAATGGCCTAGTGGTATTAAAGCTGCACTACTAACCCGGCAACGCAGACAAGGTTCTGAGTTCGAATCCCACCATGGCAGATGGTAGCGTTTTGAATTTATTAACAATCTGGAAATAAAAGCCGAATGATGACCATGAACAGAAACCTGTCTGGTTCACTAATCCCCTTTGGGGAAGGAAACTGCCATCCTTACCTTCCCAAACCCATCTCCTGCCTGCCACTCCATCCCTTTCACTGCTCTCAGCCACCAACTGGATTCATTCCTCCCACTCTAGATCAGAATGGTGCTGGAAAAGCAGGCAGAATCCAAGGAGCAGGAAAATCGACGTTGCTACATAGAACAGTCGATCTTCCGTAATTACACCGGTACCACTCCCCACCTCTTCCTCTGCTACATTGATGACTGCATTGCGCCACCTCGTGCTCCCGCGAGGAGGTTGAGCAGTTCATCAACTTCACCAACACATTCCACCCCAACCGTAAATTCACCTGGACCACCTCTGACACCTCCCTCCCTTTCCTGGACCTCTCCATCTCCATTAATGACGACCGACTGGACACTGACATTTTTTACAAACTCACTGACTCCCACAGCTACCTGGATTATACCTCTTCCCACTCTACCTCCTGCAAAAATGCCATCCCGTATTCCCAATTCCTCCGCCTCCGCCATATCTGCTCCCAGGAGGACCAGTTCCACCACAAAACACACCAGATGGCCTCCTTCTTTAGAGATTTCAATTTCCCTTCCCACGAGGTTAAAGATGCCCTCCAACGCATCTCACCCACATCCCGCACCTCTGCCCTCAAACCCCACCCCTCCAACCGTAACAAGGACAGAACCCCCCTGGTCCTCACTTTCCACCCTACCAACCTTCGCATTAACCATATCACCCACCGACATTTCCGCCACCTCCAAATGGACCCCACCACCAGGGATATATTTCCCTTCCCACTCCTTTCCACTTTCCGCAAAGACCATTCCTTCCGTGACTACCTGGTCAGGTCCACGCCCCCCTACAACCCACCCTCCCATCCTGGCACCCTCCCCTGCCACCGCAGGAATTGCAAAACCTGCGCCCACACCTCCTCCCTCACCTCCATCCAAGGCCCCAAAGGAGCCTTCCACATCCATCAAAGTTTTACCTGCACACCCACCAATATCATTTATTGTATCCGTTGCTCCCGATGCGGTCTCCTCTACATTGGGGAGACTGGGCGCCTCCTAGCAGAGCACTTTAGGGAACATCTCCAGGACACCCACACCAATCAACCACACCGCCCCGTGGCCCAACATTTCAACTCCCCCTCCCACTCTGCTGAGGACATGCAAGTCCTGGGCCTCCTTCATCGCCTCTCCCTCACCACCAGACACCTGGAGGAAGAACGCCTCATCTTCCACCTCGGAACACTTCAACCCCAGGGCATCAATGTGGACTTCACCAGTTTCCTCATTTCCTCTTCCCCCACCTCACCCCAGCTCCAAACTTCCAGCTCAGCACTGTCCCCATGACCTGTCCTACCTGCCTATCTTCTTTTCCACCTCTCCACTCCACCCTCCTCTCTGACCTATCACTTTCATCCTACCACCATCCACCCATTGTACTCTTTGCTACCTTCCCCCACCCTCCCCTCTGACCTATCAGCTCCATCCCCACCCCCATTCACCTATTGTACTCTTTGCTACGTTCTCCCTACCCCCACCCCCCTCCCATTTATCTCTGCACCCTGGAGGCTCTCTGCTTTCATTCCTGATGAAGGGCTTTTGCCCGAAACATCGATTTTCCTGTTCCTCGGATGCTGCCTGAACTGCTGTGCTTTCCCAGCACCACTCTGATCTAAACTCTGGTTTCCATCATCTGCAGTTTTCACGTTTGCCTCATTCCTCCCATTGACCAATCAGGTTGTACCCTCTACCTGTCTTCACCTATCCCCACTTCACCACTCTGCTCCTGCCACCCCCTTTATCTGCAGCTCCCCCCACACCCACCCCCAGTCCTGAAAAAGGTTTACACCCAAAACACTGACTTCTCCACCTCTTGATGCTGCCTGGCTTGCTGTGTTCTTTCAGCCTCCTGCCTGCCTGGTTTGGATTCCAGCATCTGCGTTTTTTTGTCTCTACTACCTGGTCTGGCCTACATGCGACCTCAGAGTGATGAAGTTGACTCTTAACTGCCCTCTGGGTAATAAATGCTGACTTAGCCAGCAATGTCCTGTGAATGAATAAACATAAAGCAGATTTGTTGCCAAACCAGAATGTTCAGTGTACAAAATGATGGGGAATCATCTCTCCATTCTTTAGTTATTCATAAGAAGAAATGGGTATTACTGAGGAGGGACCTGTAACCCAGGGTGAGTCACTGCCTGTAACCCAGCTGCAGTGAGTTGCAGCTATACCCCAGCATGAGTCAATGTTGTTATGAGAAAGTGAAGCTGTGGTCATATTAATGGCTCTGCGTTATGTAATATTGCTGTGATTTGTATCTTCCTTTCATCAGTGTTTTTCTTTTAATATGTGGATGTCACTGGCTGGGCCCAGCATTTATTGCCCATCCCTAGTTGCCCCTTGAGAAGGTGGGAGTGAGTTGCCTTCTTGAACCGCTGCAGTCCATGTGCTGTGGGTTGACCCATAATGCCCTTAGGGAGGGAATTCCAAGATCTTGACCCAGCGACACTGAAGGAACGGCGATATATTTCCAAGTCAGGATGGTGAGTGGCTTGGAGGTGAACTTGCAGGGGGTGGTGTTCCCATGTATCTGCTGCCCTTGTCCTTCTGGATGGAAGTGCTTGTGGGTTTGGAAGGTGTTGTCTGAGGATCTTTGGTAAATTTTTGTAGATGGTACACACTGCTGCTACTGAGCGTCGGTGGTGGAGGGAGTGGGTGTTTGTGGATGTGGTGCCAATCAAGTGGGCTAATGGACACCTGGATGGTGTCAAGCTTCTTGGGTCCATGTATTCCAAGTTAATTTGCTGGATTCTGATGAAGTTCCTGCTCTGAATGTGAAGGGTTTCCTCTATTTCGGTTTGTAAGTTTGTCAATGCAGTTCATATAACAGACTCCTGCTTCTCCCAACTTAATGCATCCATAACATTTGCAAAGGCTCTTTCGGATATCTCCACTAACAAATATATACAACACCGGAACAAATACATTGTTAAGAGTCATAAATGCCAAAGTTGCATGAAGGTAGAAGACAATAGAACATTCATGGTGACAGATATCGTCAGCAGAGAATAAGACAACGATCCCGTAAGTGTAGACTATGTGGTATGGGCCAAAAAATACAAGAAATATGAACCCCACTGTCAGCAGCAACTGTTGTATCCGTTTCTTTTCATCAGGTTCCAGAGACCTTGTTCTTTGAATAGTTTGAAGAGTGCTTCCATAAGTGAAGCAGAGAATGACACAGGGGAGGAAAAATACAAAACAGATTGATACCAACCTGAGAATGGCGTAGTTTAGAGATGATGGATACATCTCAAAGCATGACTCATTTTCCACAAACTCAAATAACAGCATGAAGGGGAGACCTCCCGCGCTACAGAAGAGCCACCCGCAGATGCTGATTATAACAGCAAACTTTTTGGTTCGAAGTCCTCGAGAGCGCAAAGGGTGGACGATGGCCAGATAGCGATCAATTGCAATCCAGGTTAGAAAGTAGACCCCGACGTAGATGTCAATGTAGAACACAAAGTGAGTTACCAAGCAGGTGACCTTACCGTGCACCCAGTGCATGTGATTGAGGAAGTACTCTATCCACAGAGGCAAGGTCACGAGATTACAAAGATCCGTTAGGATGAGGTTCAGTGTATACGTGACCAGCAATCCAGGTTGGTTCCTCAGCTGATACACGCCAAACAGAGCAATAATGTTCAAGGGAAGGCCAATGGCAAAGGTGCAACTTAATATCACAATGGGGAAGAGTCCTTCAGAGTTGCTGCAGTTGTAACAGTGCTCCACGTTGCTCATTGTGTTTACCATGCTAACTTTTCCACTTTCCCAGCAGTTTTGATTGTCCTTTGGTCACTGGTTCAGGTGTATGGTAATCTGGTCTATAAGCATAAAAAAGAGCAAAGTGTGCAGTATATTACTCAAATAGTTCATTCCTCAATTATTATACTCATGCATTCAACAAGAAGTCAGCATTGTATATCAGTTCCTTCCTCTTTCTGTTGGGTAGGAATATGAATCAAAAATTGTTTAAATGGAATTAAGAAACATATTTTCCAGATCTGAACTGAACGGTGGCACACCCCCAAGTGGGAATCCTCCACATATCACATCCTCCACATTCAACTACCACCTCTTGATATTCAATGATGTTACCTTCACTGGTTCCCCCACTATCAACATCCTGGGAATTATCATTGACCAGAAACTCAACTGGACTCATCACATAAATAATGGGGTTCCAATCGCAGGTCAGAGGCTGGGAATGCTGCGGTGAATAACTCACCTCCTGACTCCCCAAAGATTGCCCACCATCTACCAGGCACTAGTCAGGACTGTGATGGAATACTCCCCACTTGCCCTGGATGGGGGCAGCTCCAACAACACTCATGAAGCTTGACACCATTCAGGACAAAACAGCCCGCTTGATTGGCACCACATCCACAAAGATACACACCACCACCACCTGCAAGTTCCCCTCGAAGCCACTCACCATCCTGACTTGGAAATATTAGATTCCCTACAGTGTAGGGACAGGCCCTTCTGCCCAACCAGTCCACACTGACCCTCCGAAGAGTAACCCACCCTGATTCATTTCCCTCTGACTAATGCACCTAACACTATGGGCAATTTAACATGACCAATTCACCTGGCCTGCACATCTTTGCACTGTGGGAGGGAAGCACCCGGAGGAAACCCACACAGATACGGGGAGAATGTGCAAATTCCACACAGACAGTTGCCCGAGGCTGGAATCGAACCTGGGATGCTGACGCTGTGAGGCAGCAGTGCTAACCACTGAGCCACCGTGCCACCCCAAATATATCACCGTTCCTTCAGCATCGCTGGATTACAATCCTGGAATTCGTTTCCTAAATGCATCGTTAGTCTACTTACATGAACTGCAGAGGTTCAAGAAGGCAACTCACCCCTACCCTCTCAAGGGGCAGCTAGGGACGGGTAATAAATACTGGGCCCAGCTAGCAACACCCACATCCTGTAAGTGAATTTTAAAACAGACTCTAAGAATTAGCTCCGACAATATAATTGCAGGAACCATATCACAAAAGTCGTTCAGGCATAATTGAATCCTTACAAACCTCAGAATACTCCAATATAAATCAGCAAGTCAGTTTTCCCCTTCTCATTAACTCTTGGCCCCTAGAACCTGGTGCATCTCTTTTCGATCTCTTCAATAAATTCAATTTGTTACCTTAGCACTTCCAATATTTCAAAGCTGTCATTATGTCAAACATCGGACTCTGATCAAGTCTCTCTTCCCTAATTTGGCATATTTCCTTGTTCCTTATCACATGAGTACTATCATCATCTCGTTTTTCCATATCTCTTCAAATCATAAATTACTACTCATGCTTAATGTGTCACCCAGTCCCATAAAGTCCAATAATGAAAATTATACCAGAGCCTTTTGATCCTTTCCAATGACTTCTGGAGATGCAAAAACATGCATTAGTTTCACTTATTTGTTAAAGTATAGAACATACCAGATAAGAGATTAAGCTAACTGTAAAAAACACTGATAAGCCACTGTTAGCGTACAGTGTCCTGATCCTGTCATGGCAAAGATAGAGTGCTTTCTTTGGAACAGATAAGGCTGAAGGGAGATTTAATTAAGATGCATAAAACCAGGCAGAGAGGAAATGGATAGCTAGCTCTAACCCTTTCACAGAGAGATCAATAACCAGGGGAAATAGATTTCAAGGAATTTAAAGATCAGAAGGGGGTGTTGAGGAGAAATTATGTTCATCCAGATGTAAGTCTGGATCATACTGAACATGGAACACAGAACCCGTACAGCACAGGAGCAGGCCTTTCGGCCCACTATGTCTGTGCTGACCATGATGCCATTTGAAATTAAATCCATTTGCCTGAACATGGTCCGTATTCCTCTATTCCCTGCCCGTTTATCTGTCTGTCTAAGTACCTCTTAAACATTGTTAACATACCTGCACTAACATAAAGGTGCTTAAGATAGAAACTCTCATTTAAATTAAATCACGGCACATATATTTAAAGCTACAGGTTATCGGATCAGCCGTTGAGAGGTGGGATTACACTGGATAGCTCTCATTTTGCCTGGCACAAACATGAGTCAAATCTCCTTCAGCACTACAGATTTTGTGAGTTTCAATGTGATTATAGAGAACAGTCTACATGGGCTTCAGTAGCGCATTCAACAGGGTCCTGCATGGTAGATTCATTAACAAGATTAGATCTCACGGAATACAGGGACAATTAGCCATTTGGATACAGAACTGGCTCAAAGGTAGAAGACAGAGGGTGGTGGTGGAGAGTTGTTTTTCAGACTGGAGGCCTGTGACCAGTGGTGATCCACTGGTCACAGTGGGATCAGTGCTGGATCCACTGCTTTTCAACACTTGTATAAATTATTTGAATGTCTGCATAAGAGGTATGGTTAGTAAGTTTGCAGGTAGCACCAAAATTGGAGGGGTAGTGGACAGTGAAGAAGGTTACTGCAGAGTACAATGGGATCTTAATCAGATGGTTCATGGGACAAGGAATGGCAGGTGGAGTTTAATTTGGATACATATGAGGTCCTGCATTTTGGAAAGGCAAATCAGGGCAGGACTTATACACTTAATGGTAAGGTCCTGAGGAGTGTTGTTGAACAAAGAGACCTTGGAGTGCAGGTTCATAGCTCCTTGAAAGTGAGTCGCAGGTAGATAGGATAGTGAAGAAGGCGTATGGTATGCTTTCCTTTATTGGTCAGAGCATTGAGTATAGGAGTTGGGAGGTTATTTTATGGCTGTACATGATATTGGTTGGGCCACTTTTGGAATATTGAGTTCAATTCTGGTCTCCTTGCTATCGGAAAATGCTGATAGAATAGAAAGTTGTTGTGAAACTTGAATGGGTTAAGAAAAGATTTACAAGGATTTTGCCAGGGTTGGAGGATTTGAGCTACGGGAGAAGCTGATTAGGCTTGGGCTATTTTCCCTGGAGCATCGGAGGCTGAGGGGTGACCTTGTTGAGGTTTATAAAATCATGAGGGGCATGGATAAGGTAAATAGATAAGGTCTTTTTCCCAGGGTAGGGAGTCCAAAACTAGAGGATATAGGTTTAAGGTAAGAGGGAAAAGATTTAAAAGGGACCTGAGGGGCAACCTTTCCTCACAGAGGGCGGTACGTGTATGGAATGAGCTGCCAGACGAAGTGGTGGAGGCTGGTACAATTACAGCATTTAAAAAGCATTTGGATGGGTATATGAATAAGAATGGTTTGGAGGGATATGTACCAAATGTTGGCAAAAGGGAGTGGATTAATTTAGGATATCTGGCCGGCATGGACGAGTTGGACCAAAGGGTCTGTTTCAGTGCTGTACATCTCTATGACTCTATGAGTCACAAGTCGGAATTGATCTGCACTAGGACTGAAGAGTTTCTTTATTCATCAGAGTATTTACGCAGTAGGATCCTCCTCTCACATAGGTAATGCTATACACTAACAGTGGTCAATGCTGAAGACAGGACCAAATTTGTACAACGTTGGACTAAAGATATTCATACCACAGACGCCACACACTATTTACCTGCCATTCACTTCGCTATGTTAAAAGAACAGCAGGTTTGAGCTTATTCTCTGGAGTATTTCTAAGAAGACTAAATGTCGAACAGTACTATTTGTATTTACAAAATGTCTGACTACAAAATGACCAGAGCTTTTCATTTGCTCAGAGACAAACTCATCTGTGCTTCATATGAAACAGATTCTATGTTCAGTCTCTTAGAGGTACAAATCAATTCTGCTGTAACAAGCAGAACTGAATTATTTTTAGAGGTTAGAGCTGCACAATCAGACTATATCAGTCACAAGGGGAATCTATGGCCTAGTGGTATTATTCCTGGATTGTTGACCCAGATAATGTTCTGGGGACCTGGGTTTGCGTCCTGCCCTGGCAGATGATGGAATTTGAATTCAATAAACATTTGGAGTCTAATGAGATCATGAATTAATTGTCAACTGTTGGAAAAAAATCTATTTGACTTACTAATGTCATTCAGAGAAGGAAACTTCTGGCCTACATATGATTCCAGACCCACAGCAATGTGGCTGACTCTTAACTGTACTCTGGACAATTAGGAATGGGCAATAAATGCTGGCCTAGCCAATGATGCCCTCAACTTGTGAATGAAGGTTTAAAAAAATTGGAACCAAAGTTGGTCTGAGAAAGCTGTAACATTAGGGAGGAAATGTTTCAGGATCCACAGTATTGTGGTTCGCCATTAACCATATAAGGGCAGTAAGGGATTGAATAACAGGCAGTGGATTTGCTATGGCACTCACATAGACAGAATCAAAAAGACATATGCATCAGGACTGGAGCATGTGTGGAGCAGCATTGATGCCCAATGTAGAGAATGATTTGATTGTAAAAAGCAGAATTGAGTGCAGCGTATAGTTCAGATTGATCGTTCTGTATGGAGCAGGAATAAGTCCTTTAGGGACAGGATTAAATCCTTGTTAATCCTGTTGACTAGGGTTGGGATCTCCATACGGAAGAGGTTTGTTTATTATCAAGAGGGATAGGGTTGGGTATGCTGTCCTGAGGGCAGTAAGAGTGCACGGAGAGTGATTTATTCATGAATGGGATGTGGTGTTCCTGGCTGGATCAGCATTTATCCTCCACATTATAAGGCAAAATCAAAATACTGGAAATTAGATTACTTACAGTGTGGAAACAGGCCCTTCGGCCCAACAAATCCACACCAACCCACCACCACGGACAATTTAACACATCCAATTCACCTAACCCACACGTTTTTGGACTGTGGGAGGAAACCAGAGCAGACCCACGGAGAACGTACAAACTCCACACAGTCAGTCACCTGAGGCAGGAATTGAACCTGGGTCTCTGGCGCTGGGAGGTAGCTGTGCTAACCACTGCGCCACCATGCCGCCCATAACCCCATAACCACTGATAGAAACTCTCAGGAAATCAGCAAGTATCTACAGAGTGAGAGAGAGAGTGAACATTTCTGTTAGATGTCCTTTCGTCAGAGCACTTTCAGGGTCATAAATGAGGTCTTGAATTGTTAATAGTGGCCAACACGTGCCACTTTCAGGTCATATGTGAAAACTTATGTTGCATAAATATGACTGATTAATCTGTAATAGCTAATGACTTGGAGTTAGAAAAATACAACATATTCGACAGAAGTTAAATTCTTGATGACAAGAAAGAAATCCTATTTTCCAAACAAGTTTTGAATGGGGAGGTGAGTATCCCATTGGAGTCGAAGAGTGCGGTGCTGGAAAAGCACAACATCCAAGGGGCAGGAGAGTCGACGTTTCGAGGATAAGCCCTTCATCATTCCTGCTCCTCGGATGCTGCCTGACCTGCTGTGCTTTTCCAGTGGCACACTCTTCGACACTGATCTCCAGCATCTGCAGGCCTCACTTTCTCTTATCTTACTGGATTGCCAGGAGAACTATTTGCATCGATGTGCATGTATTTGCTTGCTTTATTACCTAATCTCGCCTCATTGTTATGCATTTTCCTACACACACACACACACACAGACACACGAGAAATGAGGTTACTGATAATTCTTGGCATGAAACTCCAAGTAGGGGCATAGTGACTCCAGTTCACAGCTTCCCCCTCTCGGAATTGGAATTGATCTTGGACAGCGACATCTGGCCTGCAGAACCCTCCACGAAAATCTGATTCAGATTTAAGTTTGGATTCAGATTTAGATTTAATTGTCGCGTGTACTCAAGTACTGAAGTACGAGAGTACAGAGAAAAGTGTCTAATGTTGCCACACATGGTACAAAAAAACACAGGTACAAAATGTTAAAAGCAAATTGAAAAGTTAAGTGTTGCAGATCTACGTGGAATAAGTAGAGAGAACATTAATAAGATTAGATTACTTACAGGGTGGGAAACATGCCCTTCGTCCCATCAAGTCCACACTGACCCTCTGAAGAGCAACCCACGCCCCTACACGACAGGCAATTTAGCATGGCCAATACACCCACCTACACATTTTTGGACTGTGGGAGGAAACCAGAGCACTGGGAGGACACCCACACAGACAATGTGCAAACTCCACACAGACAGTTGCCTGAGACAGGAATTGAACCTGGGTCTCTAGTACTGCGAGGCAGCAGTGCTAACCACTGTGCCACTGTGTCGCCCATTAACACCAGGTAAGAGTTAACATTAAAGTGCTTCTTAACAAAAAGTAGTAAAATAAAGGAATAAAGTTACAAGTTCAGCAGTTTTTGAAGTGATTTGCTGACAATATATTTCCCAGGAGCATCGGAGGCTGAGGGGTGACCTAATGGAGGTTTATAAAATCATGAGGGGCATGGATAGGGTGAATACACAGTCTCTTCCTTGGGATGGGGGAGTCCAGAACTCGTGCATAGGTTTAGGGTGAGAGGAGAAAGATTTAAAAGAGACAACATTTTCATGCTCATTTGTTAAGGAATGAGCTACCAGAGGAAGTGGTGGAGGTTGGTACAATTGCAACATTTAAAAGGCATCTGGATGGGTATATAAATAGGAAGGGTTTAGAGGGATATTGGCCTAGATTAGGATATCTGGTCAGCATGGACAAGTTAGACCGAAGGGTCCTCACTCACTGTCCTAACACCCACCCTCTAGGATGGTCACAGCATCTCTGCCTCATCTCTTTGTGCTTTGCCTCCTCAGAGAGAGCTCAGAGGCCTCAGTCTGTTGATCCACACAGACAGTCACCCAAGGGAGGAATCATACCTGGGTCTCTGGCGCTGTGAGACAGCAGTGCTAACCACTGAGCCACTGTGCTACCCCTAATTTCTAGTTTCTGACTTCCTCTTGCACCCACAGTATTTGTATGGCTAAGCTTCTTAACTCCAATAAATACAGGCCCAGCACGTCTAACTTTACTTTATGACACAATCACCCCCATTCCAGGATTTAGTTAAATGGATCTTCTCTGAATTCCTCAATTCTTTCGAAAACAAGGAGACCAAAACTGTACACAGTACTCCAGATGTGGGGTCACCAATTCTATGTACAAACTGCAGAAAAATGTTTCAACATTTATATTCTGGTAGTCTTAGAATAAATAAAACAGAGATGAGGAGGAATTTCTGCTCTCAGAGGGTTATGAGTCTTTGGAACACCTTGTGGTGTGACAGAATCCTTGTGGATATTTAAGGCTGAGAGAGAGAGATACTCAATCAGTCGGGGAATCAAGGGTTACAGGGAAAGGGCAGGAAGGTGCATAGGAGGAATGTTAGATCAGCCATGATCTTATTGAATGGCAGAGCAGGCTTGAGGGGCCGAATGGCCTACTCCTGTTTCTATTTCTGATGGTCTTACTTGGAAAGCAGCCATCTCTCACTTTCTCCTTCTGTAGGTAGATATCAGAGGAGTCATGGAAATGTTCAGCGGGAGCAGGGAATTCCATCCCACTCGTTGTTCCTTCCTCGACCAATATGACCACAAAACGGGCGAGCTCTCATTCACAACTGCTGTTTGTGGGATCTGACTTTACACGGCATTGCTGCTATAGGTATTTTCAGAATGAAGTCAGGGCCCTTCATAGTATTCCACTGCATGTGAAGACACTATTGCGATATGAGCTCAGATTTATAACAAGGTGACATTTAAAGTCATTTCTTTCTTTATGAAAGGGACCCATTGTAATAAAGGACTTTTTTTTATTTCAAAAATATACTTTATTCATAAAATATTTTGATGATCTGTACAATTGGTCATGCCATACATCCGTAAACATTCCATTTCTTGGTATATAGAGACAGAGTAATCATTCATATATACAGGTCTGTACGATTACATATTTAGCTGAGGCGTCAGCAGGGCCCAATTGCATGTGTGGGCCCCCTGTTCTTCTTCGTCAGGCAGATGTTACACGGTGGTCTTTCCCCACCGCGCCTTGGCGGCAGCTGCCCCAAGCTTCAGCGCGTCCCTCAACACGTAGTCCTGGACCATGGAATGTGCCAGTCTGCAACACTCAGTCGGGGTCAACTCCTTCAGCTGGAAGATCTGCAGGTTTCGGACCACCCAGAGAGCGTCCTTCACCGAGTTGATGATCCTCCAGGCACAGTTGATGTTCGTCTCGGTGTGCGTCCCGGGGAACAGGCCGTAGAGCATGGAGTCCCGGGTCACGGCGCTGCTCGGGACGAACCTCGACAAACACCACTGCATTCCTCTCCAGACTTCTTCTGCGTAGGCACATTCCAGAAGGAGGTGTGTGACAGTCTCGTTCCCCCCCCGCAGCCGCTTCGAGGGCAGCGTGCGGTGCGGCAGAGAGTCCGGGCGTGCATAAAGGATCTCACAGGCAGAGCCCTTCTCACCACCAGCCAAGCCATGTCTTGGTGCTTGTTGGAAAGTTCTGGCCATGAGGCATTCTGCCAAATGGCTTTGACAGTCTGCTCAGGGAACCGCTCGACAGGATCTGCCCTCTCCTTTTCCCGAAGGGTCTCAAGGACACTACATGCTGACCACTTCCTGATGGACTTGTGGTCAAAGGTGTTTTTCTTCATAAACTTCTCCACGAAGGACAGGTGGTACGGAACGGTCCAACTACTCGGAGCGTTCCGCGGCAGCGAGACCAGGCCCATCCTTCGCAACACCGGGGACAGGTAGAACCTCAGTACGTAGTGACACTTGGTGTTTGCGTACCGGGGATCCACGCACAGCTTGATGCAGCCACACACAAAGGTGGCCATCAGGGTCAGGGTGGCATTGGGTGTATTTTTTTCCCCCGTTGCCCAGATCTTTATACAGCGAGTCCCTTCGGACCCGGTCCATCTTTGACCTCTGTATAAACTGGAAGATGGCCCGGGAGACTGCAGCGGCTCAGGTTCTGGGAATAGGCCAGACCTGTGCCACGTACAACAGCAATGACAGTGCCTCACACCTGATGACCAGGTTTTTTCCCGCGATGGAGAGCGACCGTAGCTTCCATCTGCCCAGTTTCTGCCTCACTTTGCTGATACGCTCCTCCCAAGACTTGGCGCACGCTCCAGCCCCTCCGAACCAAATACCCAGCACCTTCAGGTGGTCGGTCCTGACGGTGAAGGAGATCGAGGATTGGTCAGCCCAGTTCCCGAAGAGCATGGCCTCGCTCTTGCCTCGGTTTACCTTGGCCCCCGAGGCCCGTTCGAACTGGTCACATATGCACATGAGTCTGTGCACGGACAGCGGATCCGAGCAGAAAACGGCGACGTCATCCATGTACAGGGAGGCCTTAACCTGCAGGCCCCCGCTGCCAGGAATAGTCACCTCTCTCAGGCTCGTATCCTTCCTGATGGACTCGGCAAATGGTTCTATGCAGCACACAAACAAGGCAGGCCCTGCCTGACTCCAGATCTGACTGGGAAGCTATCTGATTCCCACCCATTGATTGAGACTGCACTGAATGTTGGTGTAGAGCAGTCTGATCCAATTGCAGATTCCTTCCCCAAAGCCCATTTTGGAGAGAACATCTCTCATATACCTGTGTGATATCCTGTCAAAGGCTTTCTCCTGATCCAGGCTGATCAGGCAGGTGTCCAACCCTCTGTCCTGTACGTAAGCGATCGTATCCCTGAGTGCGAGACTCTCAGCAATCTTCCTGCCCGGCACAGCACAGGTTTGGTCAGGGTGAATCACCGACCCTAGAGCAGACCTGATCCGGTTGGCGATAACCTTTGACAGAATTTTGTAATCCGCATTCAACAGTGAGATTGGTCTCCAATTTTTGAGTTCCTCCCTCTCCCCCTTCCGCTTGTAGATGAGGGTGATGATGCCTTTCCTCATGGATTCACTCATGGTACCTGCCCGAAGCATACTGACATACACCTCCAGCAGGTCCTGGCCAATCAAGTCCCACAGAGCGGAATAGAGCTCGACCGGTAAGCCGTCGCTTCCGGGAGTTTTATTCTTTTCGAAGGACTCGAGGGCCTTGGTCAGCTCGTCCAGAGATAGCAGCTGGTCCAGCCTCTCTCGTGTTCTGTCGTCTAGGACCTCCGTGATAGAGGACAGGAACGACTGGGAGGCTGCGCTGTCGTTCGGCTTCGCGTCATACAGACTGGCGTAGAAGGATTCACTGATCCTCATGACGTCAGCCTGAGATGACGTTACTGAGCCATCTTCTTCCTTCAGGCTGCTGAGCACAGAGCTCTCTTTGTGCACCTTCTGGAAAAAGAAACGTGAGCACGTCTAATCCTGCTCCACCGAGCGGACCCTGGACCGGAAGATTATCTTGGAGGCCTCCGAGGCAAAGAGGGAGGCTTGCTGGACCTTCACCTCCTTGAGGTCCTCCGTGACATCCACCCCCATCGTCTGCAGCAGGAGCAGGTTCTGCATACTTTCCTGGAGCTGGGACAGTTTTCCCCGCCTCTCTCGCCTCCTGAACACCTTTGAGGATGAAGAACCTCTTGATGTTCCCTTTTACTGTTTCCCACCAGTCCGCTGGAGACTCAAAGAGGGGCTTCACGGTTCTCCAACCTGCGTAGTCCCTCTTGAGCTCCTCGATGTTTCCTGGGGTCAACAACTTGGTGTTTAGTTTCCACGTTCCCTTACCAGCCCGCTGCTCGTCCTGTAGGTGACAGTCGCCAGCAGAAGGCAGTGGTCAGAGAAGAACACCGGCTTGACATCGGTGGATCTGACCAAGAGCATTCGGGACACAAACAGGTAATCTATCCTTGAGCGGATAGACCCGTCTGCCCGTGACCAGGTGTATCTACGCTGCGCTCCATCTGCAGGGGTGCTGAAGACGTCGCGCAGCTCGGCATCTTTGACCGTGTCCATCAGGGCTCTGGACGTGGCGTCCAGTTTACTGTCCCCCCCGCCGGATCATCCATCTGCATCAATGATACAGTTGAAGTCTCCGGCCAGAATGACCGGCCTGGACGTAGCCAGCAACAGTGGAAGCTGCTGCAGGACGGCCAACCATTCACTCTTACCCACTGGGGTATACACATTAATCAGTCTCAGGGGAGCGTTCCTGTACATGATATCGGTGACGAGGAGGCGCCAGCCCACCACGTCTTTGGACAGCCCATTGGGAATGGCTCCTCGTTTTACGTCATACCATTCTACATGCAGCACAAGCTAACCACAGAGAGGAAAACACATGCATATTTAAATTAATTTTCTTTCATTCCAAGTACAATTTGATTACATTTAATCCCCAGGCTGTGAGAATAGGACAGAGTTTGTTTCTCCGGTGGTTTTGAGCAGACTGTTTTCGGGAGCAGCGAAATGCTGCAGACTTTGGAGAGAATCTCCAGCCAATGAGGAATGGGGGAACTCCAAGTTTTGTCCATTTGTGATCGGATACTTTGATAAATAAACCAATGAACTGCAGGTGCTGGAGATCCGAAACGAAAACAGAAATTGCTGGAGAAACTCAGCAGGTCTGGCGGCATCCGTGCAGAGAAAGCAGAGTTAATATTTTAGGTCCAGTGACCCTTCTCCAGAACATATAAGTCAATATTTGGTCAGGTATGAGCATCTTTCTCTTTATATATCATACCTTTTAATTATCAGTCATGGATAGCAACAGGTATCGCACCCTGGGCTAGATTCTAACCGTCTCTCGACCTGGAAATAGTTGCTTGTTTCCTGTTGCTGCTGAGAGTGATAATACTGAGGGCAAAGTGCAAACAAAACATGAGATCCAATGCTTCAAAACTTGAGGAATGAGTCTTTAGTCTGATTTCAAACGTTTATTGAGTGGAAAGTGAAGAGAATTTTAAATTTTGCAAATTTTAAATTTATTGCTGATCTTGCTCTCTGTTTACCTTCTCTGCAGCTTATAGCATTGTATTCCTCGCTCTGTTCCATTACCCTGATGCAGTTTGTGTGGTTTGATTTGTCTGTACTGCACACAAAACAAAACTTTTCACTGTACCTAGGTATATGTGACAATAATAAATCAAACCAAGCCATAAGGAAAAGCCCAAGGCTGATATTTATATAGATCCTTTTGTGATCACTGAATGTCTCAAAGCACTTCAAAATCAATTAAATTCCAATTATTGTTATAAAGCAGGAAATGAGACCACCAGCTTATTCACAGTATGCTTACACAAATAGGAAAGTGCTAATGACCAAATCTTTGACTTGAATCGTGTTGATGAAGAGAACGAGGGTACCTAGTTTTCTTTTTTCAAAAAGCACCATTAATCTTTTACATTCATCCAAAAGAGTCACAGTTTAAAGTCTCATACAATAAACAGCTCTTGAGTACCAGCTTGGATTTCTGTGCTCAACTCCCAGAGCAGCAGCAGAAACTATAACCTTACAACTAAGAGCTGTTTTTATTACTAACTGATGTGTTGGCCTTCAGGTACTCTGTCTTCCCTGTCAATTGCTCTACACTTGCCGAAAGTCTACCCTCTACCATCCCCTGAAACATGCTTTACAACACACGTGCAATGTAAATATTTAGTTTTGCGATGACAGAGCCGTTAAAGCTTGACAGCGGATTCACTGGAACGTTAACCAAAGGGAACTGTGTTCAGTGGGACTACGGAGAATGTGTTATTGGGATTAAAGCAATATTCAAATATTTTAGGTCCAGTGACCCTTCTCCAGAACATATAAGTCAATATTTGGTCAGGTATGAGCATCTTTCTCTTTATATATCATACCTTTTAATTATCAGTCATGGATAGCAACAGGTATCGCACCCTGGGCTAGATTCTAACCGTCTCTCGACCTGGAAATGGTTGCTTGTTTCCTGTTGCTGCTGAGAGTGATAATATGGTGTAACACAAAATATGGAATTTACATAACAAACGGCTATGACATTTATAAAACATGGTGCCTGGGTCTCTTGGGATGCAGAGGTTGTGTCCCTACCTCAGTACCAGGAGACCCAGTTCAAGTCAAAATTGCTCCAGAGATGTGTCATAACTACCACAAGCAGACTAATTAAAAATATCCATGGTATGGCTTCTATAACAAAGATCTGAGAAGTTTAGATAACATGCAGCTACAGACTTTGTACATCAAGAGGTTAATGGCTTTCTGCAATATGGGTCTGTGAAGGCTTTACAATTAAGGGGCTCAGGAGAGTATACAAGATGGCTTTGCAGAGTTTATATAAAATGGGTGGTGTGCCCATAGGGAGCATAAGAACATAAGGAATAGGAGCAGGAGTAGGCCATTTGGCCCCTCGAGCCATTGAATAAGATCATGGCTGATCTTTTCATGGCCTTAGCTCCACTTGCCGCCCACTCACCATAGCCCTTAATTCCATTACTGTTCAAAAATCTATCTTTGCCTTAAAAACATTCAACGAGGTCACCTCACAACTGCTTCACTGGACAGAGAATTCCACAGATTCATAATCCTTGGAAAAGCACAGCAGGCCATGCAGCAGCCGAGGAGCAGGAGAATCGGTGTTTCAAGCAGGAACCCTACATCAGAAAGGGCTCCTGCCAGAAACATCAATTTTCCTGCACCTCGGACGTTGCCTGACCTGCTGTGCTTTTCCAGCACTACACACACTCCACTCTGATCTCCAGCATCTGCAGTCCTCACTTTCCCCTAAAGAAGTTCCTCCTCAACTCAGGCCTGAACCTACTCCCCCTTCTTTTCGGGCTATGCTCCCTCGTTCGAGTTTCACCTGCCAGTGGAAATAACCTCCCTGTCTCTATCTTATCTATTCCCTTCATAATTTTTTATGTTTCTATGAGATCTCCCCTCATTCTTCAAAATTCCAATGGATTTTAACTCCAGTCTACTTAGTCTCTCCTCATAAGCTAATCTTTTCAACTCCAGAATCAACCTCGCCAACCTCCTCTGCACCCCCTCCAGTGCCACTACATCCTTTTTCAAGTACACAGTCCTCCAGGCATCTGGGCTCTGAGGAGGCTCACCAGACTGATCCCAGAGGTGAGGGGTTTGTCACATGAAGAGAGATTGAACAGTTTAGGCCGATACTCTCTGGAACTTTGAAGAACGCGGGGGAGATCACATTGAGGTATTCAAGATGATAAAAAGGTCCGGATAAAATGGACATGGAGCGGATGCTTCCTCTTGTGAGGCATTCTGGGACAAAAGGTCACAGTCTCAGGGTAAGGGGCAGCAAATTTAAAACAGAGCTGAGGAGAAACTACTTCCCCCAAGGGTTGTGAATCTGTGGAATTAGCTATCCCCCATAGTGCGGTGGATGCTGGGACAGTGAGTAAATTTAAAGAGGAGTTGGACAGATTTTTATTTGGTAATGGGTTGAGGGGTTATGAGGAGAAGGCAGGAAAGTGGGGGGAAAGGAGCATATCAGCCATGATTGAATGGCGGAGCGGATTTGATGGGCCGAAGGGCCTAATTCTGCTCCTATATCATATGAACTTATGAAGGGTTTGCACAAAGGACTAAGCAGCTCGTCTCACGTGGGACTGAGGAATGGGTTTGGGACTTTGAGCTGCATGCAATCAAGGGGCTTCACAAAATAATGGGTTGCGAATGTTGTTGCTAGGTTTGGTAATGTTAGAGCAGAATCAATCAAAGACAGTGTCCCTGAGGCAGACAACAGAGAAGGAACATTCACAGTGGATGTGTGGACAACTACATGAAATGCTTTACTGGGCTGGATTAGATAAGGAGGAGTTCACCATTACATAATTTCAATATTGATGGGTGAGAAAACACCTAAATGGAGTCATAGAGATGTACAACATGGAAGCAGACCTTTTGGTCCAACTCATCCATGCTGACCAGACATCCTAAACTAATCTAGTCCCATTTGCCAGCACTTGGTCCATTTCCATCTTAACCCTTCCCATTCATATACCCATCCAGATGGCTTTTAAATGTTGTAATTGTACCAGCTTCCATTAGCAAGATGCAGAAGCAGGCTGTTCGGCCCATCAAGTCCATACTGACCCTTCAAAGAGCATCCCTCCCAGACCCACCCCCACCTTACCCTACCCCTGCATTTACCATGGCTAACATACCTAATGTACACATCCATGGATATTGGGCAATTAGGCATCACCAATCCACCTAACCTGCACAACTTTGGATTGTGAGAGGAAACCGGAACACCCAGGGGAAACCCACACAGACACGGGGAGAATGCGCAAACTCCACACAGACAATCACCTGAGGCTGGAATCGAACCTGGGTCCCTAGTGTTGTGAGGCAGCAGTGCTAATCAGTGAGCCACCGTGCCAACCCGTATGCAGAGCAAAGAATGTTTGCTTCAAAGTTGTTTAAATAGAGCTCTGTGTGCCAGCCTCCTTTCTGTAGAAACATGGAATGGGGAAAGGTCACTCTGAGGTAGGTTGGAGTTTTGGGGAGTCACTGTCAGGTTTGGTTCCATTGAATTGCCAACATGACATAGTCCTCTTTCAGTGACAGTGTGAAGGGTGACAGAATTGGGGTATAGGAGATCACTACGGAATGCAGACAAAATCAAACATGATTAATTTAGTTCTAGCCATATTTTCACCGGTTCACCTCATTGGTTCTGTTTTGTGCAGGATCACTGAAGCAGCAGTTTGCCAGTATACGTTTCGGGGTTTACTGTCAACACTCCTTCAACCAATAACAACTTCTTGCACTTTGATATTGAAGAAATTCCAAGGGGTTTCCAGACTGTGGGCATTGCAAATGGAGCTAGGATTGGCCAAGAGCTTGGCGAAAGAGGTGGAGTTGAGGAGTCAGGGGAAGTTGAGGTGTGATGTAGAATAGGAGCAGAGTTTCAGAGAGTGCAATTGAAGATAGTCAGGACTCCCATCAGGAACGGGCAGGGCTGAAATAAGAGTGTGGGGGTGGGGGGTGGGGGGTGCATGGGGGTGGGAGTGGGGGGGGGGTGCGGGGGGAAGGGTGTGAAACATCAGAAGCCAGGAAATCTCCCTGCTACAGGAAGGATGTTGTGAAACTTAAAATGGTCTAGAAAAGATTACACAGATGTTGCCAGGGTTGGAGGACTTGAGCTACAGGGAGAGGATGAACAGGCTGGGGCTGTTTTCCCTGGAACATCGGTGACCTTATAGAGGTTTATAAAATCATAAGGGGCAATGATAGGATAAATAGACAAGGTCTTTTCCCTGGGTTAGGATGGGTCCAGAACTAGAGGGCATAGGTTTAGGGTGAGAGGGGAAAGATATAAAAGGGACCTAAGGGGCAACTTTTTCACGCAGAGGGTGGTACGTGTATGGAATGAGCTGCCAGAAGAAGTGATGGAGGCTAGTACAATTGCAACATTTAAAAGGCATCTGGATGGGTATATGAATAGGAAGGGCTTAGAGGGATATGGGCCAAGTGCTGGCAAATGGGACTAGATTAATTTAGGATATCTGGTCGGCATGGACGGGCTTGACTGAAGGGTCTGTTTCTGTGTTGTACATCTCTATGACTCCATGGCTTCCTGTGACAGCTCATTCCATACACACACAAGCCGCTGTATGAAAAAGTTGCCCCTTAGGTCCCTTTTATATCTTTCCCTTTTCATCCGAGAACACATTTATCAATCTTCCTGGATTCAAAAAACTCTATAAACAAACAATTGCCCTTATTTATAACAAAATGACTGTTTCCTGCAGAGCTTTGGCAAAGAGAGTTAAGAAGAGTCCACTGGGATTTTATGAATCCATTAAGAACAAAAGGGTAACTAGGGAGAGAATAGGACCCCTCAAAGATCAGCAAGGCGACCTTTGTGTGGAGCCAGAGGAGATGGGGGAGATACTAAACGAGTATTTTGCGTCAGTGTTTACTGTGGAGAAGGACATGGAAGATACAGAATGCAGGGAAATAGATGGTGACATTTTGAAAAATGTTCATATTACAGAGGAGGATGTCTTAAAATGCATAAAGGTGGATAAATTCCCAGGAGCTGATCAGGTGTACCCTAGAACACTGCTGGAAGCTAGGAAAGTGATTGCTGAGTCCCTTGCTGAGATATTTGTATCATCGATAGTCAGACGTTAGAAGTCATGGAATATAAGGAGAACTAGCCATTTGGATACAGAACAGGCTCAAAGGTAGAAGACAGAAGGTGGTGGTGGAGGGTTGTTTTTCATACTGGAGGCCTCTGATCAGTGGAGTGCCACAAGGATCGGTGCTAGGTCCACTGTTTTTTGTCATTTATATAAATGATTTGGATGTGAGCATAAGAGGTATAAGTTAATAAGTTTGCAGATGACACTAAAATTGGAAGTGCAGTAAATAGTGAAGAAGATTACCTCTGAGTACAATGAAATCTTGATCAGATGGGCCAATGGGCTGAGGAGTGGCAGATGGACAAAGAACAAACCAAAGAAAATTTACAGTTCAGGAACAGGCCCTTCGGCCCTCTAAGCCTGAGCCGATCCAAATGTATTGTCTAAACCTGTCGGTCAATTCCTAAGCATCTGTATCCCTCTGCTCCCCACCTACTCATGCATCTGGCCAGACGCATCTTAAATGAATCTACCGTGCCTGCCTCTACCACCTCTGTTGGCAACACATTCCAAACGCCCACCACCCTGTGTGTGAAGTACTTACCGTGTGTATCCCCCTTAAACTTTCCACTCTCACCTTGAAAGCATGAATCCTACTACTCTCTGTCTCCTGTTGTGCAACCAGTTC
This sequence comes from Chiloscyllium plagiosum, assembly GCF_037043375.1. Lineage (NCBI taxonomy): Eukaryota > Metazoa > Chordata > Chondrichthyes > Orectolobiformes > Hemiscylliidae > Chiloscyllium > Chiloscyllium plagiosum. The sequence goes on from NW_028270146.1 coordinate 10,176,071, forward strand.
TTTATCCACCTAGCCAGAACACCCTGCACACCATGTGACTTCAGTTTCTCCATTAGTTTACAATGGGGAACCTTATTAAACCCCTTACTAAATTCTATGTATATGAAATCAACAGCCCTTCCTTCATCTAATAACTTGGTCACTTCCTCAAAGAACTCTATTAAGTTGGTTCTTCGCGCACAAAACCATGTTGCCTATCACTGATAAGCTCATTCTTTTCTAAATATAAATAGATCCTATCTCTCAGTACCCCCTCCAGCAACTTAGCCACCACTGACGTCAGTCTCAATCTCTATCCACCCTGTCTATACCCTTCATGATTTTGTAAACCTCAATCACATCCCCCCTCAATTTCCTTTTTTCTAGTGAAAACAATCCTAACCTACTCAACCTCTCTTCATAGCTAGCACCTTCCATATCAGGCAACATCCTCATAAACCTTCTCTGCACCCTCCCCAATGCGTCCACATCCTTTTGGTAATGTGGCGCCCAGAACTGTACACAATATTCTAAATGCGGCCGTACCAACGTCATGTACAATTTTAACATGCCCTGCCAGCTCTTATACTCAATACCCCGTCCGATTAAGGCAAGCATATTATATGCTGCCTTGACCACTCTATCCACCTGTACAGCAACCTTCAGGGTACAATGGACCTGCACTCCCAGATCTCTCTGCCCATCAACTTTTCCCAAGACCCTTCCATTCATTGTATAATTTGCTCTAGAATTAGACTTGCCTAAATGCATCACCTCACATTTGTCTGGATTGAAAGCCATCTGCCACTTTTCCGCCCAACTCTCCAGTCTATCTAGATCCTCCTGTATTCTCTGACAGTCCCCTTATACTTTCTGCTACTCCACCAACCTGTGTGTCATCTGCAAACTTGCTGATCATACCAACAGTGCCCTCTTCCAGATCATTTATGTATATTACAACCAACAGTGGCCCCAACACTGACCCCTGTGGAACACCACTGGTCACCTTTCTCCATTTTGAGAAACTCCCTTCAACTACTACTCTCTGTCTCCTGTTGCCCAACCAGTTCTTTATCCACCTAGCTAGAACGCCCTGCACACCATGTGACTTCACTTTCTCCATTAGTCTGCAATGGGGAACCTTACTACAGTCCATGTATATGACATCAACAGCCCTTCCTTCATCTAACAACTTGGTCACTTCCTCAAAGAACTCTATTAAGTTAGTAAGGCATGATCTCCCCTGCACAAAACCATGTTGCCTATCACTGATAAGCTCATTCTTTTCTAAAGATAAATAGATTCTATCTCTCAGTACCTCCTCCAGCAACTTTCCCACCACTGACGTCAGGCTCACTGGTCTATAGTTACCCGGAATATCCCTACTACCCTTCTTGTACAGGGGGACAACATGAGCAACCTTTCACTCCTCCGGCACCTCACCTGTATTTAAAGATGCCACAAAGATATCTGTCAGGGCCCCAGCTATTTCGTCTCTCACCTCCCTCAGCAACCTGGGATAGATCTCATCCGGTCCTGGGGACTTGTCCACCTTAATAACCTCTAGCCTACCCAACACATTTTCCCTACTTATGCCAACGTGATCCAGACTAATCAAACTTCTATCTCTAATCTCAACATTCTTCATGTTCCTCTCCTCAGTGAACACTGATGCAAAGTAATCATTCAGATTCTCACCCATTCTCTCAGGTTCGACACACAGCCTTCCTTCATTATCCTTTAGTGGACCAATCCTTTCTCTAGTTACCCGCTTGCTCCTTATATAAGAATAAAATGCTTTGGGATCTCCTTAATTCTGCTTGCTAAAGCTACTTCATGACCCCTTTTAACCCGTTTGATTCCTTGTTTAAGACTTGTCCTACTCTTCCGATATTCCTCCAGGGCCCGTTCTGTTCTTAGCTGCCTCGACCTTATGTATGCTTCTCTTTTCCTCTTGGCTAGTTGTACAATTTTTTTTTAGATTACATTACAGTGTGGAAACAGGCCCTTCGGCCCAACAAGTCCACACCGACCCGCCGAAGCGCAACCCACCCATACCCCTACATTTACCCCTTACCTAATACTACGGGCAATTTAGCATGGCCGATTCACCTGACCTGCATATCTTTGGACTGTGGGAGGAAACCGGAGCACCCGGAGGAAACCCACGCAGACACGGGGAGAACGTGCAACTCCACACAGTCAGTCGCCTGAGGCGGGAATTGAACCCGGGTCTCAGGCGCTGTGAGGCAGCAGTGCTAACCACTGTGCCACCGTGCCGCCCACGGTTCTTCTGTCATCCACGGTTCATGAATCTTGCTCTTCCTATCCTTTGCCTCCAACTGCACTACCGTTAACCTATCTTTGAAAGCCTCCCACATATCAAATGTGGACTTTGCTTCAAATAGCTGTGTCCAATCCACATTTCCCAGTTCCTGCCTAATTTTGATATAATTGGCCTTGGCCCAGTTTAGTACTCTTCCCTAAGGACCACTCTCTTCTTTATCTATGAGTATTCTAAAACTTACAGAATTGTGGTCACTGGTCCCAAAGAAATCCCCCACCGCAACTTCTACCACTCATCCTGGCTCTTTCCCCAATACCAGGTCCAATATGGCCCCTTCCCTCGTCGGACTATTGACTTACTGCTCTAGAAAACTCTCCTGGATGCTTCATACAAATTCTACCCCATCCAGTCCTCTGACGCTAAGTGTATCCCAGTCAATTTTGGGAAAATTAAAATCTCCCATCACCCTATTGCCTGTACATCTTTCCATAATCTGTTTACCTATTTGTTCTTCTACCTCACGCTCACTGTTGGGAGGCCTATAATACAGCCCCAACAATGTAACTGCACCCTTCTTATTTCTCAGCTCCACCCATAATGCCTCACTACTCAAGACCTCCATAGTGTCCCCCTTTAGCACAGCCGTGATATCGTCCTTGACCTGCAATGCAACTCCACCCCCTCTTTTACTTCCCTCCCTGTCCTGTCTGAAGCGTCTATAACCTGGAACATTTAGTTGCCAACCATTATGCCCTTCCTTCAACCAAGTCTCTGTGATGGCAATAATGTCATAATCGCAGGCACCAATCCAAGCCCTAAGTTCATCTGCCTTACACGCTATACGCTTTGCATTTCAGGCCAACAGTTCTTTTGCGCTCACCTGCTCTCTGCCTATTCTGCCCTTTATTAATGTTATCTTCATAATGCTTACAGTCCCCAGTCTCCGCCTCGCTGCCTACTTGTTTTCTCTTCTGGTTCCCAGTCCCCTGCCACATTAGTTTAAACCTCCCCAACAGCAGTAGCAAAAAAGGTGGATAAATTCCCAGGACCTAATGAGCTGAACCCTAGAACTCCGTGGGAAGCTAGGAAAGTGATTGCTGGGCCCCTTGCTGAAATATTTGTATCATCGATAGTCACAGGTGAGGTACTAGAATTCCGGAGGTTGGCTAACGTGATGCCACTATTTAAGAAGGGTGGTAAGGAAAAGCGAGGGAACTATAGACCAGCGAGCCTGATGTCGGTGGTGGGCAAGTTGTTGGAGTGAATCCTGAGGGACAGGACCGATTAGGGATAGTCGACATGGCTTTGTGCATGGGAAATCATGTCTCATTAACTTGCCTGAGGTTTTTTGAAGAGGTAACGAAGAGGATTAATGATAGCAGAGTGGTGGACATGATCTATATTGACTGCAATAAAGTGTTCAACAAGGTTTCTCATATTCGACTGGGTAGCAAGGCTAATGTCATGGAATACGTGAGAGAACGAGCCATTTGGATACAGAACTGGCTTGAAGGTAGAAGACAGAGGGTGGTGGTGGAGGGTTGTTTTTCAGACTGGAGGCCAGTGAGCAGTTGTGTGCTGCAAGGATTGGTGCTGGGTTCACTACTTTTGTCATTTACATAAATGATTTGGATGTGAACATAAGAGGTATAATTAATATGTTTGCAGATGACACCAAAATTGGAGGTGTAGTGAATAGTGAAGAAGGTTACCTCAGAGTACAACAGGATCTTGATCAGATGGGCCAATGGACTGAGGAGTGGCAGATGGAGTTTAATTTAGATAAATGTGAGATGCTGCATTTTGGAAAGGCAAATCAGGGTGGACTTATTCACCTGATGGTAAGTTCCTGGGGAATATTGCTGAACAAAGAGACCTTGGATTGTAGGTTCATAGTTCCTTGAAAATAAAGTCACAGGTAGATAGGATAGTGAAGAAGGTGTTTGGTATGCTTTCCTTTATTGGTCAGAGCATTGAGTGTAGAAGTTGGGAGGTTAGGTCACTTTTGGAATATTGCGTGCAATTTTGGTCTCTTTCCTATTGGAAGGATGTTGTAAAACTTGAAAGGGTTCAGAAAAGATTTACAAGGATGTTGGCAGGTTGAGCTATAGGGAGAGGCTGAATACGCTGGGGCTGTTTTCTCTGGAGTGTCAGAGGCTGAGGGGTGACTTTATAGAGGTTGATAAAATCATGAGGGGCATGGATAGGATAAATAGACAAAGTCTTTTCCCTGGGGTTTGGGAGTCCGGAACTAGAGGACAAAGGTTTAGGGTGAGAGGAGAAGGATTTAAAAGGGACCTAAGGGGCAACTTTTTCATGCAGAGTGGTGTGTGTATGGAATGACCTGCCAGAGGAAGTGGTGGTAGTTGGTATGATTACAACATTTAAAAGGCATCTGGATGGTTATATGAATAGGAAGGGTTTAGGGGGATATGGACCAAGTGCTGGAAAATGGGACTAGAATAATTTTGGAGATCTGGTCAACATGGACAATTTGAACAGATGGGTTGGTTTCCATGCTGTACACCTCTATGTGTTTATGATTCTATAATTCTATCTTCATTCTGGAATTAGAAGGAAGAAGTTAAAAGGACTTCCTGATCTTAGAAGACCCCTTTTGAAGTGCAGTTTGGAATGGTAGCCATGTAATTAGACTCAGTAAGGTTCTAAAAACAGAATTGTAAGGATGGCCAGACAATCTATTTTAGTGTGGTGGGCTGTGGTACAAGTGTTGGCCATGCATTACAACAACTTGTATCCATGTGATCGATTTAATGTAAAGGAACATCCAAGGCACTTCACAGTGCCATGTAACTGTGGGTCAGTTAGCTCAGTTGGCTGGCCAGCTGATCTCTGATGAAGAGTGGTGGTAATAGCACACATTAAATTCCTAAACTGACTTATACACCTAAATGAAGAACATTCCTTCGTGACCCCTTCCCCTTGCCTGAGGCATGGTGACCCTCAGGTTAAATTGATTGTTGATTGTTAGGAAATCTCATCTGGATCACTAATGTCCTTTAGGGAAGGAAGCTGCCATCCTTACCCGGTCTGGCCTACATGTGACTCCAGGCCCACAGCAATGTGGTTGAAGGAAGTGAGAATTAAAATCATGGGGCAATGGCCATAATCTTTCAGTCTTCCTTGGACTCAGAGGAAGTGCTGAAAGTCTGGAAAATCGCAAACATTACAGCCTTGCTCAAGAACTGATAGTCTTGGGAAACCAGACTAGTCTGTTTAACTGAGAAGAATTCTAAAAGCAATTATTCAGAACAGAATCAGCAGTTGCATCGGAACAGCGTGTTCATTTGGAAGAGTCAGCATGGATTTCTCAATGGGAAACTAACTTGCTGGAGTTATTGGAAGAGGTAACAGAAAGGCTGAATGAGGGTAGTGCTGTTGATGTGGTGAACATGGATTTCCAGAAGACATTTCATACAGTGACACACAACAGACTTGTGAGACAACGTCATGGTGAAAAAGGGACAGTAAACATAAAACATAGTGTCACAAAGCTAGTCCCTCTTTCTCTCAAAGCTGTTCCTTCGCTCAAGGAGACTCTGTCCTTGATTTTTTTCAGAGGGGCAATAAACCGGGCCAGACTCCAATCAGTCTGGTTAAAAAGATTTTGAGATGAAAAGGATTTTGAGAGGCCTTTTGTTAATATACAAACAGATGAGACTTCAGGCCAAAGTGGTCGTGCTTTAGAAGTGACCTGTATAAAGTGAGGGGACCGGTCAGCTGTCTAGCTGAGCTGAGCTGAGCTAAGCTGAGCAGTTTTAGTTCACTCTTGAACTGGGAAGTTCAACAGGGAGTTGTGTGGAAACTCTCTCTCTTTCTGCCCTTCATCTTCAATCTGTAAGCATGTGTTCCATTTATACTATTTTAAAATCTAATAGTCAACCTAGCTATCTTACTCCAGGTAATTTTCACTGTACACTTACTGAAACAAATTACAAAGTTATGGTCTAGGGCTTCCTGCTTAAGAATGTTTTCAGTGGTCTGGCCTAGTCCATAACAGATTGGGGACTCTTTGCAGGATTTTAAACAGCGAGTGGTGGGTGCTAATGTCTTTATTTTGGTATTGGTTTGGTTGGGTAGACAAAGTTTGGGATAAGAATGGCTCTTTCAGTCACCAAATGTTTTCTGGAAGTGGATGTGGTGACTTTGGAAGGTTTTGCAAAAAGTGAATAAGATCAAGCTGTAGGAATTAGCAGAGAAGCTGGAATTGGACCGGCCTGCTTCTGTGAGTAAGGGAGAGATAATTCCAGCAGTAATTCTCAGCATTTAGACTTGCTGGAGAAGCCATCAGAATCTCTCGAGATGGCAAGAATTCAATTGCAAATGAAGCAGTTTAAGTTAGAGGTGAGAGATAAGGAAACAGCAGAAATGAAACAGTTTGAGTCACGATTAGAAGCAGAAGAGAAAGAAAAAGAGAGAGAAAAAGAGAGGGCTTTCAAACTTTAAAATCTGACACTTAAAAAGGGAGGTCAGCTGAAAAGGCTGGAGATAAAGGCTGAGGGTAGGCTCAGTGAGGAAGAGAGTGAGGTTGAACAAGCCCCTGGTAATCAGAAGCCTAGTGAGGAACTGTTTAAGTAGGTTCAAGCATTGTCTAAATCGGGTGAGAAGGATGTGGAAAGGTGGCTAAACATTTGAAAGGTCACTAAACAAATGCAGTGGCCAGTGGCAATGTGGGTTTTGTTGCTCCAAATGAAACTTGTAAGTAGGGCTAGTGAGGTATTCGCATCCCTATCAGAGGAGGTATCTGGGGTTTATCAGGAGGTCAAAAAAACCATTTTAAGTGCATATGAGCTTGTACCAGAAGCCTTTGGAAAAAGTTTCAGGAATCTAAGAAGGGACCCAGGCCAAACCTACATTGAGTTTGAAAGGATCCAACAGAGTAATTTTGATTGATGGATAAGAGCTTGAAAAATCGAGCAAACCATGATGCCCTTAGACAGGTAATTAGTTTGGAGGAATTCAAAAATTCACTGCCTGAAGTAGTGCAAACTCATGTGGAAGAGCAGAGAGTTAAAACAGCGAGGTTAGCAGCTGGAGTGGCTGATGGTTATGAGCTGGTCCATAAAACACGGTTTGGCTTCCAGAATCAATTTCAGTCCATGAGGGATAGAAACTGGGGCAAAGAGATACCCTCACGTGGAAAGGGAAAGGTAGATCTCAGTGAAGATCACAAGGAGAACTTACCACAGGGTGAAAAAGAAACCCTTGAGAGGGACAAAGAAGTTAAAAAGCTCCAGTGTTTAATTGTAATAAAGTGGGCGACACAAAATCACAGTGTTGGTGGGCTAGGAGAAAGGCAGATGTAGGAAAACTGAACAAACCTGGGAGTTTTGTTGGACTAGTAACAAAAAGCACCAGGGAGGTTAGACAACTGCCCCAGAGTGTTCAAGATGATCAGAGATCGATTAAGGAGGAAGTGCCAGATCTGCTTAAAAAAAATACGTGCCAGGGTAAAGTTTATTCACATAGGCCAGGAGTAACGGGTAAAGAGGTTACAGTATTAAAGGGGCACAGGATCCTCTCAGTCTGTATTGCTGGAGGATGAGGAGATATGTACTCCTGAGGGACTACTGCCAGAAAAAGTGCTGGTAACAGGAATTCATGGTGAGACAAAAAGTGCTCAGTTACATAAAGTGAGGCGAGAGAGACCAGACAAGAGTGGGGAATTTATGGTAGGAGTACTGGACACACTCTCAGCTCCAGGAATACAATTAGCCCTTGCAAATGATATAGCTGATTCACCAGCAGATGTGCTGCCTCCTCTAGTTGAAGGGCCAGTAGAGACGCAGGCAATTGAAGACATGGAGAATGTTTATCCAGGAATTTTCCCTGATTGTGTGATCACAAGATCACAGAGGAACAAGCTGAAGCAGGAGAGATCAAAAGCAGATAAGGAAGCTGACGTAATATTATTCAAAACCTTCTTTGATCAAATAAATGGAACAGAGAAGGAGCAAATAGGTAAACGTGTCAGTATATTTAGCTCTGCTACGCTTACTGAGTTACAGCAGAAAGATGAGGAGTTAAAACAATTATATAAAAAGGCATTTACAAAGAAAGAAAGTGAATGCATTCCTGTGTGTTAATGAGGAAATGGAGACCATCACATATTGAAGCAGATGAGACATGTGCAGAGATTCATCAAATTGTTTTGCTAGTAGGGTACAGAAAGGAGGTCCTGCAAGTGACACATGAGCTACCACTTGGAGGTCATTTAGGGGTGAGGAAAACACAGGCTAAAATACAAAGACACTTTTACTAGTCTGGACTACACACTGGTTAGCACTGCTGCCTCACAGCACCAGGGACCTGGGTTCAATTCCTGCCTCAGGCGACTGTGTGGAGTTTGAACATTCTCCCCATGTCTGCGTGGGTTTCCTCCGGGTACTCCAGTTTCCTCCCACAGTCCAAAAAAATGTGCAGGTTAGGTGAATTGGCCGTGCTAAATTGCCCGTAGTGTTAGGTGAAGGAGTAAATGTAGGGGTACGAGTGGGTTACGCTTCGGCGAGTCGATGTGGACTTGTTGGGCCGAAGGGCCTGTTTCCACATTGTAAGTAATCTACTCTAAATTTTGCCAGATGTGTCACACATGTCAGCCAATCGGAAAACTCCAGGCAGTAATAAAACCTGCATCTTTAATACCTATTCCAGCATTTGAGGAACCTTTCACAAGAGTCTTGATTGATTCCAAAGGTCCCCTACCTCAAACAAGAATTGGGAATAAGTATTTATTAACAATAATGGATGGGTCGCCTAGATTTCCAGAGGCAATCCCTTTTCGCAACATCACAGCTAAAAGGGTTTTAGAAGAATTACTTAAGAATTACTTAAGTATTACTTAAGAATTACTTAAATTTTGTACGAGATACAGACTACCAATAGAGATCCAGTAGATCAGGGATCAAGCTTCACATCCAAACTATTCAAGGAGGTTATGGATAACTTGGGAATAAAACAATTCAAATCTACTGCGTACCATTCGGAATTGCAGGGAGATGGTATCAAACACTAAAGACCATGTTGAGGGCTTATGGTCAGGATTATCCAGATGATTGGGATAAGGGAATTCCGATTGTACTTTTTGCGATCAGAGATGCACCAAATGAATCGACCAAATTCAGTCCATTGGAATTAATTTTTGGACATGTAGTAAGAGGATCGTTAAAACTGATTCAGGAGAAATTAATAAGGCAGAGTTCAGAGACCACCCATTTGGATTATGTGTCACATTTTGGGGAACGATTAAAATGAGCTGGAGGGTTGGCTAGACAGCATTTAAACATATGCTGGGTGGCACGGTGGCACAGTGGTTAGCACTGCTGCCTCACAGTGCCAGAGACCTGGGTTCAATTCCCACCTCATGCAACTCTCTGTGTGGAGTTTGCACATTCTCCCCGTGTCTGCGTGGGTTTCCTCCGGGTGCTCCGGTTTCCTCCCACAATCCAAAAATGTGCAGGTCAGGTGAATTGGCCATGCTAAATTGCCCATAGGGTTAGGTGTAGGGAATGGGTCTGGGTGGGTTGCGCTTCAGCGGGTTGGTGTGGACTTGTTTGCAATTGGGAATAAGATATTGGTGTTACTTCCAGTAACAGGTGAGCCTTTAAAAGCAAGGTTTAGTGGACCTTATCAAATTAAGAGGAAATTGAATGACGTGAACTACTTGATAAGGACTCCAGACAGGAAGAAATCTCACAGAGTGTGTCATGTGAACATGTTGAAAGGATATTTTGAGAGGGAAGGGAAGCAAGAGGAAAAGGTGTTAATGATTACAGCACTGAAGGAAGATCTGTTCAGAGCATTCTGAATTGGACATTCCTCACATCAAATTGGATATTGAGGAAGTTGTCAAAAATTATTAAATTATTGAGTTAGCTTCCACAAAAAATCGAAATGACCTCAAAGAGTTATTATTATTACACGGGGAAATATGCAGAAAAAAACTGTGAAGTACTAACCTAACTGTGCATGATGTAGATATAGGAGATGTGTTCCAATTAAGCAACATCCTTATAGGCATAACCCTCAAAAGTTGGCACAGCTTCAGAAGGAGATAGAGTGCATGCTCCAAAATGGCATAATGAAAGTTTCGTTAAGTGACTGGAGATCACTTATAGTCATGGTGCCAAAGCCAGATGGTATCCAACGGTTATGTGTGGCCTATTGCAAAGTCAACACCGTTACAAAAACTGATGTATATCCAATTCCACGGTTGGAGGACTGTGTCAAAAAAGTGGGACAAGTAACTTATATTTCTAAGTTAACTTGCTCAGAGGCTACTGGCAGTACCTCAGCTTTCGTAATGGCAAATTGACTATATCAGTTCAAAGTGATGCCATTTGGTATGAAAAACACTTCAGCCACATTTCAGAGACTGACTAATAAGGTCATTGCCGGATTACCCAACTGTGTGGTGTATATTGATGACCTGGTGATTTTTAGTCAGTCATGGAAGGAACATTTACAGCATTTATCGGACTTGTTTGATCATCTTCGGAAGGCAGGCTTGGTGGTTAAAGCGAGCTGAAAGTGAATTTTAATCAAAGCCCAAGTCACCTTTCTGGGCCATGTTATTGGATATGGACAAATGGCCCCACGAGATGCAAATCAAATGTAATTGGGAAATTTTCCACACCGTCAACAAAACAAAGCAGTGCTACGGTTCCTGGGATTGAGTGTATTTTACCGAAAGTTTGTGCCGAACTTTAGCAGTGTGGCTGCCCCATTCACCAAATTATTTAAAAAGGGCAAGAAGTTTCAGTGGACAGCAGACTGTCAAAAGGCATTTGACACTGAACACTGTGTTAACCACTGCCCCAGTATTAGCCACACCAGATTACATGAAGCCTTTCAAGGTGGCTATCAATGCCAGTGATGTGGGTGTCGGTATGGTGCTCCTGCATGAGGATGATGAGGGAATAGAAAGAAAGTGCTGTACTGTTCTATGTTCTACGTTCTACCCATCAGGTATTTTTCCAGGAAGTTGAACATTCATCAACAGAAATATTCTACAGTGGAGCAAGAGGCTTTAAGCTTGGTGCTGGCATTACAACATTTCAGTGTTTATATTACCAGCAATGCATCTGAGACAATCGTATACACTGATCACAACCCATTGACATGTGGAAAGTCGAATTTGAAAGCTGAGTACAGGATTAAGGATAGGATTCTTGGCAGTGTGGAGGAACAGAGGGATCTTGGTGTGCAGGTACATAGATCCCTTAAAATGGCCACCCAAGTGAACAGGGTTGTTAAGAAAGCATATGGTGTTTTGGCTTTCATTAACAGGGGGATTGAGTTTAAGAGCCGTGAGATCTTGTTGCAGCTCCAAAAAAACTTTGGTTAGACCGAACTTGGAATACTGTGTCCAGTTCTGGCCACCCTATTATAGGAAAGATGTGGATGCTTTGGAGAGGGTTCAGAGGAGGTTTACCAGGATGCTGCCTTGAATGGAGGGCTTATCTTACAAAGAGAGGTTGACTGAGCTCGGACTTTTTTCATTGGAACAAAGAAGGAAGAGAGGGGACCTAATTGAGGTGTACAAGATAATGAGAGGCATAGATAGAGTTGATAGCCAGAGACTTTTTCCCAGGGCAGAAATTGTTAACACGAGGGGTCATAGTTTTAAGCTGTTTGGCGGAAAGTATGGAGGGGATGTCAGAGGCGGGTTCTTTATGCAGAGAGTTGTGAGAGCAGCCAGCAGCAGTTGTGGAAGCGAGGTCATTGGGGATATTTAAGAGACTGCTGGACATACATATGGTCGCAGAAATTTGAGGGTTCGTACTTTAGGTTTACCTTACATGCGGATCAATGGTCGGCACAACATCGTCGGCTGAAGGGCCTGTTCTGTGCTGTACTGTTCTATGTTCTATGTTCTACCCATCAGGTATTTTTCCAGGAAGTTGAAAATTCATCAACAGAAATATTCTACAGTGGAACAAGAGGCTTTAAGCTTGGTGCTGGCATTACAACAGTTCATTGTTTATATTATCAGCAATGCATCTGAGACAATCGTATACACTGATCACATTGACATTTGTGGAAAATTTTAAGGACAAAAAATGCCAGCCTGTTTAGATGGAGTGCGTTGTTACAGCCAGTCAATGTGACTTGTGCCTGTGGCAGGTCGCAAAAACGTGATAGCCGATGTGTTATCGAGACTCGAATGAGATAAGGAGGCGTTCAGTCGTGGGTGTATCGCAGCCTGAATTTGCATGTGGTTGTGCATGTTTGCATGGTTATAGTTAGCATAGTGTATATGTGTGGTTAGACCACTAACCGGCTTTTGAAAGGTAAAGAATGAAGTCATCTTTTGATACTGACGTGAGGGGGGAGGTGTCACAAAGCTAGTCCCTTTTTCCCGAAAAGCTGTCCCTTGGCTCAAGGATATTTCTTGGAGGAGCTGGTGTTAGACTGGGGTGTACAAAGTTAAAAAAACATACAACAACAGTTATATTCCAACAGGTTTATTTGGAAGCACTAGCTTTTGGAGCACAGTTCCTTCATCACGTGGTTGTCAGGCTCCGATCAGTCTGGTTTGGTACAGAGATGAAAAGGATTTTTAGAGGCCTTTTGGTGATATCTAAACAGATGAGACTTCAGGCCAATGTGGTCATGTTTTAGAAGTGACCTGTATAAAGAGAGGGGAGTGGTCAGCTCTCTGGCTGAGCTGAGCTGAGCTGAGCAGTTTTAGTTCACTCTTGAACTGGGAAGTTGAACAGGGAGTTGTGTTAAAACTCTCTCTTTCTTTCTGCCCTTCAACTTCAACCTGTAAGCAGCTGTTCCATTTATACTGGTTTTTAAAGGGAGTTTGCTTATTGGGACTGTTGTGTGTATTTGGAACAGCATAGCTAAGTGTAGCTGGATAGTTTAGTTCTTTAAGGGTTCTTTATCCTGTTCTTTGTATTTCATTGTGTAATTTTGTGAATACGTTTTTTATCTGTTTTAAAATTTAATCGTCAGCCCAGCTATCTTACTCCGGGTAATTTTCACTGTACACTTACCGAAACAAATTGCAAAGTTAGGTCTGGGGCTGTCTGGTTAAGAATCTTTTGAGTGGTCTGGCCTAATCCATAACAATAGAACGTTACAGTGCAGTACAGTCCCTTCAGCCCTTGTGCCAACCTATGAAATCCATCTGAAGCCCCATTTAACCTATGGTATTCCATAATCATCCATATGTTTATCCAATGACCATTTAAATGCCCTTAAAGTTGGCGAGTCTACTGCTGTTGAAGGCAGGGCGTTCCACTTCCCTTCCCCTCTCTGAGTAAAGAAACTACCTCTGACATCTGTCCTATGTCCATCACCCCTCAATTTAAAGCTATGTCCCCTCGTGCTAGCCATCACTATCCAAGGAAAATGACTGTCATTGCCACCTATCTAACTCTCTGATTATCTTATATGTCTCAATTAAGTCACCTCCCAACCTTCTTCGCTCTCACGAAAACAGCCTCAAGTCCCTCAGCCTTTCCTCATAAGACCTTCCTTCTATACCAGGCAAACATGCAAGCAAATCTCCTCTGTGTCCTTTCCAAAGTTTCCACATCCTTCTTATAAGGGGGTGACCAGACTGTACGCAATATTCCAAGTGTGGCCACACCAGAGTCTTGTACAGCTGCAGCATGACCTTGTGGCTCTGAAACTCAATCCCTCTACCAACAAATATGGATACAAAACTGGCTGAGGGTTAGGAAACAGAGAGTAACAGTCAATGGATTTTTATCAGGCTGGAGGAAGGATTGTAGTGGAGTACCTCAGGGTCACGACTGGAGCCCTAGCTTTTCCTGATCTATATTAATGATTTGGATCTTACTGTGCAGGGGACAATTTCAAAGTTTGCAGAAAGTACTAAACTTGGAAGGATGGTATACTCTGAGCAGGACAGTGTGGAACTCCAAAAGGACAGAGAGGTGAGTTTCAGTCCAGAGAATTGATGTTCTCTGGTAGAAAGCACATTTAAAGGCAATAAAAAAGGGTATACAATTCTAAAATGGGTATTGGAGCAGAGGGAACCTAGGTATACAGAGGAACCTCAATTATCCGAATATCAATTATCCAAATTTCAGATGATCTCTTACATCAAAGAGGTAAGCGTATTTGATTTACCTGTACTCAAGAACATGGGAAAACACTGACAAAAACAGAGAAACACAAGCACCTCAAGCAGCAGCGACTGGATTTTTTTAGGTAAGGGTTAGTTACGCAGCCCTTTGCAAAAATGTTTTACAGTATTCCCGTCACTTTACCGGGCTGGACATGAAAAAATGGCCAAGAACGTAGACGCATGCACGAGGCAGTACTTCTGTATTTCTATCGCGATGCTGAGTTCCCGGAAACTGATAAAAGCTCCTGCAATTGTAGAAGCTGTTTGGGACCTCATTTAATGCTCAGCCTTCATATACGGTATTTATGTGATGGTAAAGATTTAGTCCTTCCCAGTTTAACCTGTAATTTGTAGAATGCAATGATTAGTTTGTTTAAATAGCAGAATCATTAAAATTATAGATTTAAACAAATTCTCCAGGAGAGCACAGCATTCATAGAGTCATAGAGTCATAGAGATGTACAGCATAGAAACAGACTCTTCAGTCCAACCCGTCCATGTCGACTAGATATCCCAACCCAATCTAGTCCCACCTGCCAGCACCCGGCCCATATCCCTACAACTCCTTCCTATTCATATATTCATCCAGATGACCAAATATTGCAATTGTATCAGCCTCCACCACTTCCTCTGGCAACTCATTCCATACATGTTCCACCCTCTGTGTGAAAAAGTTGCCCCTTAGGTCACTTTTATATCTTTCCCCTCTCACCCTAAACCTATGCCTTCTAGTTCTGGACTCCCCCATCCCAGGGAAAAGACTTTTCCTATTTATCCTATCCATGCTCCTCATGATTTTATAAACCTTTATAAGGTCACCCCTCAGCCTCCGACACTCCAGAGAAAACAGCCCCAGCCTATTCAGACTCTCTCTATAGGTCAAACCCTCCAACCCTGGCAACATCCTTGTAAATCTTTTCTGAACCCTTTCAAGTTTCACAACATCTTTCCAATAGGAAGGAGAGCAGAATTGCACGCAATATTCCAACGTCATCCGATTGTTTAAGGTAAAATTGATTCGCCAAATAATCAATTATCTGAACGAAACAGTACCCGCCCATCTCAGTTGGATATTCGAGGTTCCTCTATATAGGGAACAGATCATCAAAGGATAGTTGGAGACAGCAGTTTATAAAACACACGATGTCCTTAGCCTTATTAATTGAGGTATGGAGTACAATAGCAAGGAGCGATGTTGAACTTGTACAAAACATTTGTTAGACCTCAGCTGGAATACTGTGTACAGTTTTTGACACCATATAATAGGAAAATTGTGACCTCATTGAAGAGAGTACAGAAGCAATTTACAAGAAAGGGAAGAGAAGAGTCAATAATAAGGATAGATTGAAGAAGGTGAGACTGCCCACTTGGAGAGAAGTCAGACAAGAGGCAAAGGGTGTTCAAAAGCATGAGAGAGGGCTCCCTAATTACAGAAGGACATTATTACGTGGGAGTCCAGAGTGTGGTGCTGGAAAAGCACAGTAGGTGAGGCAGCATCCGAGGAATGGGAGAATTGACGTTTCGGGCATAAACCCTTCATCATTTCCTGATGCTTTTCCAACACCACACTTTCGACTCTGATTTCCAGCAACTGCAGTCCTCACTTTCTCTCCTTATTACATGGGAGGCAGATCAGAGAAGGTTCACTTGGATGATCCCCAGCCAGGCTGGGGTTCCACTCACTGAAGTTTAGAAGGATGAGCGGTGATCTCATTGAAACATATTGGAGTCTTATGGACTTTGACAGGATCAATGCTGAGAGGGTGTTTCCCCTCATGGGAGAGTGTAGGACCAGAGGGCACACTCTCAGAATAAAGGGGCTCTAGTTTCAGACTAAGATGAGGAGGAATTTCTTCTCTCTGAGGGTTATGAGTCTTTGGACCTCCTTGCCACACAGAGCTCTGGAGACAGAGTCCCTTTGTTCAATAACAGTCCCCAGGGCCTTACCATTGACTGTGTAAGTCCTACCCTGGTTTGCTTTACCAAAATCTACATTAAACTCCATCTGCCATTCCTCAGCCAATGACCCAGTTCATCAAACTCTAGCTGTATAACCTTCTTCATTGGATTATCAGGATCCATTCCTGATGAAGGGGTCCTGCCTGAAGCATTGATTTTCCTGCTCCTCGGATGCTGCCTGACCTGTCGTGCTTTTCCAGGACCACTCTAATCTTGACTCTAATCTCCAGCATCTGCAGTATTCACTTTCACCTAACCTTCTTCATTGTCCACTTTACCACCAACCTTGGTGTCATCCACAAACTTATTAACCATACCTCCTCAAACCTCATCCAAATCATTTATATAAGAGTGAATGTACTGTTAGCAAGTCTGTGGAATACAGAGGAACCTGAATTATCCAAACATCAGTTATCCGAATTTCAGATGATCCAAAGAAGATCTCAAGATGCCACAAAAAAAATTAGTGGGTGGCACGGTGGCACAGTGGTTAGCACTGCTGCTTCACAGTGCCAGAGACCCGGGTTCAATTCCCGCCTCAGGCGACTGACTGTGTGGAGTTTGCACGTTCTCCCTGTGTCTGCGTGGGTTTCCTCCGGGTGCTCCGGTTTCCTCCCACAGTCCAAAGATGTGCAGGTCAGGTGAATTGGCCATGCTAAATTGCCCGTAGTGTTAGGTAAGGGGTAAATGTAGGGGTATGGGTGGGTTACGCTTCGGTGGGTCGGTGTGGACTTGTTGGGCCCAAGGGCCTGTTTCCACACTGTAAGTAATCTAATCTAATTACATCAAAGGTATTCAATTTACCTGTACTGCTGAACATGGGAAAACACTGGCAAAAACAAAAACACAAGTGCCTCAAGCAGCAGGGACTGGATATTTTTTAGGTAAGGGTTAGTTACACAGCCTTTTGCAAAACTAAGTGTTTTACAGTATTTCTCATCACTTTACTGGGCCGTTCATGAAAGTTAATGCGTACATGAGGCAGTGCTTCTGTCTTTCTGAGATAAGGGAGCACAAGTGAGTTACATGTTTCTGTTCTTTTATAAGTTCTCTGTCAACGTCAGCCTGTAGAAGTCTCTCACCTTTCTAAAAGAAAATGAAAGAAATGGGCGGAGAAGGTAAACACACGCGTAAGGTGGTACTTCTGTCTTTCCATCGTGACACTGAGTTCCCGGAAACTGACAAATGCTCTTGTGATCGTAGAATCTGTTCGGGACCTTGTCTAATGTTGGGATTCCATATATTTTTATGATGGTTAGGGTTTAGTCTTTCTCAGTTTAGCCTGCAATTTATAGCAGACTCATCAAAATGATCGATTTAAACAAACTGTCCAGTAGAGCACAGCGTTCGATCAATACAGCTTCTGATTATTCAAATCGATTGTTCGAATGAAATGTTGCCCGCTCAGCTCACTCGGATAATCGAGGTTCCTCTGTACACTGAAATAGTTGGGAAGGCAAACACAGATTATGTGCAGAGCGATGCAGACAAGGTAATGATTGGGAAATGTGAGGTTATATACTTTGGCAGGAAGAATGGAGGAACTGAATATTATTTTAATAGAGAAAGACTGCAGAAAGTGACAGCACAGAGGATTTGAGTGCCCGCATCCATGAGTCACAAAAAGCTAGCATCCAAGGTCACATGGAAGGCAAATGGAATGTTGGCCCGTATTCAAAGAGAAAGATTTTACTGCAACTATACAAGGCACAAGTCAGATCACACTTGGAATATTGTGATCAGTTTTGCATCCATTATCTAATGAAAGATATACTGGCACCATGAGACCACAAGATACAGAAGAAGAAGTAGGCCATTTGGCAATTTGATCATGGCTGATATATTTCTCAATGCCATTCACCTGCCTTCTCCTTGTATCCTTCGATCCCTCAGCAACCAGGAACCTATCTATCTCTGTCTTAAAGACACTCAATGACTTGACCTCCACAGCCCTCTGAGGCAATGGGTTCCACAGATTCAGTACGCTCTGGCTGAAGAAGGGTGCAGTCCAAAGCGTTCACTAGGTTAGTCCCAGGCAGGGAGATTGAGTAAGCTGGACCTGTACTCATTGAAGTTTAGAAAAATGAGAGGTGACCTTGTTGAAACATGTAAGGTTCTTGTTGGACTTAGAAGGGTAGATGTGGAAAGATTGCTTTTCCTCATGGGAGAGCCGAGGGCCAAAGGGCATTGTCTCAGAGCCAGGAGTTACACATTTAAGACAGAGATGAGGAGGAATTTCTTCTCTCGGCGATGAGTGAATCTGTGGAACTCTTTTCCACAGAGGGTTGTCAAGACTGGGTCATTAAGTCCAGGTAAGGCTGAGAGAGACAGATTTTAATCAGTAAGAAAATCAAAGGTCATAGGGAAAGGGCAGGAAAGTGGAGTTGAGGATTATCAGATCAGCTGTGATCTCATTGACTGGTGGAGCAGACTCGATGGGCTGAATGGCCTACTGCTGCTTTCTGCATTCTGAAAATTCTCTAGCCCGGTCATTACTTTGTTTGTGAAGGGCAATGGGTGAAAACGAGTCCCAGACTGAATCCTAAAATATCTGCTTTTGTTTTCACGACAGGCAATGGAA
The DNA here is from genome assembly GCF_037043375.1 of Chiloscyllium plagiosum. Lineage (NCBI taxonomy): Eukaryota > Metazoa > Chordata > Chondrichthyes > Orectolobiformes > Hemiscylliidae > Chiloscyllium > Chiloscyllium plagiosum. The sequence goes on from NW_028270146.1 coordinate 10,195,001, forward strand.
AGGCATTAAGCCATCGGCATCAATGCAGCTCAACATGCTGGACAATGTGACACAAAACAACTCCAACTGCACTATCGATTCCAGCGTGGAAGATATCATCATCCCCATCATGTACCTGGCCTCTTTGATTGTTGGCCTGCCTGGGAACTGTCTATCAATCTATGTGGCATGTTTGCAAGTGAATCGTGAGAACGAGATTGGTGTCTACTTGCTGAATCTAAGCTTTGCCGATGTCTTATACACACTCACCATCCCTTATTGGTTCATTGAATACTTTGACATCCAAGCAAATGTGGAGTTGTACAACCTGATTAACGTTGTGACCTACACTACCATGTACTTAAGCCCTGCTTTCCTCTGCTGTATCTCCATGGACCGCTACCTCGCTACAGTCTATCCACTGAGGTATTTTAGTCTCCGTACAGTCAAGGCAGCCATCATAGTCAGTGTGGTCTGTTGGGTCCTCCAGCTGATGTGCCATGCATTGCTGCTCTACCAGCAGAATTTCTTTTCCATGTTCCACTTCTCTGCAGTCTATGAAGATACATATCCAATGAAATCAAGCTTGGTTGTTGAATATCTCACGCGCTTTGCCGTTGGGTTTTGCTTGCCACTGACCTTGCTCCTGTTTTGCTCTCAGCGCATGTTGAATGCAATCAACGACAGTACAGCCACGGTGGACACAGAGAAAAGGAAGATTGTGAGCCTCTTGCTGCGGCTGCTTCTCGTCTACATCATCAGCTTCGGGCCTTATCATGTCATCATGCTCATCCGCAGTCTCATCGAGCCAGGAAACTGCTATTTTGCCCAGAAAATAAACATCTTTTACAAAGTGTCCTTTGCACTTACTGGTCTCAATAGTGCCGCTGACCCCATCATCTACTGCTTGCTTTGTGACAGTGCCAGGCAGGATATTAGGAACCTGTTCACAGCCATGAAGATGATAGAGTTAAAGAGTCATACAGCACAGAAACTGTCCATGCCAAACATATTCCCAAAACTAAGCTAGAGCCACCTGTCTGCTCCTGGCCTAGGTCCCTCCAAACCTTTCCTATTCATGTACTTATCCAAATGTCTTTTAAACGTGATAATTATACTCAATCCAACACTTCCTCAGGAAGTTCATTCCACACACAAACCACCCTCGGTGTAAAAATGTGCATCTCATGTCTTTGTTAAATCTCTCTTCGATTTTCAGAGATTGAGTGCCAGAACTTAACCTTTGACTGGACAGACCAAGGAGACTCTCGACTGGGCTTCACCTGGTCAGAGGGAGACAATGGCCTAGTAGCATTATCATTAGAGTATTAATTCAGAAGCTCAGCTAATGTCCTGGGGACCCATGTTTGAAACCTGCCACAATAGTTGTGGAATTTGTATTTAATTTAAAATCCAGAATGAAGAGTCTAATGATTACCATGATTGTTGGGGGAAAGAAAATATCTGGCTCACTAATAGCCTTAGGGAAGGAAATCTGCCATCATCACCTAGTCTGGTCTACATGTGACTGCAGACCTACAGTGCTGTGAGTCACTCCCAACTCCCTCTTAAATGACCCAGCAAGTTACTCCATTACATCAATCACTACAGAGTGTCAGACGGATCACCTGGCATTGATCTCGGCAGCAGAAAAGACAATGGCAGAAACAGCCCTGCCGACCCTGTAAAGTCCTCCTCACCAACATTGGGAGAACTGTCTCACAGATGAGTCAAGCAACAGCCTGACATGGTCTTACTCACAGTATCACACCTTACAGACAGTGTCCCAGACCCCACCATCCATGGATATATTCTGTCCTAGGAGAGGTGGTGGCACAGTAGGGTTACAGTTGGGAGGGAGTTGCTCTGGGAGTCCTTGAAATTGACTCCGTACCCAGTGATGTCTCATTGCTTCAGGTTAAATATGGGCACGGAACTCTCCTGTTGGTTACCACATACCTTCCTCCCTTGGCTGATGGATCAGCACTCCTCCATGTTGAACAACACGTGGAGGAAGCATTGAGGATGGCAAGGTGTTTTGGCACCATTAACTTGAAAACTTGTTGTGATCTCCCTACCTTAACTAGTTTGTATAGTTTTGGGTTACTTGTTACTTTGGTTAGACCCTCAGCATCCGACTCTTACACTATCATGTTATTCCAGCCATTTAGTTTGTCTCCAGTACCACCTTACTTTTAACTATCTGTAATTATGTCTTTGCCTCACTTCATTGGATTATACATCATCCCCTCGCTGGTTATTCAGCTGTTGCCACTTTACTCACACTGTCTGACAATCTTCATCACCAGCAGAGACTTATTATCTGACACTCCACTCATCATTTGTATGACCTTTTGATCTCTCTGCCTTGATCTCTCTGCCCATAAACTCTATGTCTAGCTCTCTCACTTCACCGGATGAAGGAAAGCACTCCAAAAGCTTCTGATTTCAAATAAACCTGTTGGACTATAACCTGGTGTTATGTGACTTCTGACTTTATCCACCCCAGTCCAACACCGGCACCTCCACATCATTCCTCAATGATGGAAGAGCCCAGCACATCAGTGCAAAAGATAAGGCTGAAGCTTTCACAGCAATCTTCAGTCAGAAGTGGTGAGTGGATAATTCATCTCGGTCTCTTCCAGTGATCCCCAGCGTCACAGATACCAGTCTCCAGCCAATTCGATTCACTCCACATGATATCAAGAAACAGCTGGAAGCACTGGATACTGCGAAGACAACGGGCCCTGATCACATCTTGGCAATAGTACTGAAGACGTGTGCTCCAGAACCTGCCGCTCCCCTAGCTAAGCTCTTCCAGTTACAACACTGGCATCAACCCAACAATGTGGAAAATTGCCCAGGTATGTCCTGTATGCAAAAAACAGGACAAATCCAACCTGATCAATTACCCCCAATCAGTCTACTCTCCGTCATCAGTAAAGTGCTGGAAGGGGTCATCAACCGTGTTATCAAATAGTACCTGCTCATCAATAACCTGCTCAGTGACGCCCAGTTTGGGTTCCACCAAGGCCACTCAGTTCCTGACCTCATTACAGCCTTGGGTCAGACATGGACAAAAGAGCTGAATTCCAGACGGGAGGGGAGAGGGACAGCTCTTGACATCGAGGCTGCATTCGACTGAGTGCGGCATCAAGGAGCCCTGGCAAAACTGGAATCAGTCGGTATTGGGGAAAACTCTCCGCTGGTTGGAGTCATACCTGGCACATAAGAAGATGGTTATGGTTATAGAGGGTCAGTCATCTCAGCTCTAGGCCATCCCTGCAGGAATCCCTCAGGGTAGTGTCTGAGACCCAACTATCTTCAGCTGCTTCATCAATGACCTTCCCTCAACCATAAGGTCAGACGTGGGGATATTCGCCGATGATTGCACAATGTTTAGCACCATTTGCGATTCCTCAGATATTGAAGCAATTCACTTCCTAGTGGAACAGGATCTGGACAATATCCAGGCTTGGGCTGATAATTGGCAAGTAACCTTCGCACCCACACATTTGCCAGGCAATGATGGTCTCCAGTTAAAGACAAGATAGCCATTGCCCTTTGACATTCAATGATGTTACCTTTACTGAATCCCCACTATCAACATCCTTGGGGTTACCATAGATTTAAAAACCCAACTGAACTCACCTCATAAATGCAGTGATTACAGGAGCAGATCAAAGGTTAGAAACCCAACTCACCTCCTGGCTTCCCAAAGCCTGTCCACCATCTACAAGGCACAAGTCAGGAGTGTGATGGAATACTCCCCACTTGCCCTGGATGGGGGCAGCTCCAACAACACTTAAGGAGCTTGACACCGTCCAGGACAAAGCAGCCGCTTGATTGGCACCACATCCACAAATATCCACTCCCTCCACCACCGACGCTCAGTAGCAGCAGTGTGTACTATCTACAAGATGCACTGCAGAAATTCATCAAAGATCCTCAGGCAGCACCTTCCAAACCCACATCCACTTCCATCTAGAAGGACAAGGGAAGCAGATACATGGGAACACCACCCCCTGCAAGTTCCCCTCCAAGCCACTCACCATCCTGACTTGGAAATATATCACTGTGTCACTGGGTCAAAATCCTGGAATTCCCTCCCCAAGGAAATTGTGGATCTACCCAAAGCACATGGACCGCAGTGGTTCAAGAAGGCAGCTCACCCCCACCTTCTCCCCAACGGGAGCTCAGTGCACAGTGGGCTCAGTGGTTAGTAGCCTCACAGCACCAGGGTCCCAGGTTCAATTCCAGCCTCGGGCGACTGATTGTGTGGAGTTGCACATTCTCCCCGTGTCTGCGTGGGTTTCCTCCAGTTTCCTCCCATGGTCCAAAGATGTGCAGTTTAGGTGAATTGGCCATGCTAAAAATCACCCATAGTATTCCCCTAGTCAGGGGAAATGTAGAGTAATAAGGGAATGGATCTGGTGGGTTGCTCTTTGGAGTGTTGGTGTGGACTTGTTGGGCTGAAGGGCCTGTTTCCACACTGTAGGGATTCTAAGTATTCTCAAGGGGCAACTAGGGATGGGCAATAAATGCTGGGCCCAGCCAACCATGTCCACACTCCACGTCCCATAAGTGAATAAGAAGAACTCCCAAGAAAATAAGAAAGAAACACTTGATATGAAGGATGTACTGTTGGTGGCTAGCTCAGGAAATTAAAGGCAGCATCAAATTCAAATAAAAGACTGACAACTTTGTAAGGATTAGTAATAAACCCAAAGACAGGACAATGTGAAAAAAAACAGCAAAGCATGCTTAAAAATAAATAAAGATGGAAACATTAACATATGAGATCAAAATAGCAAGAAATGTAAGAACTGAAAGGAGAAGTCCAACATAAAAAGAGGAGAATAGCTCATGGAAACATTGGCCACTTGCAGGATAAGACAAGGGAACAATGATAAGAAATATGAAATGGTCAAGCTTTTCAATAATTATTTTGTATCTGTCTTCACAGTTAAAGATACATTTAACCTGCAAAGTAAAAGCATCTATTTCCTTCTCTCTCCCTCTCTCCCTCTCTCTCTCACTCTCTCTCTCTCTCTCTCCCTTATGTGTGGAGAAGACAAAGCAAGTTCCTCGTAGCTGGCTGCTCTCTCACACTTTTCCCTGTGAACTGCTCTCTGCCAATCCTCTATAGAAAGCGAAAGGTGAAGAAACCACCTTCCGACAGCCTGAAAGATTGAATCCTGAACCAGTGAATGGAAAACTGAGAACCAGTGCATCCACAACCCAGTTAGGGTAGAAAACTCCTCGTCAACGTCTGTGACCAGGATTGGTGTCAGAAGTGATTTAATTTCCTTCCCATCTGTAACATTTGTATCTTGCATTGTCACTGTGTGCTTGTATATATGCGCGTAGTTTCAAAAAGAGTAGGGTTTTAAGTTATAAAGTTATAAGTCATTGTGCTTCTTTCTCATGGTTAAATAAAAATATTTTGATTACTGTAAAGAATTATTTTCTTGTTAATGAAAAACCTGGTGTACACATTCTTGACATTTCAGTAAAGGTGAGCAATTCACTGGTTTGGATTTGGTGGTTTTTGGTGGTTTACAGCACAAAAACAGACCCTTCGGTCCAATTTGTCCATGCTGACCAGATATCCTACACTGATCTAATCCCATTTGCCAGTCTTTGATCCATATTTCTCTAAACCCTTCCTATTCATATACCCATGCAGATGCCTTTTAAATGTTGCAGTTGTACCAGTCTCAACCACTTCCTCTGGCAGCTCAGTCCATACATGTACCACCCTCTGTGTGAAAAGGTCTCTTTTATATCTCTCCCCTTTCACCTTAAACCTATGCCCTCTAGTTTTAGACTCCCCTATCCTGGGGAAAAGACCTTGGCTGTTCACCCCATCCGTGCCCCTCATTATTTTATAGACCTCTATAAGGTCACCCCTCAGTCGCTAACACTCCAGGGAAAACAGCCCCAGCCTGTTCAGCCTCTTCCTACAGCTCAAACCCACCAATCCTGCAGCTCCCTTGTAAATCTTTTCTGAACCCTTTCAAGTTTAACAACATCTTTCCTATTGCATGTAGACCAGAATTGAAAGCAGTACAGAGGAACTTTGAATATCTGGCATTTGATTATCCAAATTTCAGATTATCCGAACAAGATCACAAGGTCCCGATGGTAAGGTTTTTGCCTGAAATGTTGATTTTCCTGATCCTCGGATGCTGCCTGACCTGCTGTGCTGTTCCAGCACCACTCTGATCTAAACTCTGGTTTCCAGCATCTGCAGTCCTCACTTTTGCCTAAACTGTGTGAGCTGGCATTCGATTATCGAACACTCGATAAAACACTCCGCACCCATGTCATTCAGTGAATCGAGGGTCCTTTGTATTGCAAAAATGGCCTAACCAATGTCCTGTCCACAACATGGCCTCCTAACTCCTATACGCAATGCTCTGGCCAATAAAGGAAAGCATACCAAACACCTTCTTCACTATCCTGTCTACCTGTGACTCCACTTTCAAGGAGCTATGAACCTGCAAGTGGAACTGATGTCCCTGATGAGCTTACAAGAGAGTACCAAAGCTAAGGTAATTGCATTGACAGATAAACTAGAAGTGGGCTTGCCTGAAGGAGATAGGAATAATCGAAAGAAAGGTTAGCACTGCATTTTGATTTCACAGAAATACAGAAGAGACCAGGGACTCCAGGTAGTGAGACATCATAGTCAGTCAGTGTTAAGTTACAGGTGAAAGTAGGTACTGCAGATGCTGGAGATTAGAGTCAAGATTAGAGTGGTGCTGGAAAAGCACAGCAGGTCAGGCAGCATCCGAGGAGCAGGAAAATCGATGTTTCGGCCAAAAGCCCTTCATCAGGAATAGATTCCTGTAGTGTTAAGTTACAGTTCAACCATTTTAAGCATTAGGAAACATTTTTTAAAAAGCTGACAGAATCTCAAAGTAAGCAGGATCCCATTTAACACAGAGATGAGGAAGAACTACTCTCAGAGGATAGTAAATCTATGGAATTCTTTATGCAGAGGGCTGTTGAGGCTGGATGTTAAACTTAGTCAAGGCTGCGAGAGACAACGTTTTAGTCAGTAAGGGAATGAAGAGGAAAAGGCTAGAAAGTGGAGTTGAGGATTACCAGATCATAGGAAGATGAGAAAATAGGGACATCAGAACAGGAGGAGGCCATTCAACCCCTTGATTCCGTTCCACCATTCAATGAGATCATGTCTGATCTGTGGTCTCACCCCATGTACCTGCCTTTGGCCCATATCCCTTAATATCTTTGCTGCCTAAAAATGAATCTGTCTCAGATTTAAAATTAATGACTGACCCAGCATCCACCACTGTATCTGGAAGAGAGTTCCAAACCTTTGCCCCTCTCTGTGTGTACAAGTGGCTTCCTAACATTTTCCCTGAATGGTCTGGCCCTAATTTTCAGACTTTGCCTCCAGTTCTAGAATCCCCAACCAGTGGGGGATTATTAGTTTATCAGCCATAATCTAATGGGATAGTGAAGCAGACTTGATGGGCTGAATGGCCTACTTCTGCTCCTCTGTCTTGTGGTCAGATGATGTACTTCAGCATTCCTGGATAGAAAGGTAGACAACACCACCTACCAGTCAGACCTCTACATTGCTTCAACTATACCATTTTTTAAAAAAATTCACAGATCAACAACACCTCATGAAGCCATTCGTTCCTTATTGTGGACTCAAATTGTACATCTACAATCTGAATACATTTCCTGGAGAATGTGTCAGAGTGGCAAATTGGCCCACTTTACATACCATCTCCAGATGGTATAACGTTTGGGTGGGTTGGACCCTGTCTGCACCTTATTTACAGACACTGTCATACTGGATAAAGAAGGATTTCTTTTTAGTTTGAGCCTTTCTTATCTGCAGAACATAAAAATATGTTGTTAGAAAAGCGCAGCAGGTCAGGCAGCATCAAAGGAGCAGGAGAATCGACGTTTCGGGCATAAGTCCTTCTTCAGGAAGCCCTTCTTCTCCTGTTCCTTTGATGCTGCCTGACCTGCTGCGCTTTTCCAGCAACACATTTTTAAGTTCTGATCTCCAGCATCTGCAGTCCTCACTTCCTCATCTGCAGAACGTCCAATGAAGTGTAGAGACCGTAGCAAAGTGTGAAACATGGTGAGAGAATTCAGGCCCAGGTTACCCAATTATTGGACAATGAGGACCAGGAGCCAGCGAAACTTCTGCTGTGGTAACGATATGTTTCCTGAGATAAGGAGACCAAAACTGCACACTGCACTCCAGGTACGCTGTAACTAAGCTCCTGTCGGACTCTTCCAATTCACTGCTCCTGTACTCAAATCCTCTTGTAATAAAAGCTAACATTCCACTAGCCTTCCTTGTAGCTCACTGCACCTGCATGTTAGTCTTCAGTGAGTCATCAACTAAGTTGTTCGGGTCCCTTTGTACATCCTCTCCTTCTACTATTTTGCCATTTAAAAAGTACACTGCACATCTGATCTTCCTGTTAAAGTGGAGAACCTCACATTTCCCACATTATACTCCATCAGCCATGTTCTTATTCATTAAGCCTGTCTAGGGTGGCACAGTGGTTAGCACTGCTGCCTCACACCGCCAGAGACCTGGGTTCAATTCCCGCCTCAGGCAACTGTCTGTGTGGAGTTTGCACATTCTCCCCGTGTCTGCGTGGGTTTCCTCCGGGTGCTCCGGTTTCCTCACACAGTCCAACGATGTGCAGGCCAGGTGAATTGGCCATGCTGAATTGCCCGTAGTGTTAGGCGTAGGGGAATGGGTCTGGGTGGGTTGCTCTTCGGTGGGTCGGTGTGGACTGATTGGGCCAAAGGGCCTGTTTCCACACTGTAAGTAATCTAATCTAAAATCTTCCTGAAGCCACCTTACAGCTTCCTCATGACACACATTTCCACTTTGCCTTGTGTCCTCTGCAAATGTGGGAATGTTGTATTTCGTCCTCCCCTCCAAACCATTGGTAAATATAGTGAACAGATGAGACCCAAGTAGTGATCCTTGTGGTACTCACTAGTTATATTCTGCCACCTTGAGAACGATTCATTTATTTCTACTCTCTGTTTTCCGGCCATTAGTCTATCATCCATCTATATAGTACATTACTTCCCTGTTTTCCCAGGTGTTGTTATATTTCTAACTAGCTTCCTGTGAGGGATTTTGTTAAAAGTCTGAAAATCCAAGTAAATTACATCCATCAACAATTTTGTTAGTAACAAAATCCCCAAATTCCTCAAATACAATTTCCCATTCACAAATCCATGCTGAAAATGTCCAGTCAGATCATTATTATCCAAACCCAATTATCACATTCTTTAAAATAGATTCCAGTATTTTCCCTACAACTGATACAAGTATTTAACCCATTTTCAATCTCTCTTGTTTCTTAAATAGTGGATCTGTAAGAATCATTCCAGAATCTTTAGGACACTGAAAGATAATCACCAATGCATTGATTAACTCTGTAGTCACGTCCTTCAACACTCTGGGATGTAGAATATCAGCTCCTGGGGATGTAACATTTTCCAGGTCCATTAGTTTCTCTGGTACAATCTCATAGAGTCTTAGAGTCATAGAGATGTACAGCTCAGAAACAGACTCTTTGGTCCAACTCGTCCATGCCGACCAGATATCTTAAATTAATCTAGTCCCATTTGCCAGCACTTGGCACATATCCCCCTAAACCCTTCCTGTTCATTTACCCATCCAGATGTCTTTTAAATGCTGTAATTGTACCAGTCTCTACAACTTCCTCTGGCAGCTCATTCCATATACACACCACCCTCTGCATGAAAAGTTGCCCCTCAGGTCTCTTTTAACTCTTTCTCCTCTCACCTATGCCACCTAGTTTCCTTCAACTTTCTTCTCCCTAGTTACTAGGTCGAGGAGATTTCTTGTACCTTCATCAGTGAAAACGGACATAAAGTAATCATTTAACTTCTCTGCCATTTTTCTATTCCCCCATTATAAATCCTCCTTACATAACCTATAATGGACCCACATTCAGCTTAGCCAGACATTTCCTTTTTAAGTACCTAAGGAAGCTTTTACAATCCACTATTATGTGTATTTTTGCCAGACTGCATTCAAACTCTATTCTCCTGTTCTTTCCCAGTTTTTGGTCCCCTCTTTGTTGTATTCTAAAAACTCTCAGTCCTTAGATTTACCGATCTGGCAATTTTATAAGCTTTATCCTATAATCTTGTGCAAATCTTAATTTCTTTAGTTAGTCACAAGTCACTTTTGTTGGCTGTTTTCGCCCCTTGAATAATGTATAATTGCTATACGTTCTGTAATAACTTCTGTTAAAGACTATCTGTTGCCTATGTACAGTCATGCCTTTTTAATGTATTTTCTTAATCTTTCTTAACTAATTTGTGAATCATACCTTTATAATTTCCCTTATTCAAAATTAACACCCTTGCTTCGGATTGGGGTACTTAATTTTCAAAAATTATGTAAATTCTATCATATTGTGGCCCTTTTGAAAAAAAAGTTATTAATTCTTCCTTTTTTATTACATTTTATGAGAATAAAATTAGCCTGCTCTCTAGTCAGCTCTCCAATATGCCGATCAAGAAACCCACACCTAACACATTCCAGAAACTCCTCCTCCACAGCTTTAACGTTCGATTAGTTTACCCTGTCTATGTGCATATTGAAGAATGTGGGGCTGGAAAACAGAGCAGGCCAGACAGCATCCGAGGAGCAGGAGAATCGATGTTTTGGGCATAAGCCTTTCTTCAGGAATTCCTGAAGAAGGGCCTATGCCTGAAACATTGATTCTCCTGCTCCTCGGATGCTGCCTGGCCTGCTGTGTTTTTCCAGCACCACATTTTTCAACTCTGGTCTCCAGCATCTGCAGTCCTCACTTTCTCCTATGTGCATATTGAAGTCACACACTGACTCGCTCTGCCGTATACATTCAATGACCCAGTCTCCAGCTCTTTGATGAGCATCCCACACGATAATAACTATCTGAGAAAAAGAAAGTAATTTCATCTCCACCTTAAAACTCCGCCTTTCCTATCAGAGTGAACAATGACACGTCCCTCCACATCGGCCAATTATTTATCCATCATGTTATTACATCATCCTTATCAATCACACTTCTACCTCGTTTTATGTTGTCAGCAAACTTGGAAGTATTTCATTTAATTCCTTCATCCAAATCGGTGATTCCTGATGTGAATGACTGGGACCCAAGTACTGATCCCTGCATTAGCCCACTTGCATCTGGTTTCTACTTGAAAGGTGACTCATTTGTTCTTACTGTTTATTCCCTCTCTGCTAACCAATTCTCAATCCATGCCAGCGTATTTCCGGCAATCCTATGTACTTTGACTTTACAGAATAATCACTTATGGAGTCATAGAGTCATAGAGATGCACAACACGGAAAAAACCTTTCGGTCCAACTTGTTCATGCCAACCAGATATCCCAACCCAATCTAGTCCCACCAGCCAGCACTTGGCCCATATCCCTCTAAACCCTTCCTATTCATATGCCCATTCAGATGTCTTTTAAATGTTGCAACTGTACCAGCCTCCACCACTTCCTCTGGCAGCTCATTCCATGCACGTACCACCCTCTGTGTGAAAAAGTTGCCCCTAAAGGTCACTTTTACATCTGTCCACTCTCACCCAAAACCTTTGCCCTCTAGTTCTGGACTGCCCCACCCCAGGGAAAAGACCTTGCCTATTTACCCTATCCATGCCCCTCATGATTTTGTAAACCTCTATAAGGTCACCCCTCAGCCTCCGATGCTCCAGGGAAAACAGCCCTAGCCTATTCAACCTCTCCCTATAGCTCAAATCCTCCAACCCTGGCAACATCCTTGTAAATCTTTTCTGAACCCTTTCAAGTTTCACAACACCTTTCCAATAGGAAGGAGACCAGAATTGCACGCAATATTCCAACAGTGGCCTAACCAATGTCCTGTATTCAACAAGGTTCCCCATGGGAAACTGGTGAGCAAGGTTAGATCTCATGGAATACAGGGAAAACTAGCCAGTTGGATACAGAACTGGCTCAAAGGTAGAAGACAGAGGGTGGTGATGGAGGGTTGTTTTTCAGACTGGAGGCCTGTGACCAATGGAGTGCCACAAGGATCGGTGCTGGCTCCTCTACTTTTCATCATTTATATAAATAATTTGGATGCAAGCATAAGAGGTACAGTTAGTAAGTTTGCAGATGACACCAAAATTGGAGGTGTAGTGGACAGCGAAGACGGTTACCTCAGATTACAACAGGATCTTGATCAGATGGGCCAATGGGCTGAGGAGTGGCAGATGGAGTTTAATTCAGATAAATGCGAGGTGCTACATTTTGGGAAAGCAAATCTTAGCAGGACTTATTAGATTAGATTAGATTACTTACAGTGTGGAAACAGGCCCTTCGGCCCAACAAGTCCACACCGCCCCGCCAAAGCGCAACCCACCCATACCCCTACATTTACCCCTTACCTAACACTACGGGCAATTTAGCATGGCCAATTCACCTAACCTGCACATCTTTGGACTGTGGGACGAAACCGGAGCACCCGGAGGAAACCCACGCAGACACGGGGAGAACGTGCAAACTCCACACAGTCAGTCGCCTGAGGCGGGAATTGAACCAGGGTCTCTGGCGCTGTGAGACAGCAGTGCTAACCACTGTGCTATTGTGTCGCCCACATTATACACTTAATGGTAAGGTCCTACGGAGTGTTGTTGAACAAAGAGACTTGGAATGCAGGTTCATAGCTCCTTGAAAGTGGAGTTGAAGGTAGATTCATATAGCACAGAACCAGACCCTTCGGTCCAACTAGTCCATGCTGAACATAATCCCAAACTAAACTAGTCCCACCTTCCTGCTCCTGGCCCATACCCCTCCAAACCTTTCTGATTCATGGGCACTACCTAAGTGTCTTTTAAATGTTGCAAATGTGTCTGCATCCATCACTTCCTCTGGAAGTTCATTCCACACATGAACCATCCTCTGTGTAAAAAGATTTGCCCTCATGTCTTTTTTAAATCTCTCTCCTCTCACTTTAAAAATGGGCCCCCTAATCTTGAAATCCCCCACCCTAGGGAAAAGACAACTACCATTAACTTTATCTGTAACCTTCATTATTTTATGAACCTCGATAAGCCTCTTAAATGGGACTTTATCAAAAGCTTTCTATAGGCACAAATACACCACGTCAATTGATTTTCCCTCATCTATTCTACTAGTTATATCCTCAAAAAACTCCAGTAGGTTTGTAAAGCATAATTTCCCATTCATTAATCCATGTTAACTTTGTGTAATACCAATGTAAGTTTTAAATGTCATATTACCACTCCAACATTTTCCTTACTCTTTATGGTCGGCTAACAGACCTGTAATTCCCAGTTTTCCAGCATTTTCCCTACTCTTGATGGTCAGCTAACAGATCTGTAATTCCCAGTTTTCTCCCTCCAGAATCGACAGAATTTTAAAAGCTGACAATCAACCAATCCATTATTTCCATGGCCACTTCCTTTAGTACCCAGGGATGGAGATTAATAAGCCCAGTAGAACAATCAGCTTTCAGTTCAGTTAATTTCTCCAACACTACTTTTTTTAGATAAAATTTCCTTCAATTACTGTTTCCTAAAAGATCCTTGCTGCCCAAGCATGTCGGGAAACTTCCTCGTGTCTTTCTCTGTGAAGCCTGGGGCGGTACAGTGGCTCAGCGGTTAGCGCTGCTGCCTCACAGCACCAGGGACCTGGGTTCGATCCCAGCCTCAGGCGACTGTCTGTGTGGAGTTCGCGCATTATCCCTGTGGGTTTCTTCTGGATGCTCTGGCTTGCTCCCAAAGATGTGAAATTCAGGGTGGATTGGTCATGCTAAATTGCCCTTAGTGTCTGGGATATGCAAGCTAGCTGAATTAGCCAAGGGAAATGCAGGCTTACAGGGATAGGATGGGGTATACTTTGAAGGGTCGGTTTGGACTTGATGGCCTGATTGGCCTGTTTTAACACTGTAGGAATTCTATGAAGTCAGTAAAAAAAATTTAGGTGTTCTGCCACTTTGTTGTTCTCCATTATCAATTAGCCCATTTCAGATGGCAGGGCCCCTCATTGATTGTTTCGTTCGTTTACAGACAGCATAGATGCCCTCACCATCTGCTTCCATTTTGTTATAGACCTGACCAATCCCTGTTAAAATATATTAAGAAGATAGCCTCGACCCTAACTTTTCCTTACTTTTAAAGGCAAGTAAGGTGTTGTGTTCTGATGCAATTCATTTGGTCAGACAACCAGGCTTGAAGCAAAATGCACTTTATTCTTACACAATAGCTAAAATACAAACAAAGAAATAAGAATTGGAATAACAACACTATTGGAAAACTTAACAGAATAATAGATGATTTAGCTATGAAACAATAACTGTTCCAATATCGTAACATCCCATAAACACACCCTTGGCAAAGGCAAAATCAGTAAAATAGATTGTCTTTCTAGCAACAGGAAGAGAACCCCAGGTTTTAGCTGGGACAGAGAGGCAGAAGAGCTTCCACACCCAGCTTCAAGACCCCAGTTACTGCTGAAAACTAAACTAAACCTGATTCTGTAGGAGCATGACATCACTCATTCAGGATGCTTCTATTGTTCCAAATTTTAAAAACCCTAAGGCCTCACAAGCTGTTCACTATATTTGCATAAAATAGACAGCTCGGTGCCTCTGTCTTAACTGCTCTTCATAATAAAAACAAAATACACCTCTTAAAGCATTGTGTTGACACAATTTTCCTTGCAAATTTACTTTTGTGCCCTGTCTTTCACTTCTTAATCAATCTCAGTTTTCTTTTGCTGAATTCTTGGTTAGGTTTAGGGGTAGGTTTAGGGGTAGGTTTAGGGCTAGGGCTAGGGCTAGGGCTAGGGCTCAGGTTAGGGTTAGGGCTAGTGTTAGGGTTAGGTTTAGCGTTAGGGTTAGGGATAGGGTTAGGGTTAGAGTTAGGTTTAGGGCTAGGGTTAGGGCTAGGGTTAGGGTTAGGGCTAGGGTTAGGGTTAGGGATAGGGTTAGGGTTAGTGTTAGGGTTAGGATTAGGGCTTGGTCTTGGGTTAGGGTTATCTTTAGGTTTAGGGCTAGAATTTGGACTTGGATTAGAGTTAGGTTTGGGGTTAGGGTTAGGGTTGAGGTTAGGGTTAGGGCTTGCATTAGAGTTAGGGTTAGGGTTTGGGTTAGGGTTAGTGTTAGGGTTGAGATTAGCGTTAGTGTTTGGGTTCGGGTGTGGGTTAGTGTTAGCTTTCATGTTAGGATTGAGGCCAGGGTTAGGGTTGCTACGTTTTTGAGCAACTTGATATGACTACTCTTTGGATCTAATACTATTCTTAATTTCTTTTGTGAACCATCGTTTTAGTGGTGTGGGATTTTAACTTCCCATATATTGACTGGGACTCACTATGTGCTCGGTGCTTGGATGGGTAAGAATTTGTAAGGACCATTTGGGAGGGTGTCTTGACACTGTTTGTAAATAGCCTATCCAGGGAAAGGGTTATACTGGACCTGGTTTTGGGAAATAAGGCTAGCCAGGTGAGTGAAGTTCCAGTGGAGGAGCTTTTTGGGATCAGAGACTTTAGGGCTTTAGGATGCACATTGATAGGGATAATGGCAGTCCTCGGGTGAAGATTGGAGGAGACAAAGATGTCTGTCAATGCTTCAGCAATTTGTTCTCTTGCCTCCCTCAATATTCTTGGATCCATCCCATCATGACCAGGGGACTTATCAACCTTAATATTTTATAAGACACACAACACCTCTTCCTTTGTAATAGCAACTTGGCTTAGAAACTCAACACTACATTCCCCAAGACTATCCTGTACCAATTCCTTCTCTTTGATGAATACTGACACAAAGTATTTGTTTAACCCTCACCTACCTCTCCTGTCTCCACACACACATTCCCTCTTTGTCCTTGAGTGGGCCAACCCTGTTCCTGTCTACCCTCTTGCATTTTATCGATGTATAAAAAGCCTTGGGATTCTCCTTAATCCTGTTTGCCCACGATACCCCCTCATTCTTCTAACCTGAGTATGGTCCCAGAGTCCTTAAATGTTTCTCATATGTTAAGCTTTTCATTCCTGGGGCCATTCGCGTGAACCTCCTCTGAACATACTCCAGGCCCAGAACATCCTTCCTGAGATATGGGGCCCAAAAGTGCACACAATACTTCAATACTACCACCCATCGCGCCAAACAACCCATTCCCAATTTAGTTTAAAGCCCAGCCTACAGCCCTGGTTATGGTGGGACGGTTATGAAGACCGTCCTATCGGAACTGGTTCCTTCTTCCCCAGTACTGGTGCCAATGGCCCATGAATTCAAACCCATTTCTCCCACACCAATCTCTGAGCCACGCATTTACCTGCTAAATCTTACTGACCCTGTGCCAATTAGCTCATGGCTCAGGTAATCATCCAGAGATTATTCCCTTTTTGATTCTGCTTTTTAATTTAGCTCCTCGCTATTCATGCTCCCTTAGCAAAGCCTCTGCCCTAGTTTTATCCAAATCATTGGCACCTATGTTGACCATGAGGACTGGATCTTTACCCTCCCATTCCAAATTCCTCTGCAGCCCAGATGAGGTATCCTGAGGCAGGCAATACAACCTTCGGGACTCTCACAGAGAACAGTGTCTGTGCCCCTAACTCTACTATCCCCAGTTACACCAACATTTCTCTTCTCTAACCCCCCCCCGTGGAATGGCTCCCTGCACCAGAGCTGTGGTCGGTCAGCTCATCCTCCCCACAGTCCCTATTCCTGTCCACAGGGAGCCAAACTCTGGAACCTGTTGGGCATGGACAGGGGTTGAGGTCCTGCAACTCAACCTCCTGGATCCCTCCACCTATCTCACTCACAACCATACCCTGCTATTCCTGACCACTGGCCAAATTCAAGTTAATTAGTCTAAGGGGTGTGACTGTCTCCTGAAACACAGCGCCCAGGTAACTCTGCCCCTCCCTGATGTGTTGCAATGTCTGAAGCACAGACTCCAGCTCATCAACTCTGAGCCGGAGTTCTTTCAGTAACCAACATTTATTACAGCCATGGTCACTGAGAACCACAATGGGGTCCACCAGCTCCCATATCCCACAGAAACAACCTGACCCTTCACCCTTACTTTATTTAATTTGTTTTGAATTTGGCTTTTTTAATTTTCAACTTTTTTTCATCTCTGCTTATGCAAGTTGTAACCAACAAATTAACAAGATTCAATTTAACACAGGTTCAAATTTAGCAGACCTCTTATTAGCCAATCAAAACACACCTGTCCTGTGACTACTTTTCATTTTCTCCTCAACCTCTTACACCTTCGCAAACTGCTCTCCGCTCAGCTCCCATCCCAACGTGCAGGCCCAAAATCCATGAGGTATGTGTTGATAATCACTTACCTTCCCAGGCTGCTCTCTGTGCTCTCCTGCTCAGCCCTGGGTCAATCTATTTACTCTGCTACCAACAAATTTCACAGCATCGCTCTTGACCTTGCCTCTTTTGTTTGGTTAGAGGAGGAGGGAAGGAGGGAAACACTGCTATGGGGTAAAGCTTGGGCCTTCAGCAATCCTTGATACCAGGCCAGTGCAGGTGACTACTTCCAGTCTGTAATGTATGAATAAGAATGGGGTTTAGAGGGATATGGGCCGAGTGCTGGCAAATGGGATTAGATTAATTTAGGATATCTGGTCGGCATGGACAAGTTGGACCAACAGTCTGTTTCTGTGCTATACATCTCTACAACTCTATGACAGGAGTGGTAACCTTTTTACACAGAGAGTGGTTCGTGTGTTGAATGACCTCCCTGAGGAATTGGTGGATGCAAATACAGTTACTAGATTCCAACTACATTTGGATTAGAATAGGAATAGCAAAGGTTTGGCAGGATATGGGGAGTCTGGTCAGCATGGGCTCGTTGGATCAAAGGGTCTGTTTCTGTGCTGTATGACTCTATGACTATGGCTGATCATCCTACTTGGACCACTGTTCTTGATTGTTCCCCCAAGCCCTTTGGTCCCTTTAACCCTAAGAATTATCTCTAACTCCTTCCTGAAAATATTCAATGTTTTGGCCTCACCTGCTCTCTGAGGCAGAGAATTCTGGGTAAAGAAATGTTTCCTCATCACCTGGATCACCTGGATCTCTTTTGGGGTAGAAGTGACCTGTACAAGAAGGGCGGATTGCACCAGAATTGGAAGGGGACTAATATACTGGCAGGGAAATTTGCTAGAGCTGCTCAGGAGGATTTAAACTAGTAAGGTGGGGGTGTGGGACCCAGGGAGATAGTGAGGAAAGAGATCAATCCGAGCCTGGTACAGTTGAGAGCAGAAGTGAGTTAAACAGTCAGGGCAGACAGGGACAAAGCAGAGAACAAGGTAGGTCTGACAAATTAAACTGCATTTATTTCAATGCAAGAGGCTTAACAGGGAAGGCAGATGAACTCAGGGCATGGTTAGGAACATGGGACTGGGATATCATAGCAATTACAGAAACGTGGCTCAGAGATGGACAGGGCTGGCAGCTTAATGTTCCAGGATATAAATGCCACAGGGAGGACAGAAGGGGAGACAAGAGGGGAGGGGGAGTGTTGTTTTTGATAAGGGATAGCATTACAGCTGTACTGAGGGGAAAATACTCCCAAAAAACCATCCAGGGAAGTTATTTGGGTGGAACTGAGAAATAAGAAAGGGCTGATCACATTATCTTGGGAAATAAGGCAAGGTAGGTGACTGAGGTGTCAGTGTGGGAACACTCTGGGGCCAGTGACCATAATTCTAATAGTTTTAAAATAGTGATGGAAAAGGATAGACCAGAAATAAAAGTTGAAGTTCTAAATTTGGAGAAAAGCTAATTTTGATGGCATTAAGCAAGAACTCTCTAAAGTTAATTGGGGGCAGATGTTCGCAGGTAAAGGGACGGCTGGAAAATGGGAAGCCTTCAGAAATGAGATAAAGAGAGTTCAGAGACAATATATTCCTGTCAGGGTGAAAGGAAAGGCTGGTAGGTGTATGGAATGCTGGATGATGAACGAAATTGAGAGTTTGGTTAAGAAAAAGAAGAAAGCATATGTCAGGTACAAACAAGATAGGTCGAGTGAATCCTTAGAGTATAAAGACAATAGTATACTTAAGAGGGAAATCAGGAGGGCAAAAAAGGGACATGAGATAGCTTTGGCTAATAGAATTAAGGAGAATCCAAAGGATTTTTACAATTACACTAAAGACAAACGGGTAATTAGGGAGAGAACAGAGCCCCTCAAACATCAGCAAGACACCCTTTATGTGGAGCTGCAGAAAATGGAGGAGATACTAAACGAGTATTTTGCATCATTGTTTACTGTGGAAAAGGACATGCAAGATAAAGAATGTAAGGAAATAGATGGTGACATTTTGAAAAATGTCCATATGACAGAGGAGGAAGTGCCAGCTGTCTTGAAATGGATAAATCCCCAGGATCTGATCAGGTGTACCCTAGAACTCTGTGTGAAGCTAGGGAAGTGATATAATGAGCCCTTTGCTGAGATATTTGATCATCGATAGTCACAGGTGAGGTGCCGGATCACTGGAGGTTGGCTAATGTGGTGCCACTGTTTAAGGAAGGTGGTAAGGACAAGCCAAGGAACCATAGACCAGTGAGCCTAACATCGGTGGTGGGCAAGTTGCTGGAGGGAATCCTGAGGGACAGGATTTACACGTATTTGGGAGAGAAGGACTGATTAGGGATAGTCAACATGGCTTTGTGCGTGGGAAATCATATCTCACAAACTTGATTGAGTTTTTGAAAAAGTAACAAAGAGGATTGATGAGGGCAAAGCAGTGGATGTGATCTGTATGGACTTCAATAAGGTGTTCAACAAGGTTCCCCATTTGAGAGTGGTGAGCAAGGTTAGATCTCATGGAATACAGGGAAAACTAGCCAGTTGGATACAGAACTGGCTCAAAGACAGAAGACAGAGGGTGGTGGTGGAGGGTTGTTTTTCACTCTGGAGGCCTGTGACCAGTGGAGTGCCACAAGGATTGGTGCTGGGTCTACTATTTTTCATCATTTATATAAATGTTTTGGATGTGAGCATAAGAGGTAGAGTTAGTAAGTTTGCAGATGACACCAAAATTGGAGGTGTAGTGGACAGCGAAGAGGGTTACCTCAGATTACAACAGGATCTTGATCAGATGGGCCAATGGGCTGAGGAGTGGCAGATGGAGTTTAATTTAAATAAATGCGAGGTGCTGCATTTTGGGAAAGCAAATCTTAGCAGGAATTATACACTTAATGGTAAGGTCCTAGGGAGTGTTGCTGAACAAAGAGACCATGGAGTGCAGGTTCATAGCTCCGTGAAAGTGGAATAGCAGGTGGATAGGATAGTGAAGAAGGCATTTGGTATGCTTTCCTTTATTGGTCAGAGTATTGAGTCCAGGAGTTGGGAGGTCATGTTGCAGCTGTACAGGACATTGGTTAGGCCACTGTTGGAATATTATGTACAATTCTGGCCTCTTTTCTATCAGAAAGATGTTGTGAAACTTGAAAGGGTTCAGAAAAGATTTACAAGGATGTTGCCAGGGTTGGAGGGTTTGATCTATAGGGAGAGGCTGAACAGGCTGGGGCTGTATTCCCTGGAGCGTCGGATGCTGAGGGGTGACCTTACAGAGGTTTATAAAACCATGAGGGGCATAAATAGGGTAAATAGACAAAGTCTTTTTCGCCTGGAGTGGACGAGTCCAAAACTAGAGGGCATAGTTTTAAGGTGAGAGGGGAATGATATAAAAGTGACCTGAGGGGCACCTTTTTCACGCAGAGGGTGGTGCGTGTGTGGAATGAGCTGCCAGAGGAAGTGGTGGAGGCTGGTACAATTGCAACATTTAAGAGGCATTTGGATGGGTATATGAATAGGAAGGGTTTGGAGGGATATGGGCAAGTGCTGGCAGGTGGGACTAGATTGGGTTGGGATATCTGGTCGGCATGGACGGGTTGGACCGAAGGGTCTGTCTCCATGCTATATATCTCTATGACTCTATGACCTGCTTCTTGCATTTAGGTATAATCTTTTTACGTGACCTTTTGATGTTTTTTATGTATTTTCATGTAACTCAAACATTTTTACTGCCAGCCCTAATTTCCTCTACCTTCCAATTTTGCTCTGTACTTTTCCACCTTTCATTTCCAGTTTAGTTTCCTGCACTCTTTTCCCCCACTCTGCTTCCTATCTGCTGCCACTCTATTTAACCTTCTCCTACTGTATGAGTCTGAGGATATTGGTGGCAGACTGCTGGGGAGCAGCCCATCCAGCTTGTACATGTCCCATTTTCCACATCCTGTGTAGGATGACCTCACGTATAAGTTGACCCCTTATTTTGGCCAAAGATATTGCATTTTCTATCTATCTCATGTATAAGTCGACCCTAGTTCTTCACAGTTACAGATCAACATTTATGAGCCAGTGTGCCTGCCTGCTGCACTCTGTTCCAGGTATTCCAGTTTGCTGGCCGTACCACTTTGTTCCATGTCTTCCAGTCCCCCAGCTATCACGCTCTGCTCCAGGTTTTCAGAATTACCGAAAACAGCTACCTGCAGTTTACCATGGCCCAAGCATATTACAGGGAACATATCAGAATCAGGGACTAGGAGCTGCCGGGAAAGAAAATTTATCATTTTATCTATTTTGTAGATAAATATTCATCCCCTCAAAAATAATACCTGGTGTATACGTCGAACCCCCTAATTTCAGATTTAAAATACAGTCTTTAAATTTCGCCTTACACACGAGTATATACAGTAATGCGGTTGGCTCCTAAGTGCCCTCACTCAGTGACGATGCCACACACATCCACATTGATCTCCTCATCGACGTCATCTGCTATAACCTGACATAGTCATTCTGACAGAAACATACCTTCTTGACATCTCTATCCCTGCCCACTGTTCTGTCAGAGAGATGGCACCAGAGGTGGTGATAAAGTGATAAACTTCCTGGAGGAATTTTCTCCAAGAGTTCTCAACATTGACTTTGGATCCCATGAAGCCTTGTACCATCAGGTCGTACCCCGGGTAAGGAAAGCGCCGGCTGATTACCACGTACTGACCTCCCTCAGCTGATGACTCTGTGCTTCTCCGTGTTGAACAACACTTGGAAGAAGTACTGAAGGTGGCAAGGGCACCGGGGTGGACTCTGGGTGGGGAACGTCCATGTCCATCACCCAGTGTGATTCAGTAGCACCATCACAGACCAAGGTGGCTGAATCCTGAATGTCAGAGTTGTTAATCTGGGCGTGTAACTGATGGTGAGGGAATAAACAAGAGGGAAAAACCTCTTCACATCATCCTCACAGAACTACATGTAGCAGCTACCTCTGCCGCTGACAATAGAAAAAGTGTTCACCACACAGTCCTTGTGCAGTCCCAGTCTCATCGTCACATTACAATAGAATCTATAGATTCCATACAGTGTGGAAGCAGACCATTCGGCCCAACACGTCCACACCGACCCTCTGCAAAGCACCGCACCCGGACCCATCCCCTAACACTTTCCCCAAAACTCTCCATTTCCCATGGCTAATGCAGCCAATCTACACATCCCTGAACACTATGGGCAATTTAGCACTGCCAGTCTGCCCAATCTACACATCTTTGGACTGAAATCCCAGAGTTGCAAATTAAGAAATCACAAAGTTGTTCCAGTACAGAAAGAGGCTATTCAGCCCATCATGTCTGAACCATCTCTTCAAACAATCACTATTACCTAGCATCAATCCCCTGCCTTTTCCCCATGCTCTAGCACATCCTTCCTAGCCCAATGATCATGCAATGCCCCTTTGAATTCCTCAGTTGAACCTGTCTCTGTCACATTTGGCAGATTCCCTCCACATTGTTGTGTGAGACTATCCTGGTGCTGAATGAAGCATTTAAACACATCTAGCAATTCAAGGCTAGGCTTCCTCTTTTACTATTGTCAGAGGCAGAGGATGATTGAAGAGGATTTTTTTCCCTCTTGTTTGTTCCCTCACCATCAGTTACACACCCAGATTAGCAGCTCTGACATTCAGGATTCAGCCACGTTGATCTGTGACGGTGCTACTGAACCACTCTGGTGATGGGCATTGACGTCCCCCACCTGATGAGATGCTGGAAACTAGTAGCAGCTCAGTCATAGTCAACCCACATGGCCTGTCGCATCCCTCACTCCAGCATTACCATCAAGCCAAGGGATCAACCCTGGTACAATGGAGAGTGCAGGAGGGCGTGTCAGGAGCAGCACCAGGTGTACCTGAAGATGAGATGCCAACCTGCAGAAGCCACCAAACAGGACTACTTGCGTGCCAAGCAGCATCAGCAACAAGTGATTGACAGAGCTAAGCGATTCCACTACCAACAGATCCAATCTAAGCTCTGCAGTCCTGCCACGTGCAGCTGCGATCATGATAGATAACACAGAGCACAAGAGGTTTGCATAAATATCCCAATGTTATAATCCCAGCTGATGGATACAGTCAAATTCCAAAGTGAAAGCTGCCTTGATTTTTATTTTGCAATTTGATGACCATGGTGTTCAGTTATTAAAGATATTAACACCAGGAATCAAAATGCACTTCTTAACCCATGCACACCCAGCCAGAGTAAATGCCGTTGAGAGTGTGGTGCTGGAAAAGCACAGCCGGTCAGGCAGTATTCGAGGAGCAGGAGAATCGACATTTCGGGCATAAGCTCTTCATCAGGAATGAGGGGGTGGCGTGGTTCCCAAGAGGGCTGAGAAATAATTGGGAAGGGGGTGGGTCTTGGTGAGAAGGTAGCTGGGGATGCAATAGGTAGATAGAGGTGGGGGTAAAGGTGAAAGGTCAGAGTGGAGGGTGAAGCGGATAGGTGGGAAGGAAGATGGACAGGAAGGACAGTTCAAGAGGGCGGTGCCAAGTTTGAATGATTAGATTAGATTCCCTACAGTGTGGAAACAGGCCCTTCGGCCCAACAAGTCCACAACAACCCTCCAAAGAGTAACCCACCCAAACTCATTTCCCTCTGACGAATGCACCTAACACTGCGCGCAATTTAGAATGGTCAATTCACCTGACTTTGGAGGGTTGGACCTGGTATAAGGTGGGGGGAGGGGGGATGTGGAATCTGGTGAAATCAACGTTGATCCCATGTGCTTGGAGAATCCCAAGGTGGAAGATGTGGTGTTCGTCCTTCCCACCTATCAGCTCCACCAACCACTCTGACCTATCACCATCACCCTCCACCTTCATCTACCTCTCACATTCTCAGCTACCTTGCCCCAGTCCCATCCCCCGTTCCCATTTATCTCTCAGCCCCCTTGGGACCTCTCCTCCCCACTCCTCCACCCCACATTCCCGATGAAGGGTTTATGCCCAAAACGTTGACTTTCCGGCTCCTCAGACGCTGCCTGATAGGCTGTGCTTTTTTAGTGCCACACCTTTAGCCTCCATGAGTATGACCGTTAGCCAGATTCCTACCGTCGGCATTACCTTCTTGTTTGTCTTTAATTCACTATGTCTTCTGTCACATGACCCACCTTATTATTTTCAAGCCCTCTCCATTACTGGAGTTACAGAACTCATCAGCTCACTGGCCCCAGCAATGTTCGGGTCAGTCCCTTCCTAATGTGTACACATCTCACCTTCTGCTGCTCATTCATCGGTCAAATTTAATCACCTTCTTCCAGTGCATCCCAAACAGCATCCCACTCTCATCGTCTTTAGTGGTGTGAAGATTCTCAATGTGAACTGTGAGGTAGAGGGGACCCTCAGTGGGAGGGAGAGGGGGTCACTCTGTGGGAGGGAGAGGGGGTCACTCAGTGGGAGGGAGAGCGGGTCACTCAGTGGGAGGGAGAGGGGGTCACTCAGTGGGAGGGAGAGGGGGTCACTCAGTGGGAGGGAGAGCGGGTCACTCAGTGGGAGGGAGAGGGGGTCACTCAGTGGGAGGGAGAGGGGGTCACTCAGTGGGAGGGAGAGGGGGTCACTCTGTGGGAGGGAGAGGGGGTCACTCAGTGGGAGGGAGAGCGGGTCACTCAGTGGGAGGGAGAGGGGGTCACTCAGTGGGAGGGAGAGGGGGTCACTCAGTGGGAGGGAGAGGAGGTCACTCAGTGGGAGGGAGAGGGGGTCACTCAGTGGGAGGGAGAGGGGGTCACTCAGTGGGAGGGAGAGGGGGTCACTCAGTGGGAGGGAGAGGGGGTCACTCAGTGGGAGGGAGAGGAGGTCACTCAGTGGGAGGGAGAGGGGGTCACTCAGTGGGAGGGAGAGGGGGTCACTCAGTGGGAGGGAGAGGGGGTCACTCAGTGGGAGGGAGAGGGGTCACTCAGTGGGAGGGAGAGGAGGTCACTCAATGGGAGGGAGAGGGGGTCACTCAGTGGGAGAGAGAGGGGGTCACTCAGTGGGAGAGAGAGGAGGTCACTCAGTGGGAGGGAGAGGGGGTCACTCAGTGGGAGGGAGAGGGGGGATCACTCTGTGGGAGGGAGAGGAGGTCACTCAGTGGGAGGGAGAGGGGGTCACTCAGTGGGAGGGAGAGGGACCCTCAGTGGGAGGGAGAGGGGGTCACTCAGTGGGAGGGAGAGGGGGTCACTCAGTGGGAGGGAGTGGGGGTCACTCAGTGGGAGGGAGAGGGGGTCACTCAGTGGGAGGAAGAGGGGGTCACTCAGTGGGAGGTAGAGGGGTCACTCAGTGGGAGGGAGAGGGGACTCTCAAAGGGAGGGAGAGGGGGACGCTCAGTGGGAGATAGAGGGGGACTCTCAATGGGAGGGAGAGGGGGACGCTCAGTGGGAGGGAGAGGGGTCCGCTCAGTGGGAGGTAGAGGGGACGTTCAGTGTGTGGGCGAGGGGGGCCCTCAGTGTGAGGGAGAGGGGGCCCTCAGTGTGAGGGAGAGGGGGCCCTCAGTGGAGGGAGAGGGGGTCACTCAGTGGAGGGAGAGGGGGTCACTCAGTGGGAGGGAGAGGGGATCATTCAGTGGGAGGGAGAGAGCGTCAGTGGGAGGGAGAGGGTGTCACTCAGTGGGAGGGAGAGGGGGTCACTCAGTGGAGGGAGAGGGGAATGCTCAGTGGGAGGGAGAGGGGGACGCTCAGTATGAGGGAGAGGGGGCCGGTCAGTATGAGGGAGAGAGAGACTCTCAGCAGGAGGTAGAGGGGGACGCTCAATGGGAGGAAGAGGGGGACGCTCAGTGGGAGATAGAGGAGGACTCTCAATGGGAGGGAGAGGGGGACGCTCAGTGGGAGGGAGAGGGGGTCACTCAGTGGGAGGGAGAGAGGGTCACTCAGTGGGAGGGAGAGGGGGTCACTCAGTGGGAGGGAGAGGGGGTCACTCAGTGGGAGGGAGAGAGTGTCACTCAGTGGGAGGGAGAGGGTGTCACTCAGTGGGAGGGAGAGGGGTCACTCAGTGGGAGGGAGAGAGTGTCACTCAATGGGAGGGAGAGGGGGTCACTCAGTGGGAGGGAGAGGGGGTCACTCAGTGGGAGGGAGAGGGGTCACTCAGTGGGAGAGAGAGGGGTCACTCAGTGGGAGGGAGAGAGTGTCACTCAGTGGGAGCGAGAGGGGGTCATTCAGTGGGAGGGAGAGGGGGTCACTCAGTGGGAGGGAGAGGGCAACCCTCATGTGAGGGAGAGGAGGTCATTCAGTGTGAGGGAGATGGGGCCCTCAGTGGGAGGGAGAGGGGGACGCTCAGTGGGAGGTAGAGGGGGATGCTCCGTGTGAGGGAGAGAGGGTTACTCAGTGAGAGGGAGAGGGGGTCACTCAGTGGGAGGGAGAGGGGGTCACTCAGTGGGAGGGAGAGAGTGTCACTCAGTGGGAGGGAGAGGGGGTCACTCAGTGGGAGGGAGAGGGGGTCACTCAGTGGGAGGGAGAGGGGTCACTCAGTGGGAGAGAGAGGGGTCACTCAGTGGGAGGGAGAGAGTGTCACTCAGTGGGAGCGAGAGGGGGTCATTCAGTGGGAGGGAGAGGGGGTCACTCAGTGGGAGGGAGAGGGCAACCCTCATGTGAGGGAGAGGAGGTCATTCAGTGTGAGGGAGATGGGGCCCTCAGTGGGAGGGAGAGGGGGACGCTCAGTGGGAGGTAGAGGGGGATGCTCCGTGTGAGGGAGAGAGGGTCACTCAGTGGGAGGGAGAGGGGGTCACTCAGTGGGAGGGAGAGGGGGTCACTCAGTGGGAGGGAGAGGGGGTCACTCTGTGGGAGGGAGAGGGGGTCACTCAGTGGGAGGGAGAGGGGGTCACTCAGTGGGAGGGAGAGGGGGTCACTCAGTGGGAGGGAGAGGAGGTCACTCAGTGGGAGGGAGAGGGGGTCACTCAGTGGGAGGGATAGGGGGTCACTCAGTGGGAGGGAGAGGGGGTCACTCAGTGGGAGGGAGAGGGGGTCACTCAGTGGGAGGGAGAGGAGGTCACTCAGTGGGAGGGAGAGGGGGTCACTCAGTGGGAGGGAGAGGGGGTCACTCAGTGGGAGGGAGAGGGGGTCACTCAGTGGGAGGGAGAGGAGGTCACTCAATGGGAGGGAGAGGGGGTCACTCAGTGGGAGGGAGAGGGGGTCACTCAGTGGGAGGGAGAGGGGGTCACTCAGTGGGAGGGAGAGAGTGTCACTCAGTGGGAGGGAGAGGGGGTCACTCAGTGGGAGGGAGAGGGGGTCACTCAGTGGGAGGGAGAGGGGTCACTCAGTGGGAGAGAGAGGGGTCACTCAGTGGGAGGGAGAGAGTGTCACTCAGTGGGAGCGAGAGGGGGTCATTCAGTGGGAGGGAGAGGGGGTCACTCAGTGGGAGGGAGAGGGCAACCCTCATGTGAGGGAGAGGAGGTCATTCAGTGTGAGGGAGATGGGGCCCTCAGTGGGAGGGAGAGGGGGACGCTCAGTGGGAGGTAGAGGGGGATGCTCCGTGTGAGGGAGAGAGGGTCACTCAGTGGGAGGGAGAGGGGGTCACTCAGTGGGAGGGAGAGGGGGTCACTCAGTGGGAGGGAGAGGGGGTCACTCTGTGGGAGGGAGAGGGGGTCACTCAGTGGGAGGGAGAGGGGGTCACTCAGTGGGAGGGAGAGGGGGTCACTCAGTGGGAGGGAGAGGAGGTCACTCAGTGGGAGGGAGAGGGGGTCACTCAGTGGGAGGGATAGGGGGTCACTCAGTGGGAGGGAGAGGGGGTCACTCAGTGGGAGGGAGAGGGGGTCACTCAGTGGGAGGGAGAGGAGGTCACTCAGTGGGAGGGAGAGGGGGTCACTCAGTGGGAGGGAGAGGGGGTCACTCAGTGGGAGGGAGAGGGGGTCACTCAGTGGGAGGGAGAGGAGGTCACTCAATGGGAGGGAGAGGGGGTCACTCAGTGGGAGGGAGAGGGGGTCACTCAGTGGGAGGGAGAGGGACCCTCAGTGGGAGGGAGAGGGGGTCACTCAGTGGGAGGGAGAGGGGGTCACTCAGTGGGAGGGAGTGGGGGTCACTCAGTGGGAGGGAGAGGGGGTCACTCAGTGGGAGGAAGAGGGGGTCACTCAGTGGGAGGTAGAGGGGTCACTCAGTGGGAGGGAGAGGGGACTCTCAAAGGGAGGGAGAGGGGGACGCTCAGTGGGAGATAGAGGGGGACTCTCAATGGGAGGGAGAGGGGGACGCTCAGTGGGAGGGAGAGGGGTCCGCTCAGTGGGAGGTAGAGGGGACGTTCAGTGTGTGGGCGAGGGGGGCCCTCAGTGTGAGGGAGAGGGGGCCCTCAGTGTGAGGGAGAGGGGGCCCTCAGTGGAGGGAGAGGGGGTCACTCAGTGGAGGGAGAGGGGGTCACTCAGTGGGAGGGAGAGGGGATCATTCAGTGGGAGGGAGAGAGCGTCAGTGGGAGGGAGAGGGTGTCACTCAGTGGGAGGGAGAGGGGGTCACTCAGTGGAGGGAGAGGGGAATGCTCAGTGGGAGGGAGAGGGGGACGCTCAGTATGAGGGAGAGGGGGCCGGTCAGTATGAGGGAGAGAGAGACTCTCAGCAGGAGGTAGAGGGGGACGCTCAATGGGAGGAAGAGGGGGACGCTCAGTGGGAGATAGAGGAGGACTCTCAATGGGAGGGAGAGGGGGACGCTCAGTGGGAGGGAGAGGGGGTCACTCAGTGGGAGGGAGAGAGGGTCACTCAGTGGGAGGGAGAGGGGGTCACTCAGTGGGAGGGAGAGGGGGTCACTCAGTGGGAGGGAGAGAGTGTCACTCAGTGGGAGGGAGAGGGTGTCACTCAGTGGGAGGGAGAGGGGTCACTCAGTGGGAGGGAGAGAGTGTCACTCAGTGGGAGGGAGAGGGGGTCACTCAGTGGGAGGGAGAGGGGGTCACTCAGTGGGAGGGAGAGGGGTCACTCAGTGGGAGAGAGAGGGGTCACTCAGTGGGAGGGAGAGAGTGTCACTCAGTGGGAGCGAGAGGGGGTCATTCAGTGGGAGGGAGAGGGGGTCACTCAGTGGGAGGGAGAGGGCAACCCTCATGTGAGGGAGAGGAGGTCATTCAGTGTGAGGGAGATGGGGCCCTCAGTGGGAGGGAGAGGGGGACGCTCAGTGGGAGGTAGAGGGGGATGCTCCGTGTGAGGGAGAGAGGGTTACTCAGTGAGAGGGAGAGGGGGTCACTCAGTGGGAGGGAGAGGGGGTCACTCAGTGGGAGGGAGAGAGGGTCACTCAGTGAGAGGGAGAGGGGGTCACTCAGTGGGAGGGAGAGGGGTCACTCAGTGGGAGGGAGAGAGTGTCACTCAGTGGGAGGGAGAGGGGGTCACTCAGTGGGAGGGAGAGGGGGTCACTCAGTGGGAGGGAGAGGGGTCACTCAGTGGGAGAGAGAGGGGTCACTCAGTGGGAGGGAGAGAGTGTCACTCAGTGGGAGCGAGAGGGGGTCATTCAGTGGGAGGGAGAGGGGGTCACTCAGTGGGAGGGAGAGGGCAACCCTCATGTGAGGGAGAGGAGGTCATTCAGTGTGAGGGAGATGGGGCCCTCAGTGGGAGGGAGAGGGGGACGCTCAGTGGGAGGTAGAGGGGGATGCTCCGTGTGAGGGAGAGAGGGTCACTCAGTGGGAGGGAGAGGGGGTCACTCAGTGGGAGGGAGAGGGGGTCACTCAGTGGGAGGGAGAGGGGGTCACTCTGTGGGAGGGAGAGGGGGTCACTCAGTGGGAGGGAGAGGGGGTCACTCAGTGGGAGGGAGAGGGGGTCACTCAGTGGGAGGGAGAGGAGGTCACTCAGTGGGAGGGAGAGGGGGTCACTCAGTGGGAGGGATAGGGGGTCACTCAGTGGGAGGGAGAGGGGGTCACTCAGTGGGAGGGAGAGGGGGTCACTCAGTGGGAGGGAGAGGAGGTCACTCAGTGGGAGGGAGAGGGGGTCACTCAGTGGGAGGGAGAGGGGGTCACTCAGTGGGAGGGAGAGGGGGTCACTCAGTGGGAGGGAGAGGAGGTCACTCAATGGGAGGGAGAGGGGGTCACTCAGTGGGAGGGAGAGACTGTCACTCAGTGGGAGGGAGAGAGGGTCACTCAGTGGGAGGGAGAGGGGGTCACTCAGTGGGAGGGAGAGAGCGTCACTCAGTGGGAGGGAGAGGGTGTCACTCAGTGGGAGGGAGAGGGGTCACTCAGTGGGAGGGAGAGGGTGTCACTCAGTGGGAGGGAGAAAGTATCACTCAGTGGGAGGGAGAGGGGGTCACTCAGTGGGAGGGAGAGGGGTCACTCAGTGGGAGAGAGAGAGAGGGGCTCACTCAGTGGGAGAGAGAGAGGGGCTCACTCAGTGGGAGGGAGAGGGGGATGCTCAGTGTGAGGGAGAGGGGGTCACTCAGTGGAAGGAGAGGGGGTCACTCAGTGGGAGGGAGAGGCGGGTCACTCTGTGGGAGGGAGAGGGGGACGCTCAGTGGGAGGGAGGGGGGTCACTCAGTGGGAGGAAGAGGGGGATTCTCTGTGGGAGTGAGAGGGGGATGCTCCGTGTGAGGGAGAGGAATACCCTCAGCAGGAGGTAGAGGGGACACTCAGTGTGAGGGAGGGGGCCCTCAGTGTGAGGGAGAGAGGGTCACTCAGTGTGAGGGAGAGGGAGTCACTCAGTGTCAGGTAGAGGGGACACTCAGTGGGAGGGAGAAGGGGTCTCTCAATGGGATGGAGAAGGGGTCACTCAGTGGGAGAGAGAGAGGCGGTCACTCAGTGGGAGGGAGAGGGGGACGCTCAGTGTGAGGGAGAGGGGGGTCACTTAGTGGGAGGAAGAGGGGAATTCTCAGTGGGAGTGAGAGGGATACCCTCAGCAGGAGGTAGAGGGGATACTCAGTGTGAGGGGGAGGGGGCCCTCAGTGTGAGGGAGAGAGAGGGTCACTCAGTGAGAGGGAGACGGGGACGCTCAGTGTGAGGGAGAGGGGGTCACTCAGTGTGAGGTAGAGGAGACACTCAGTGTGAGGGAGAGGGGGTGACTCAGTGGGAGGTAGAGGGGACACAGTGTGAGGGAGAGGGGGTCACAGTGGGAGAGAGAGGGGGCCCTCAGTATGAGAGAGAGGGGGTCACTCAGTGTGAGGAAGAGGGGGTCACTCAGTGGGAGGGAGAGGGGGTCACTCAGTGGGAGGGAGAGAGTGTCACTCAGTGGGAGGGAGAGAGGGTCACTCAGTGGGAGGGAGAGGGGGTCACTCAGTGGGAGGGAGAGAGTGTCACTCAGTGGGAGGGAGAGGGTGTCACTCAGTGGGAGGGAGAGGGGTCACTCAGTGGGAGGGAGAGAGTGTCACTCAGTGTGAGGGAGAGGGGGTCACTTAGTGTGAGTGAGAGGGGGTCATTCAGTGGGAGGGAGAGGGGTCACTCAATGGGAGGGAGAGGGGAACCCTCAGTGTGAGGGAGAGGAGGTCATTCAGTGTGAGGGAGATGGGGCCCTCAGTGGGAGGGAGAGGGGGTCACTCAGTGGGAGGGTGAGGGGGGTCACTCAGTGGGAGAGAGAGGGGGTCACTCAATGGGAAGTAGAGGGGGATGCTCCGTGTGAGGGAGAGGGGGTCACTCAGTGTGAGGGAGAGGGGGTCACTCAGTGTGAGGGAGAGAGGGTCACTCAGTGGGAGGGAGAGGGGGATCTCAATGTGAACAGTGAGGGAATGGGGAGCCCTCAGTGTGAACTGTGAGGGAATGGGGGAGATGGGGAGTGACGTGAGAGAGCAGGGTGGGGTAGCCTGGGAGTAAAGGCATGTGGTGGACAGGGAGCTGGGTCTGTAACACAGCTGGAGCTCCCCACTGGCCACCACCTCTTTGAGTTGGCTAACCTGATATTTCAGCTCATGATCCAGCCCAGGAAGCTGACACCAGTTTGGGAACCCTTCCCCATTCTAAAGTCTTACGTTACTGTTTCTGCTTTTGTTTTTAAACTTTGCTGCTCCTAACACACAAACCGAACCTCCTCCCTGTGCTGTTGGTAACTACATGAACTATGATTCCCCCTCACACTCCACCCCGTCACACTGTACGGTCCTCTCCTGCCCTCTGGAGATGTCCTGAAACCTCCCACTGAGAGAAGGCCACACAATCGTTGTGGATTCTCACTCTTTGCTGCAGTGAGCTGTGTGTCTATTCTCCATGTCTCTGTTATTCCCAGTACCACAATATTCCAATTACTCCCACATGCAAATCAATAGCTTCCTGTATCCCAGAACAACAGGCAATTTCCTCCTCCAGCTGTTCCAGCTGGCCGAACCCTGAAACTGGAAGGAGCAAGGTTCCCCCCCCCCCCCCCCCCCCCACCCCCCACTTCCACCTCTTCAGTCCCCTTACCCTCAGGATTACTCTCAGTCAGACCTCCTCCTCCCTGATCACTGACTTAGGCAGTCAGTCCAATCCTAAAGAGTGTGGCTGCCTGTGCAACACTGGCTGGATAACCTACTCCCTCTGTGGCCCAGTGTGTGTACAGCTCAAGCTAAGTCTGAGTCAAAGCTCCTTGTAGCAGAGGCAGAAACTGGGCAGATGGAAGCTACGGTCGCTCTCCATCGCGGGAAAAACCCTAGTCATCAGGTGTGAGGCAATGTCATTGCTGTTATACGTGGCACAGGTCTGGCCTATTCCCAGGACCTGTGCCGCTGCAGTCACCCGGGCCATCTTCCAGTTTATATGGAGGTCAAAGATGGACCGGGTCCGAAGGGACTCACTGTACAAAGATCTGGGCAATGGGGGAAAAAATACACCCAATGCCTCCCTCACCCTGATGGCCACCTTTGTGTGTGGCTGCATCAAGCTGTGCGTGGATCCCCGGTACGCAAACACCAAGTGTCACTACGTACTGAGGTTCTACCTGTCCCCGGTGTTGCGAAGGATGGGCCTGGTCTCGCTGCTGCGGAACGCTCCGAGTAGTTGGACCGTTCCGTATCACCTGTCCTTCGTGGAGAAGTTTATGAAGAAAAACACCTTTTGACCACAAGTCCATCAGGAAGTGGTCAGCATGTAGTGTCCTTGAGACCCTTCGGGAAAAGCAGAGGGCGGATCCTGTCGAGCGGTTCCCTGAGCAGACTGTCAAAGCCATTTGGCAGAATGCCTCATCGCCAGAACTTTCCAACAAGCACCAAGACATGGCTTGGCTGGTGGTGAGAAGGGCTCTGCCTGTGAGATCCTTTATGCACGCCTGGACTCTCTGCCGCACCGCACGCTGCCCTCGAAGCGGCTGCGGGGGGGATGAGACTGTCACACACCTCCTTCTGGAATGTGCCTATGCAGAAGAAGTCTGGAGAGGAATGCAGTGGTGTTTGTCGAGGTTCGTCCCGAGCAGCGCCGTCGCGGGACTCCGTGCTCTACGGCCTGTTCCCCGGGACGCACACCGAGACGAACATCAACTGTGCCTGGAGGATCATCAACTCGGTGAAGGACGCTCTCTGGGTGGTCCGAAACCTGCTGATCTTCCAGCTGAAGGAGTTGACCCCGACTGAGTGTTGCAGACTGGCACATTCCATGGTCCAGGACTACGTGTTGAGGGACGCGCTGAAGCTTGGGGCAGCTGCCGCCAAGGCGCGGTGGGGAAAGACCACTGTATAACATCCGCCTGACGAAGAAGAACAGGGGGCCCGCGCAGTCATTTGGGCTCTGCTGACACCTCAGCTAATCATATGGGCATATGATCAAAAAATGTACAGACCTGTATAAAAATGATAAATTCTGATCTCTGTATGTACATGTTTACATATGTATGGCATGACCAACTGTAAAGTATATTTTTGAAATAAAAAACAAGCTCCTTGTAGCCAGATACTTGTCTGATCCAAACAACTTGAGGCCCTGTAGGAGTCTGCAGAGAGAATCGAGTCATTTCCAAAGTAAACAAGCTGAGGACTGTCTGCTGACATTGCAGAAACAGGAAGGAGGCGGGTCCACATTGCTGAGGGCTTTGTCGGAGGTCTGCAATTAGGGAGAGTTATATTTTAAATGTTGGGAGTGAGCACATTTTTCTCGTCGTCGCAAGAGTCGTGTTTACTTCGTGCAGCACAGATAGGCAGAGAAGAACAAAAATTTAAAGATTATCTGAGCTGACAATATCAGCAGGTGCTGGGAGAGGCTGAGGTAGCGATGACCAGAACAAAGTACAGAGTTCAGATTTTCAGTGTGCAGTCTTTCTCTGCACTGCTGCAGTCAGCTGCCTTCAGGCTGTGAGAGTGGCAGTGTGTCACAGCCTGGAATCAGAGTCAAGCATGGCCTACAGTCAACATGGGCATGACCAACTCTTTGCCCTCTTTATTGCCCTGATGTATCCTGTGCTGCTGGTGAAATGCCACCCCCAGTGCCTGGATTTTAAACCCCCGTTCCGGCCACAGAACGGCCTGTCATTCTGTACCATGTACAGTCAGTTCGGTTGCTGTGACTCCACCAAAGACCAGGAAATCATGAACCGCTTCTACAGCATCGTGGATAGTTTTGACTACTCTCTGTACGCCACATGTGCTGCCTACATCCAGGATATGCTGTGTGCGGTAAGTGACTTTAACTGGATGTTACTAATCCATAATGGTTTTCGCCTTGCGTCGAGACATCATACTGTCTGCTAACTCCTGCTGCATCTCCAGATTTCTCTTTTCTAGTGTTTTCATGGGCACTCTCCCACCTTCCTCCCTCCACAATCCAAACCTCAGTCAATTTTGCACTGCCCCTCTCCAATCCAGCAGTAAGACCCGCTCACCCATATCCCCTGTCTTCATTGACATACACTATCTCCTGATCCAGCGATGTCTCAACTTTGAAAATCCAGTCCTGCTCTTGACCTTCTCAAAGAATTCTAGTTAATTTGCTCAGCATGATTCCCCATTTGTGCAGCCACACCAACTCTGCTTATAGTTATCAGTGGTCTACTCTTGTATCCTTTAAGATAACTTTTAACATTCTATAGTCCATAGCTCCCTGAAGGTGGCCACTCAATTAGATAGCATGGTAAAGAAGATTCATGGCATGCTTGCCTTTATTGATCAGGAATTGAGCTCTAGAGAGAGGGTGAATAGACTGGGGCTATTTTCCCTGGAGTGTTGGAGGCTGAGGGGGTGATCTTATAGAGGTTTGTAAAATCACGAGGGGCATGGATAGAGTAAGTAGACAAGGTCTTTTCCCAAGGGTTGGGGAGTCCAAACTAGAGGGCATAGGTTTAAGGTGAAAGGGGAAATCTTAAAAAGGACCTACAGGGACAACCTTTTCACACAGAGGATGGTACGTGTATGGAATGAGCTGCCAGAGGAAGTAGTGGAGGCTGGTACAATGACAGCATTTAAAAGGCATCCGGATGGGTATATGAATAGGAAGGGTTTAGAGGGATATGGGCCAAGCGCTGACAAATGGGACTAGATTAGTTTCGGATACCGGATATCTGGTCAGCATGGATCGAAGGGTCTGTTTCTGTGCTGTACATCTCCAGGACTCAAAGAATGAGAAAGGAACTACCTTTGGAAGAGTTTTAGCAATCTGAATAAGTAATTTTGTTTTCATGTCTAGAACAAACAACTTTTGCAATTCTGGACAAGGGTTGTTGTAAAATCTTAAAATCAATATCAGAGAGAATTCCACAGTTGTAAAACAAGTCCCTGCAAATCTGAACTCCACGAAACAAGCCTGATAAAGTGATTTACAATCTCTAATCGGTACAATGATATGCTGCTCCCATTGAGGTGGAATATGGTTTGTTGACTGAATAATTAAATATTAAACAGCACGTGCTGTCATGACTAGTCATTTCTAGTCTTTTGGTTCTGATTTCTGCTATCTGCAGTTCTTTGGTTCTTTTATATCTAACTCGTGATTCCCACTCACAGATTGGGAAACGACATGTAAGGGTGGATTTCCATGATTCACTTCACAGTGTGACAGTGAGAAATAGCACAATCAATTTAATAATGGATGGACTGGTGGAGGCAAAAAGGTTTGGTGTTAATTGCATGCTGAAAATTGAGAATTGTAGGGGAGCTCTCACCGGATGGTTAAATTAAGATTGTCAATGACCTTCTCCATCTGTAATTGCACGGTGACAACACATTCATTTTCCTGACAATTAACCCTCATCATTTCAATGTTGATGTTTAGCTAAACTCCTACCTGCTCTTCAGGGGAACTCCTTCAGGGCAGCCTGCAGTTTATGTTGACTATAGATCGTAACATCTTGGAGCACAATTAGGCCATTCAGCCCATCAAGTCTGCTCCACTATTCGATCATGGCTGATGTGTTCCTCAACCCCATTCTCCAGCTTTCTCCTGGTAACCCTTGATCCCTTCCCAGTCAGGAACATATCTATCTCAGTCTTAAAGTCACTCAGTGATTTGGCCCCCACAGCCCTCCGCACCAATGATTGCCAAAATTCCCCACCCTCTGGCTGAAGAGATTCCTCCTTGTCTCAACTCTAAAGGGTCAGCCCTTCACTCTGAGGCTATGCCCTCGGGTCCTAGTCTCTCCTGCTTGTGGAAACATCTTCTCTAAGTCCACTGATGAAGGGCTTATGCCCGAAACATCGATTCTCCTGCTCCTCAGATGCTGCCTGACCTGCTGTGCTTTTCCACTCTCAACTCTGATCTCCAGCATCTGCAATCCTCACTTTCTCCACATCCACTCTATCCAGGCCTCACAGTATTCTGTAAGCTTCAGTCAGATCTTTCCCTCATCTTGACAAACTCCATCAAGTACAGACCCAGAGTCCTCAGCCGCTCCACGTATGACAAGCCCTACATACCGGGGATTATTCTTGTAAACCCCTGTGGACTCCCTCCAATACCACCATATCCTTCCTTAAATACTGGGTCTGAAACTGCTCAAAATATGCCAAATGTGGACTGACCAGAACCTTATAAAGACTCATTGATGAGGCCACACTTGGAGTACTGTGTTTAGTTTTTCACCTTACTATAGGAAGGATGTTATTAAACTGGAAAGAGTGCAGAAGAAATTTACAAGGATTTTGCCAGGACTCAAGGGACTGAGTTATAGGGAGAGGTTGGACAAGCTAGGACTTTTTTCTTTAGAGTGTAGAAGACTGAGGGGGTGCACCCCATTCCTGAAGAAGGGCTTATGCCCGAAACGTCGATTCTCCTGTTCCCTGGATGCTGCCTGACCTGCTGCGCTTTTCCAGCAACACATTTTCAGCTCTGCACTCCATAGAGGTGTATAAGATAATGAGATGCATGGATAGGGTTAATGCACTCAGTCTTTTTCCCAGGGTTGGGGAAGCGAGGACGAGAGGATATCAGTTTAAGGTTAGAGGGGAAAGAATAAAAGGGGCAACTTTTTTACACAGAGGGTGGTACGCATATGGAATGAGCTGCCAATGGAAGTGATTGAGGTGGGTACAATAACAATATTTAAAAGGCATTTGGGTAAATACATGGATAGGAAAGGAGTAGAAGGATATGGACCAAGTGCAGGGAAATGGAGTTAGTGTGAATGGACATTTTGTTCGGCATGGACCAGTTTGGGCCAAACGGTCTGTCTCTGTACTGTAGGACTCTATGACTCTGTGATATCTGCTCTTGTATTCTAGAACTCTTTAAATTAATCCCAACATTGCATTTACCTTCCTAACTGAACTGAACCTGCATGTTAACCTTAAGAGAATCCTAAACCTGGACCCCCAAGACCCTTTGTGTTTTAGAATTTTGAAGCCTTTCCCCATTTAGAAAATGATCTTTACCTGTATTCTTCATATCAAAGTGAATAACCTCATGCTTTCACGCATTTTATTCCACCTGCCATTTCTTTGCCCACTCTCTTAGCTTGACCAAGTCCTTCTGCAGTCTCCCCACTTCCTCAACATTGCCTGTCCCTCCAGCTATCTTTGTGCCACCTGCAAACTTAGCAACAATGTCCTCAGTTCCTTTGTCCTGTCCTAATGTGACTAGTTGTGGTTATAACTCTGCAGAGCTGCACTAAATACCACTTGCCATTGTGAAAAAGACCCCTTTATCCCCACTCTCTGCCTTCTGCCAGGCAGCCAATCCTCTGTCTATGGCAGTACTTTGCCTTGCATTTTCTTTTAGTTAAAAAATATACCTTATTCATAAATTATCTACAATTAAACAGAAGTTCAGTCTGGACTTTGCAGAAGGAACAGTGGAATTTTGACATTTGTCATTAGAGTTTCAATTCAGTGGCAATAACAAAAGACATTTTCTGAACAAGAAAGGAAAGGAATTACATTCTCACTAAGGCAACAAGGGTATCTGGCAACATAACAGACCCCCATTGTATTTTGGTAGAAAGACCTTAGATTTTAGCCTTTCCCCACTGCACCTTAGCGGCAGCTGCTCCAAGTTTTACTGTGTCCCTCAGCAAGTAATCCCTGACCTTGGAACGTGCCAGTCCACAACACCCGGTCAAGGAAGTGCTTACGTTCCAACATACAAAACTTATTTACAATTGCACATCTATAACTCCGTGTGTGTTCACTATATGGATATACACATCACACTGTGTGTAATTCCCTCTGTATACAACCCCACACATGACATACTGTGTGTAAAGCCCACTGTGCCAAATATACTGAGGTGTACTTAATAATACACAAAACAAATTTAGTCAATAATTGATTGGCACAGATTTTGTAGTCAGCAGCAAAGAACTAGCGTTGATTGTTTACCTGCCGAATGTTTATCAGAAGATTGTTTACCTGCAGATTGTTTACCTGCAGATTGTTTACCTGCTGAAT
The DNA here is from genome assembly GCF_037043375.1 of Chiloscyllium plagiosum. Lineage (NCBI taxonomy): Eukaryota > Metazoa > Chordata > Chondrichthyes > Orectolobiformes > Hemiscylliidae > Chiloscyllium > Chiloscyllium plagiosum. The sequence continues at coordinate 10,234,007 of NW_028270146.1, forward strand.
GTTTACCTGCAGATTGTTTACCTGCTGAATGTTTACCTGCTGAATGTTTACCTGCTGATTGTTTACCTGCAGATTGTTTACCTGCTGAATGTTTACCTGCTGAATATTTACCTGCAGATTGTTTACCTGCAGATTGTTTACCTGCTGAATGTTTACCTGCTGATTGTTTACCTGCAGATTGTTTACCTGCTGAATGTTTACCTGCTGAATATTTACCTGCAGATTGTTTACCTGCTGATTGTTTACCTGCAGATTGTTTACCTGCTGAATGTTTACCTGCAGATTGTTTACCTGCAGATTGTTTACCTGCTGAATGTTTACCTGCTGAATATTTACCTGCAGATTGTTTACCTGCTGATTGTTTACCTGCTGATTGTTTACCTGCTGAATGTTTACCTGCTGAATATTTAGCTGCTGAATGTTTACCTGCTGAATGTTTACCTGCGGATTGTTTACCTGCTGAATGTTTAGCTGCTGAATGTTTACCTGCTGAATGTTTACCTGCAGATTGTTTACCTGCTGAATGTTTAGCTGCTGAATGTTTAGCTGCTGAATGTTTACCTGCTGGTTGTTTACCTGCTGAATGTTTACCTGCTGAATGTTTACCTGCTGAATGTTTAGCTGCTGAATGTTTACCTTCTGAATGTTTACCTGCAGATTGTTTACCTGCTGAATGTTTACCTGCTGAATGTTTAGCTGCTGAATGTTTAGCTGCTGAATGTTTACCTGCTGAATGTTTACCTGCGGAATGTTTAGCTGCAGATTGTTTACCTGCTGAATGTTTACCTGCGGAATGTTTACCTGCGGAATATTTAGCTGCTGAATGTTTACCTGCTGAATGTTTACCTGCTGAATGTTTACCTGCTGATGTTTACCTGCAGATTGTTTACCTGCTGAATGTTTACCTGCTGATGTTTACCTGCAGATTGTTTACCTGCTGAATGTTTACCTGCTGAATGTTTACCTGCTGATTGTTTATCTGCTGAATGTTTACCTGCGGAATATTTGGCTGCTGAATGTTTACCTGCTGATTGTTTACCTGCTGATGTTTACCTGCTGAATGTTTACCTGCTGAATGTTTACCTGCTGATTGTTTACCTGCTGAATGTTTACCTGCTGATGTTTACCTGCAGATTGTTTACCTGCTGATTGTTTACCTGCTGAATGTTTACCTGCTGATTGTTTACCTGCAGATTGTTTACCTGCTGAATGTTTACCTGCTGAATGTTTACCTGCTGATTGTTTACCTGCTGATGTTTACCTGCGGAATATTTGGCTGCTGAATGTTTACCTGCTGGTTGTTTACCTGCTGATTGTTTACCTGCAGATTGTTTACCTGCTGATTGTTTACCTGCTGATTGTTTACCTGCTGATGTTTACCTGCTGAATGTTTACCTGCTGAATGTTTACCTGCTGATTGTTTACCTGCTGAATGTTTACCTGCTGTTTGTTTATCTGCTCAATGTTTACCTGCGGAATATTTAGCTGCTGAATGTTTACCTGCTGAATGTTTACCTGCTGATGTTTACCTGCAGATTGTTTACCTGCTGAATGTTTACCTGCTGAATGTTTACCTGCTGATTGTTTACCTGCTGATTGTTTACCTGCTGAATGTTTACCTGCTGAATGTTTACCTGCTGATTGTTTACCTGCTGAATGTTTACCTGCTGATGTTTACCTGCTGATTGTTTACCTGCTGAATGTTTACCTGCTGAATGTTTACCTGCTGATTGTTTACCTGCTGAATGTTTACCTGCTGATGTTTACCTGCTGATTGTTTACCTGCTGATTGTTTACCTGCTGAATGTTTACCTGCTGTTTGTTTATCTGCTGAATGTTTACCTGCGGAATATTTGGCTGCTGAATGTTTACCTGCTGGTTGTTTACCTGCTGATTGTTTACCTGCTGATTGTTTACCTGCTGAATGTTTACCTGCTGATTGTTTACCTGCTGAATGTTTACCTGCTGATGTTTACCTGCTGTTTGTTTATCTGCTGAATGTTTACCTGCGGAATATTTGGCTGCTGAATGTTTACCTGCTGATTGTTTACCTGATGATTGTTTACCTGCTGAATGTTTACCTGCAGATTGTTTACCTGCAGATTGTTTACCTGCTGAATGTTTACCTGCTGATGTTTACCTGCTGTTTGTTTATCTGCTGAATGTTTACCTGCGGAATATTTGGCTGCTGAATGTTTACCTGCTGATTGTTTACCTGATGATTGTTTACCTGCTGAATGTTTACCTGCAGATTGTTTACCTGCTGAATGTTTACCTGCTGAATGTTTACCTGCTGATTGTTTACCTGCTGAATGTTTACCTGCTGAATGTTTACCTGCTGATTGTTTACCTGCTGAATGTTTACCTGCTGAATGTTTACCTGCTGAATGTTTACCTGCTGAATGTTTACCTGCTGATTGTTTACCTGCTGAATGTTTACCTGCTGTTTGTTTATCTGCAGATTGTTTACCTGCTGAATGTTTACCTGCTGAATGTTTACCTGCTGATTGTTTACCTGCTGAATGTTTACCTGCTGAATGTTTACCTGCTGAATGTTTACCTGCTGATTGTTTACCTGATGATTGTTTACCTGCTGAATGTTTACCTGCTGAATGTTTACCTGCTGATTGTTTACCTGCAGATTGTTTACCTTCTGAATATTTACCTGCTGAATGTTTACCTGCTGATTGTTTACCTGCAGATTGTTTACCTTCTGAATATTTACCTGCTGAATGTTTACCTGCTGAATGTTTAACTGCAGATTGTTTACCTGCTGATTGTTTACCTGCTGAATGTTTACCTGCTGAATGTTTACCTGCTGATTGTTTACCTGCAGATTGTTTACCTTCTGAATATTTACCTGCTGAATGTTTACCTGCTGTTTGTTTATCTGCAGATTGTTTACCTGCTGAATGTTTACCTGCTGATTGTTTACCTGCTGAATGTTTACCTGCTGAATGTTTACCTGCTGATTGTTTACCTGCTGAATGTTTACCTGCTGATTGTTTACCTGATGATTGTTTACCTGCTGAATGTTTACCTGCTGAATGTTTACCTGCTGATTGTTTACCTGCAGATTGTTTACCTTCTGAATATTTACCTGCTGAATGTTTACCTGCTGATTGTTTACCTGCAGATTGTTTACCTTCTGAATATTTACCTGCTGAATGTTTACCTGCTGAATGTTTACCTGCAGATTGTTTACCTGCTGATTGTTTACCTGCTGAATGTTTACCTGCTGAATGTTTACCTGCTGATTGTTTACCTGCTGAATGTTTACCTGCTGAATGTTTACCTGCTGATTGTTTACCTGCTGAATGTTTACCTGCTGAATGTTTACCTGCTGAATGTTTACCTGCTGATTGTTTACCTGATGATTGTTTACCTGCTGAATGTTTACCTGCTGAATGTTTACCTGCTGATTGTTTACCTGCAGATTGTTTACCTTCTGAATATTTACCTGCTGAATGTTTACCTGCTGATTGTTTACCTGCAGATTGTTTACCTTCTGAATATTTACCTGCTGAATGTTTACCTGCTGAATGTTTACCTGCAGATTGTTTACCTGCTGATTGTTTACCTGCTGAATGTTTACCTGCTGAATGTTTACCTGCTGATTGTTTACCTGCAGATTGTTTACCTTCTGAATATTTACCTGCTGAATGTTTACCTGCTGAATGTTTACCTGCAGATTGTTTACCTTCTGAATATTTACCTGCTGAATGTTTACCTGCTGAATGTTTAACTGCTGAATGTTTACCTGCTGATTGTTTACCTGCAGATTGTTTACCTGCTGAATGTTTACCTGCTGAATGTTTACCTGCAGATTGTTTACCTGCTGAATGTTTACCTGCTGAATGTTTACCTGATGATTGTTTACCTGCTGAATGTTTACCTGCTGAATGTTTACCTGATGATTGTTTCCCTGCTGAATGTTTACCTGCTGAATGTTTACCTGCTGATTGTTTACCTGCTGAATGTTTACCTGCTGAATGTTTACCTGCTGATTGTTTACCTGCAGATTGTTTACCTGCTGAATGTTTACCTGCTGAATGTTTACCTGCAGATTGTTTACCTGCTGAATGATTACCTGCTGATTGTTTACCTGCTGATTGTTTACCTGCTGAATGTTTACCTGCTGATTGTTTACCTGCTGATTGTTTACCTGCTGAATGTTTACCTGCTGAATGTTTACCTGCTGATTGTTTACCTGCTGAATGTTTAGCTGCTGATTGTTTACCTGCTGAATGTTTACCTGCTGAATGTTTACCTGCTGATTGTTTACCTGCTGAATGTTTACCTGCTGAATGTTTACCTGCTGATTGTTTACCTGCTGAATGTTTACCTGCTGAATGTTTACCTGCTGATTGTTTACCTGCTGAATGTTTACCTGCTGTTTGTTTATCTGCAGATTGTTTACCTGCTGATTGTTTACCTGCTGATTGTTTACCTGCTGAATGTTTACCTGCTGAATGTTTACCTGCTGATTGTTTATCTGCAGATTGTTTACCTGCTGAATGTTTACCTGCTGATTGTTTACCTGCTGAATGTTTACCTGCTGAATGTTTACCTGCTGAATGTTTACCTGCTGATTGTTTACCTGATGATTATTTACCTGCTGAATGTTTACCTGCTGAATGTTTACCTGCTGATTGTTTACCTGCAGATTGTTTACCTTCTGAATATTTACCTGCTGAATGTTTACCTGCTGATTGTTTACCTGCAGATTGTTTACCTTCTGAATATTTACCTGCTGAATGTTTACCTGCTGAATGTTTAACTGCAGATTGTTTACCTGCTGATTGTTTACCTGCTGAATGTTTACCTGCTGAATGTTTACCTGCTGATTGTTTACCTGCAGATTGTTTACCTTCTGAATATTTACCTGCTGAATGTTTACCTGCTGTTTGTTTATCTGCAGATTGTTTACCTGCTGAATGTTTACCTGCTGATTGTTTACCTGCTGAATGTTTACCTGCTGAATGTTTACCTGCTGATTGTTTACCTGATGATTGTTTACCTGCTGAATGTTTACCTGCTGATTGTTTACCTTCTGAATATTTACCTGCTGAATGTTTACCTGCTGATTGTTTACCTGCAGATTGTTTACCTTCTGAATATTTACCTGCTGAATGTTTACCTGCTGAATGTTTACCTGCAGATTGTTTACCTGCTGATTGTTTACCTGCTGAATGTTTACCTGCTGAATGTTTACCTGCTGATTGTTTACCTGCAGATTGTTTACCTTCTGAATATTTACCTGCTGAATGTTTACCTGCTGAATGTTTACCTGCAGATTGTTTACCTTCTGAATATTTACCTGCTGAATGTTTACCTGCTGAATGTTTAACTGCTGAATGTTTACCTGCTGATTGTTTACCTGCAGATTGTTTACCTGCTGAATGTTTACCTGCTGAATGTTTACCTGCAGATTGTTTACCTGCTGAATGTTTACCTGCTGAATGTTTACCTGCTGATTGTTTACCTGCTGAATGTTTACCTGCTGAATGTTTACCTGCTGATTGTTTACCTGCTGAATGTTTACCTGCTGAATGTTTACCTGCTGTTTGTTTATCTGCAGATTGTTTACCTGCTGATTGTTTACCTGCTGATTGTTTACCTGCTGAATGTTTACCTGCTGAATGTTTACCTGCTGATTGTTTACCTGCTGAATGTTTACCTGCTGTTTGCTTATCTGCAGATTGTTTACCTGCTGAATGTTTACCTGCTGAATGTTTACCTGCTGATTGTTTACCTGCTGAATGTTTACCTGCTGAATGTTTACCTGCTGAATGTTTACCTGCTGATTGTTTACCTGATGATTGTTTACCTGCTGAATGTTTACCTGCTGAATGTTTACCTGCTGATTGTTTACCTGCAGATTGTTTACCTTCTGAATATTTACCTGCTGAATGTTTACCTGCTGATTGTTTACCTGCAGATTGTTTACCTTCTGAATATTTACCTGCTGAATGTTTACCTGCTGAATGTTTAACTGCAGATTGTTTACCTGCTGATTGTTTACCTGCTGAATGTTTACCTGCTGAATGTTTACCTGCTGATTGTTTACCTGCAGATTGTTTACCTTCTGAATATTTACCTGCTGAATGTTTACCTGCTGTTTGTTTATCTGCAGATTGTTTACCTGCTGAATGTTTACCTGCTGATTGTTTACCTGCTGAATGTTTACCTGCTGAATGTTTACCTGCTTATTGTTTACCTGCTGAATGTTTACCTGCTGAATGTTTACCTGCTGAATGTTTACCTGCTGATTGTTTACCTGCTGAATGTTTACCTGCTGAATGTTTACCTGCTGATTGTTTACCTGCAGATTGTTTACCTTCTGAATATTTACCTGCTGAATGTTTACCTGCTGATTGTTTACCTGCAGATTGTTTACCTTCTGAATATTTACCTGCTGAATGTTTACCTGCTGAATGTTTACCTGCTGATTGTTTACCTGATGATTGTTTACCTGCTGAATGTTTAACTGCTGAATGTTTACCTGCTGATTGTTTACCTGCAGATTGTTTACCTTCTGAATATTTACCTGCTGAATGTTTACCTGCTGAATGTTTACCTGCAGATTGTTTACCTTCTGAATATTTACCTGCTGAATGTTTACCTGCTGAATGTTTAACTGCTGAATGTTTACCTGCTGATTGTTTACCTGCAGATTGTTTACCTGCTGAATGTTTACCTGCTGAATGTTTACCTGCAGATTGTTTACCTGCTGAATGTTTACCTGCTGATGTTTACCTGCTGTTTGTTTATCTGCTGAATGTTTACCTGCGGAATATTTGGCTGCTGAATGTTTACCTGCTGATTGTTTACCTGATGATTGTTTACCTGCTGAATGTTTACCTGCAGATTGTTTACCTGCTGAATGTTTACCTGCTGATGTTTACCTGCTGATTGTTTACCTGCTGAATGTTTACCTGCTGAATGTTTACCTGCTGTTTGTTTATCTGCTGAATGTTTACCTGCTGAATGTTTACCTGCGGAATATTTGGCTGCTGATTGTTTACCTGCAGATTGTTTACCTGCTGAATGTTTACCTGCTGTTTGTTTATCTGCTGAATGTTTACCTGCTGAATGTTTACCTGCTGAATGTTTACCTGCTGATTGTTTACCTGCTGAATGTTTACCTGCTGAATGTTTACCTGCTGATTGTTTACCTGCTGAATGTTTACCTGCTGTTTGTTTATCTGCTGATTGTTTACCTGCTGATTGTTTACCTGCTGAATGTTTACCTGCTGAATGTTTACCTGCTGATTGTTTACCTGCTGAATGTTTACCTGCTGTTTGTTTATCTGCAGATTGTTTACCTGCTGAATGTTTACCTGCTGATTGTTTACCTGCTGAATGTTTACCTGCTGAATGTTTACCTGCTGATTGTTTACCTGCTGAATGTTTACCTGCTGAATGTTTACCTGCTGAATGTTTACCTGCTGATTGTTTACCTGATGATTGTTTACCTGCTGAATGTTTACCTGCTGAATGTTTACCTGCTGATTGTTTACCTGCAGATTGTTTACCTTCTGAATATTTACCTGCTGAATGTTTACCTGCTGATTGTTTACCTGCAGATTGTTTACCTTCTGAATATTTACCTGCTGAATGTTTACCTGCTGAATGTTTAACTGCTGAATGTTTACCTGCTGATTGTTTACCTGCAGATTGTTTACCTTCTGAATATTTACCTGCTGAATGTTTACCTGCTGAATGTTTACCTGCTGAATGTTTACCTGCAGATTGTTTACCTGCTGATTGTTTACCTGCTGAATGTTTACCTGCTGAATGTTTACCTGCTGATTGTTTACCTGCAGATTGTTTACCTTCTGAATATTTACCTGCTGAATGTTTACCTGCTGAATGTTTACCTGCAGATTGTTTACCTTCTGAATATTTACCTGCTGAATGTTTACCTGCTGAATGTTTAACTGCTGAATGTTTACCTGCTGATTGTTTACCTGCAGATTGTTTACCTGCTGAATGTTTACCTGCTGAATGTTTACCTGCAGATTGTTTACCTGCTGAATGTTTACCTGCTGAATGTTTACCTGATGATTGTTTACCTGCTGAATGTTTACCTGCTGAATGTTTACCTGCTGAATGTTTACCTGATGATTGTTTCCTTGCTGAATGTTTACCTGCTGAATGTTTACCTGCTGATTGTTTACCTGCTGAATGTTTACCTGCTGAATGTTTACCTGCTGATTGTTTACCTGCAGATTGTTTACCTGCTGAATGTTTACCTGCTGAATGTTTACCTGCAGATTGTTTACCTGCTGAATGATTACCTGCTGATTGTTTACCTGCTGATTGTTTACCTGCTGAATGTTTACCTGCTGATTGTTTACCTGCTGAATGTTTACCTGCTGAATGTTTACCTGCTGATTGTTTACCTGCTGAATGTTTAGCTGCTGATTGTTTACCTGCTGATTGTTTACCTGCTGAATGTTTACCTGCTGAATGTTTACCTGCTGAATGTTTAGCTGCTGAATGTTTACCTGCTAATTGTTTACCTGCTGATTGTTTACCTGCTGAATGTTTAGCTGCTGAATGTTTAGCTGCTGATTGTTTACCTGCTGAATGTTTACCTGCTGAATGTTTACCTGCAGATTGTTTACCTGCTGAATGTTTACCTGCTGAATGTTTAGCTGCTGAATGTTTACCTGTTGAATGTTTACCTGCTGAATGTTTACCTGATGATTGTTTACCTGCTGAATGTTTACCTGCTGAATGTTTACCTGCAGATTGTTTACCTGCTGAATGTTTACCTGCTGAATGTTTACCTGATGATTGTTTACCTGCTGAATGTTTACCTGATGAATGTTTAGCTGCTGATTGTTTACCTGCTGAATGTTTACCTGCTGAATGTTTACCTGCTGATTGTTTACCTGCTGAATGTTTACCTGCTGAATGTTTACCTGCTGAATGTTTACCTGCTGATAGTTTACCTGCTGAATGTTTACCTGCTGAATGTTTACCTGCTGAATGTTTACCTGATGATTGTTTACCTGCTGATTGTTTACCTGCTGAATGTTTACCTGCTGAATGTTTAGCTGCTGATTGTTTAGCTGCTGATTGTTTACCTGCTGAATGTTTACCTGCAGATTGTTTACCTGCTGATTGTTTACCTGATGATTGTTTAGCTGCTGATTGTTTACCTGCTGAATGTTTACCTGCTGAATGTTTACGTGCTGATTGTTTACCTGCAGATTGTTTACCTGCTGAATGTTTACCTGCTGATTGTTTACCTGCAGATTGTTTTCCTGCAGATTGTTTACCTGCTGTTTGTTTACCTGATGATTGTTTACCTGATGATTGTTTACCTGCTGAATGTTTACCTGCTGAATGTTTACCTGATGATTGTTTACCTGATGATTGTTTACCTGCTGTTTGTTTACCTGATGATTGTTTAGCTGCAGATTGTTTATCTGCTGATTGTTTAGCTGCAGATTGTTTACCTGCTGAATGTTTACCTGCAGATTGTTTACCTGCTGATTGTTTAGCTGCAGATTGTTTACCTGCTGAATGTTTACCTGCAGATTGTTTACCTGCTGATTGTTTACCTGATGATTGTTTACCTGCTGAATGTTTAGCTGCAGATTGTTTACCTGATGATTGTTTACCTGCTGAATGTTTACCTGCTGAATGTTTACCTGCTGAATGTTTACCTGATGATTGTTTACCTGATGATTGTTTAGCTGCAGATTGTTTACCTGCTGATTGTTTAGCTGCAGATTGTTTACCTGCTGAATGTTTACCTGCAGATTGTTTACCTGCTGATTGTTTACCTGCTGATTGTTTACCTGCTGAATGTTTAGCTGCAGATTGTTTACCTGATGATTGTTTACCTGCTGAATGTTTACCTGCTGAATGTTTACCTGATGATTGTTTACCTGATGATTGTTTACCTGATGATTGTTTAGCTGCAGATTGTTTACCTGCTGATTGTTTAGCTGCAGATTGTTTACCTGCTGATTGTTTACCTGATGATTGTTTACCTGCTGAATGTTTAGCTGCAGATTGTTTACCTGATGATTGTTTACCTGCTGAATGTTTACCTGCTGAATGTTTACCTGCTGATTGTTTACCTGCTGAATGTTTACCTGCTGATTGTTTACCTGCTGTTTGTTTACCTGCTGATTGTTTACCTGATGATTGTTTACCTGCTGAATGTTTAGCTGCAGATTGTTTACCTGATGATTGTTTACCCGCTGTTTGTTTACCTGCTGATTGTTTACCTGCTGTTTGTTTACCTGCTGAATGTTTACCTGCTGAATGTTTAGCTGCAGATTGTTTACCTGATGATTGTTTACCTGCTGTTTGTTTACCTGCTGATTGTTTACCTGCTGTTTGTTTACCTGCTGAATGTTTACCTGCTGAATGTTTACCTGCTGATTGTTTACCTGCTGTTTGTTTACCTGCAGAATGTTTACCTGCTGATTGTTTACCTGCTGAATGTTTACCTGCTGATTGTTTACCTGCTGATTGTTTACCTGCTGTTTGTTTACCTGCAGAATGTTTACCTGCTGAATGTTTACCTGCTGATTGTTTACCTGCTGTTTGTTTACCTGCAGAATGTTTACCTGCTGTTTGTTTACCTGCTGATTGTTTACCTGCAGATTGTTTACCTGCTGTTTGTTTACCTGCAGAATGTTTACCTGCTGAATGTTTACCTGCTGATTGTTTACCTGCTGAATGTTTACCTGCTGAATGTTTACCTGCTGATTGTTTACCTGATGATTGTTTAGCTGCTGATTGTTTACCTGCTGTTTGTTTACCTGCAGAATGTTTACCTGCTGAATGTTTACCTGCTGATTGTTTACCTGCAGAATGTTTACCTGCTGATGTTTACCTGCAGATTGTTTACCTGCTGATTGTTTACCTGCAGATTGTTTACCTGCTGAATGTTTACCTGCTGAATGTTTACCTGCTGATTGTTTACCTGCTGATTGTTTAGCTGCAGATTGTTTACCTGCAGATTGTTTACCTGCTGAATGTTTACCTGCTGAATGTTTACCTGCTGAATGTTTACCTGATGATTGTTTACGTGCAGATTGTTTACCTGCTGAATGTTTACCTGCTGATTGTTTACCTGCTGATTGTTTACCTGCTGAATGTTTACCTGCTGAATGTTTACCTGCTGATTGTTTACCTGCTGAATGTTTACCTGCTGATTGTTTACCTGCAGATTGTTTACCTGCTGGTTGTTTACCTGCTGAATGTTTACCTGCTGAATGTTTAGCTGCAGATTGTTTACCTGCAGATTGTTTACCTGCTGAATGTTTACCTGCTGAATGTTTACCTGCTGATTGTTTACCTGCTGATTGTTTACCTGCTGAATGTTTACCTGCTGATTGTTTACCTGCTGATTGTTTACCTGCTGAATGTTTACCTGCTGAATGTTTACCTGATGATTGTTTACCTGCTGAATGTTTACCTGCAGATTGTTTACCTGCTGAATGTTTACCTGCTGAATGTTTACCTGCTGATTGTTTACCTGCAGATTGTTTACCTGCTGAATGTTTACCTGCTGAATGTTTACCTGCTGATTGTTTACCTGCAGATTGTTTACCTGCTGAATGTTTACCTGCTGATTGTTTACCTGCTGATTGTTTACCTGCTGAATGTTTACCTGCTGATTGTTTACCTGCTGAATGTTTACCTACAGATTGTTTACCTGCTGATTGTTTACCTGCTGAATGTTTACCTGCTGAATGTTTACCTGCAGATTGTTTACCTGCTGATTGTTTACCTGCTGAATGTTTACCTGCTGAATGTTTACCTGCAGATTGTTTACCTGCAGATTGTTTACCTGCTGATTGTTTACCTGCTGAATGTTTACCTGCTGAATGTTTACCTGCAGATTGTTTACCTGCAGATTGTTTACCTGCTGATTGTTTACCTGCTGAATGTTTAGCTGCTGATTGTTTACCTGCTGAATGTTTACCTGCAGATTGTTTACCTGCAGATTGTTTACCTGCTGATTGTTTACCTGCTGAATGTTTACCTGCAGATTGTTTACCTGCTGATTGTTTACCTGCTGAATGTTTAGCTGCTGATTGTTTACCTGCTGAATGTTTACCTGCTGAATGTTTACCTGCAGATTGTTTACCTGCTGATTGTTTACCTGCTGATTGTTTACCTGCTGAATGTTTAGCTGCAGATTGTTTACCTGCTGAATGTTTACCTGCAGATTGTTTACCTGCAGATTGTTTACCTGCTGATTGTTTACCTGCTGAATGTTTAGCTGCTGATTGTTTACCTGCTGAATGTTTACCTGCTGAATGTTTACCTGCTGATTGTTTACCTGCTGAATGTTTACCTGCAGATTGTTTACCTGCAGATTGTTTACCTGCTGATTGTTTACCTGCTGAATGTTTACCTGCAGATTGTTTACCTGCAGATTGTTTACCTGCTGAATGTTTACCTGCTGATTGTTTACCTGCTGATTGTTTACCTGCTGATTGTTTACCTGCAGATTGTTTACCTGCTGATTGTTTACCTGCTGAATGTTTAGCTGCAGATTGTTTACCTGCTGAATGTTTACCTGCTGAATGTTTACCTGCTGATTGTTTACCTGCTGATTGTTTAACTGCTGAATGTTTACCTGCAGATTGTTTACCTGCAGATTGTTTACCTGCTGATTGTTTACCTGCTGAATGTTTAGCTGCAGATTGTTTACCTGCTGAATGTTTACCTGCAGATTGTTTACCTGCTGAATGTTTACCTGCTGATTGTTTACCTGCTGATTGTTTACCTGCTGATTGTTTACCTGCTGAATGTTTACCTGCTGAATGTTTAGCTGCAGATTGTTTACCTGGTGAATGTTTACCTGCTGAATGTTTACCTGCAGATTGTTTACCTGCTGATTGTTTACCTGCTGAATGTTTAGCTGCAGATTGTTTACCTGCTGATTGTTTACCTGCTGAATGTTTACCTGCTGATTGTTTACCTGCTGAATGTTTACCTGCTGAATGTTTACCTGCAGATTGTTTACCTGCTGATTGTTTACCTGCTGAATGTTTAGCTGCAGATTGTTTACCTGCTGAATGTTTACCTGCAGATTGTTTACCTGCTGAATGTTTACCTGCTGAATGTTTACCTGCAGATTGTTTACCTGCTGATTGTTTACCTGCTGAATGTTTACCTGCTGATTGTTTACCTGCTGATTGTTTACCTGCTGAATGTTTACCTACAGATTGTTTACCTGCAGATTGTTTACCTGCTGATTGTTTACCTGCTGAATGTTTACCTGCTGAATGTTTACCTGCTGATTGTTTTCCTGCTGAATGTTTACCTGCTGAATGTTTACCTGCTGATTGTTTACCTGCTGATTGTTTCCCTCCAGATTGTTTACCTGCTGAATGTTTACCTGCTGAATGTTTACCTGCTGATTGTTTACCTGCAGATTGTTTACCTGCTGAATGTTTACCTGCTGATTGTTTACCTGCTGAATGTTTACCTGCTGAATGTTTACCTGCTGATTGTTTACCTGCAGATTGTTTACCTGCTGAATGTTTACCTGCTGAATGTTTACCTGCAGATTGTTTACCTGCAGATTGTTTACCTGCTGATTGTTTACCTGCTGAATGTTTACCTGCTGAATGTTTACCTGCTGAATGTTTACCTGCAGATTGTTTACCTGCTGAATGTTTACCTGCTGAATGTTTAACTGCTGAATGTTTACCTGCAGATTGTTTACCTGCAGATTGTTTACCTGCTGAATGTTTACCTGCTGAATGTTTACCTGCTGATTGTTTACCTGCTGAATGTTTAGCTGCAGATTGTTTACCTGCAGATTGTTTACCTGCTGAATGTTTACCTGCTGATTGTTTACCTGCAGATTGTTTACCTGCTGAATGTTTACCTGCTGAATGTTTACCTGCAGATTGTTTACCTGCAGATTGTTTACCTGCTGAATGTTTACCTGCTGATTGTTTACCTGCAGATTGTTTACCTGCAGATTGTTTACCTGCTGAATGTTTACCTGCAGATTGTTTACCTGCAGATTGTTTACCTGCTGAATGTTTACCTGCTGAATGTTTACCTGCTGATTGTTTACCTGCATGTTGTTTACCTGCTGAATGTTTACCTGCTGAATGTTTACCTGCTGAATGTTTACCTGCTGATTGTTTACCTGCAGATTGTTTACCTGCTGAATGTTTACCTGCTGATTGTTTACCTGCAGATTGTTTACCTGCTGAATGTTTACCTGCTGATTGTTTACCTGCAGATTGTTTACCTGCAGATTGTTTACCTGCTGAATGTTTACCTGCTGAATGTTTACCTGCAGATTGTTTACCTGCAGATTGTTTACCTGCTGAATGTTTACCTGCTGAATGTTTACCTGCTGATTGTTTACCTGCTGAATGTTTAGCTGCAGATTGTTTACCTGCAGATTGTTTACCTGCTGAATGTTTACCTGCTGATTGTTTACCTGCTGAATGTTTAGCTGCAGATTGTTTACCTGCAGATTGTTTACCTGCTGAATGTTTACCTGCTGATTGTTTACCTGCAGATTGTTTACCTGCAGATTGTTTACCTGCTGAATGTTTACCTGCTGAATGTTTACCTGCTGATTGTTTACCTGCTGAATGTTTAGCTGCAGATTGTTTACCTGCAGATTGTTTACCTGCTGAATGTTTACCTGCTGAATGTTTACCTGCTGATTGTTTACCTGCTGATTGTTCACCTGCTGAATGTTTACCTGCTGAATGTTTACCTGCAGATTGTTTACCTGCTGAATGTTTACCTGCTGAATGTTTACCTGCTGATTGTTTACCTGCAGATTGTTTACCTGCTGAATGTTTACCTGCTGAATGTTTACCTGCTGATTGTTTACCTGCAGATTGTTTACCTGCTGAATGTTTACCTGCTGAATGTTTAGCTGCAGATTGTTTACCTGCAGATTGTTTACCTGCTGAATGTTTACCTGCTGAATGTTTACCTGCTGATTGTTTACCTGCTGAATGTTTACCTGCTGATTGTTTACCTGCTGGTTGTTTACCTGCTGATTGTTTATCTGCTGATTGTTTACCTGCTGATTGTTTACCTGCTGAATGTTTACCTGCAGATTGTTTACCTGCTGAATGTTTACCTGCTGAATGTTTACCTGCTGATTGTTTACCTGCAGATTGTTTACCTGCTGAATGTTTACCTGCTGAATGTTTACCTGCTGATTGTTTACCTGCAGATTGTTTACCTGCTGAATGTTTACCTGCTGAATGTTTAGCTGCAGATTGTTTACCTGCAGATTGTTTACCTGCTGAATGTTTACCTGCTGAATGTTTACCTGCTGATTGTTTACCTGCTGAATGTTTACCTGCTGATTGTTTACCTGCTGATTGTTTACCTGCTGAATGTTTAGCTGCTGATTGTTTACCTGCAGATTGTTTACCTGCTGATTGTTTACCTGCTGATTGTTTACCTGCTGAATGTTTAGCTGCAGATTGTTTACCTGCAGATTGTTTACCTGCTGAATGTTTACCTGCTGAATGTTTACCTGCTGATTGTTTACCTGCTGAATGTTTACCTGCTGAATGTTTACCTGCTGATTGTTTACCTGCTGAATGTTTAGCTGCTGATTGTTTACCTGCAGATTGTTTACCTGCTGATTGTTTACCTGCTGATTGTTTACCTGCTGAATGTTTAGCTGCTGATTGTTTACCTGCAGATTGTTTACCTGCTGAATGTTTACCTGCTGAATGTTTACCTGCTGATTGTTTACCTGCTGAATGTTTACCTGCTGATTGTTTACCTGCTGATTGTTTACCTGCTGAATGTTTAGCTGCTGATTGTTTACCTGCAGATTGTTTACCTGCAGATTGTTTACCTGCTGAATGTTTACCTGTTGATTGTTTACCTGCAGATTGTTGACCTGCTGAATGTTTAGCTGCAGATTGTTTACCTGCAGATTGTTTACCTGCTGAATGTTTAGCTGCAGATTGTTTACCTGCAGATTGTTTACCTGCTGAATGTTTACCTGCTGAATGTTTACCTGCTGATTGTTTACCTGCTGAATGTTTACCTGCTGAATATTTACCTGCTGATTGTTTACCTGCTGAATGTTTACTTGCTGAATGTTTACCTGCTGATTGTTTACCTGCTGAATGTTTACCTGCTGAATGTTTACCTGCTGATTGTTTACCTGCAGATTGTTTACCTGCTGAATGTTTACCTGCTGAATGTTTACCTGCTGATTGTTTACCTGCAGATTGTTTACCTGCTGAATGTTTACCTGCTGATTGTTTACCTGCAGATTGTTTACCTGCTGAATGTTTACCTGCTGATTGTTTACCTGCTGAATGTTTACCTGCTGAATGTTTACCTGCTGATTGTTTACCTGCAGATTGTTTACCTGCTGAATGTTTACCTGCTGAATGTTTACCTGCTGATTGTTTACCTGCAGATTGTTTACCTGCTGAATGTTTACCTGCTGATTGTTTACCTGCAGATTGTTTACCTGCTGAATGTTTACCTGCAGAATGTTTACCTGCTGAATGTTTACCTGCTGAATGTTTACCTGCAGATTGTTTACCTGCAGATTGTTTACCTGCTGAATGTTTACCTGCTGAATGTTTACCTGCAGATTGTTTACCTGCCGAATGTTTACCTGCTGATTGTTTACCTGCTGAATGTTTACCTGCTGATTGTTTACCTGCCGAATGTTTACCTGCTGAATGTTTACCTGCTGATTGTTTACCTGCTGAATGTTTACCTGCTGAATGTTTACCTGCTGATTGTTTACCTGCTGATTGTTTACCTGCTGAATGTTTACCTGCTGATTGTTTACCTGCTGATTGTTTACCTGCTGAATGTTTACCTGCTGAATGTTTACCTGCAGATTGTTTACCTGCTGAATGTTTACCTGCTGAATGATTACCTGCTGATTGTTTACCTGCTGAATGTTTACCTGCTGATTGTTTACCTGCTGATTGTTTACCTGCTGAATGTTTACCTGCTGAATGTTTACCTGCTGATTGTTTACCTGCTGATTGTTTACCTGCTGAATGTTTACCTGCTGATTGTTTACCTGCTGATTGTTTACCTGCTGATTGTTTACCTGCTGAATGTTTACCTGCTGATTGCTGTCCACAATGCTGTTCTTGTCTTTCAAGCAGTATTTTACCATGTGATGCGGTGCAACGCCCTTTACACTAACACAACAGTGTGTCTTTGCACAACATAAATTCGCAAAACTCTTCAACAAATCAAAAGCAAAAAAATGGATGCTGTAAATCAGAAACAAAAACAGAAATTTCTAGAAAAGCTCAGCAGGTCTGGCAGCATCTGTGGAGAGAAATCAGAGTTAACGTTTTGGTTCCAATGACACTTCCTCAGAACTCTGCAGTTTTGAGGAGGGATCACTGGACCCGAAATGGATACTGATTCACTACAGACTATACCCCCAACCAAGTCGGTTTCACAGTGAGACTGACTCACTGCACATTCCTCCCAGTCTGTTTCACTCTGATATTGACTGAGAATATGTGTGGTGCAGTGGCACAGTGGTTAGCACTGCTGCCTCGCAGCGCCAGAGATCCGGGTTCAATTCCCGCCTCAGGCGACTGACTGTGTGGAGTTTGCACGTTCTCCCCGTGTCTGCGTGGGTTTCCTTCGGGTGCTCCGGTTTCCTCCCACAGTCCAAAGGATGTGCAGGTCAGGTGAATTGGCCATGCTAAATTGCCCATAGTGTCAGGTGAAGGGGTAAATGTAGGGGATTGGGTCTGGGTGGGTTGCTGTTCGGAGGGTCGGTGTGGACTTGTTGGGCCGAAGGGCCTGTTTCCATACTGTAAGTAATCTAATCTAATATTGAACTTGGATCAGTGCAGCACAGGTACAGGCCCTTCTCCCCACCATGTCTGTGCTGACCATGGTGCCATTCTAAACTAATCTCCAAAGACTGCTATTTGTCCATATTGCTCTATTCTACGCTTGTTCACATGTCTGTCTAAGTGCCTCTTCAATATTGCTGTCATATCTGATTCTACCACCACCTCTGGTAGCATGCTCCAAGCACCTACCTTCATCTGCGCAAAAAACTCACCTCTCACATTCGCTTTGAAATTGTCCCCTCTTACCTTTAAATCTATGCCCTCTTATATTTCACATTACTATACTGGGAAAAAGACTCCGACCATCCACCCTATCCATGCCTCTCATAATTTTATACACTTCTATCAGGTCACCCCTCAGCTTCCCACACTCTAGAGGAAACAATCAATGTTTGTCCAACCTCTCCTTATCACTAATATATTCCAATCCAGGCAACATCTTGGTAAATCCTTTCCAAAGCTTCCACCTCCTTCCTTTAGTGTGGGGTCCAGAACTGCACGCAATACTTTACATGTAGCCTAACAGAAATCTGGCTGCAACATGACTGTTAACTTTTATAGGCAGAAGTGGGTCCTGCAGATGCTGGAGATCAGAGTCTAGATTAGAGTGGTGCTGGAAGAGAACAGCAGGTCAGGCAGCATCCGAGGAGCAGGAAAATTGATGTTTCAGGCAAAAGCCCTGAGGGCTTTTGCTTGAAACGTCGATGATCCTGCTCCTCTGATGCTGCCTGACCTGCTGTTCTCTTCCAGCACCACTCTAATCTAGACTGTTAACTTTTATACACAATTTCCTGACTGAAAGCAAACATACCATATGCCTTCTTTCCCACCTTAACCATTTGTGTTGCCACTTTCGGGGAGCTATGGACTTGGACACCAAGATCCTTCTCTACATCAATGTTCCTAAGGTTCTTGCCATCTACTATACATTTTCCTCCAACATTTGACCTCCCAAAATGCAACACTTCACACTTGTCTGGATTAAACTCCATCTGCCATTTCTCTGCCCGGCTTTCCAAAGGAGTTGCACAGGGGTCAGTGTTGGGAACAGAAGTATTCCTAAAACCTTCACACTGTTCTGTAATTCTGGTTTTATATGGCCAGAGCTGTTTGTCTCTCATGAGGCTTATTGTAAAATCCTGCTACTGTCCCAGATTGTACTGTACGTAACTCACTGTACACAATCTCATCCACATACCATTCTGCTTCACTTCTGACTTGTTCAAATCTCTGTCACTGATATTGTGTCCCACTCTATGTTTCAGGCACCTGTTGTCTGACCCACCTCTTTTAACTTCCTATTTCCCAGTACATGGAACTCAAAATCTTTGCTTACATTTCAAATCCCTCCACAGGCTCACTCAACTGTACTTCTGTGTAATCGTCGATGCTATACCATGAGGGGGGAGCCACCTATACTTCACACAGGGTGCTACGTTCTCCTAATCATAGGATTTGATTGCAAGTCCTTCAGCAATAATTTTCCTCTACTTCCCTCTGTTTCAAACATTCATTGGGAGATGTTAGCTTAGTCACAGCAATCCTGAACCCCAGGTTAATCTTCTGGGTACACGACTTTGAACGCCTCCACAGTAAATGGTAAAATCTGAATTCAATAAAAGTCTGGAATGAGAAGCTAGCCTAATGGTGACCATGTAACTATCATCAAAAAAAGCCCACCTGATTTACTAATGTCTTTCAGGGAAGGAAACTGCCATCCTTACCTGGTCTGGCCTACATGTGACTCCAAACCCACAGCATTGTGTTGGCACTTAACTGCCCTCTGGGCAATTAGAGATAAGCAATAAGAGATAAGCAATTAGAGATAAGCAATAAATGTTGGTTCTAGCCATTGATGTCCACGTCCCATCCTCTTCATGACATATATCTTTGACCATTGTCACATTTCTTAACATCTTTCCCATTTGCTCTTCGCAGTCTTGTCTGTACAAACTGTGGGGATTACTTACATGAAACATATCGATGGTCGTAGTTTAGTATTGTTGACGCAGTATTTATTTGACTGTAATCTATTCCCTTTGCAGGAATGCTCTCCGTACGCTGCTCATTTGTATGATGCAGAGGATCCAACTACCCCAGTCAGACAGCTGCCAGGTCTTTGTGATGAATATTGTGTTGAATTCTGGAATAAATGCAAGACAACCGTGCGTGCCTTGGTGAAAGAAGGAGAGCTTCTGGAAATTGTATCCAACAGGAAGCAATTCTGTGACATCTTACAACTGCAAGACCTGGATTATTGCTTCCCTCGTGTCTTATCGAACAGCAATCTGACGAGAAATCTTGGGGCAGTTGTGGCTGATTCTGATGGCTGTCTCCAGCTATGTCTGGAGGAAACAGCAAACGGTCTACGCAATCCTGTTGCTATGGTACATGCCAATGACGGAACCCATCGTTTTTTTATTGCTGAACAGATTGGCATGGTCTGGGCATATCTGCCTAACCGGGCTAGGGTGGAGAGACCATTTTTGAACATTACTGAGGCAGTCCTAACTTCACCCTGGGAAGGGGATGAGCGAGGATTTCTGGGCCTGGCATTTCACCCAAAATTCAAACACACTGGGAAGGTCTACGTATATTACTCTGTTGAAGTGAATCTCGAAGAGAAGATTAGAATCAGTGAGTTTAGAATTTCTTCCCATGATATGAATATGTTGGATCATAGTTCTGAGAGGTAGGTGCAAATCATGATTTTCAATCTTTCCATACAGACCAAATGGGAAAAAAGTTCTTCAACTAATCCAAACCACCTTATCCTCAATTACTAGAAATGCGTAAAATCCGGATTATTGCTTCCTCCTGTTCTGCCCAATAAGAGTGTGGTTGAAAATCTTGCGCTAATGTGTTATTCTCTGACTTTTGTTGACTCCACCACTCCATTCTCCTCCCCCCACCCCCCCCCCCCCCCCCCCTATCACCCAATCAAACTCTAAGCTTTCTGCCTATTGATGGCCAACCAAAATGAATGGTAACAAGGAAACACATTTCTGTTTGTGTGTTGTGAACACCCGACGCCAGCCTTTTAAGTGGACAGTACATGGACAACTTGCCCATTGGCTATTTGTTTTAATGAGAGGACTGGAAGTCTCTCAGCTGTCTAATAGTCACATGTTTCTTTCGAGCTAAGGCTTTGATTAAATAAAGCAGACCATTCAGCCCCTCGGGTCTGCTCCACTATTCAATCACATTTTTTATTTGTGGGATGTGGGCATCACTGGCAAAACAGCCGCTTGATTGGTGCCACATCCACAAACACTGCGCCCTCCACTCAGTAGCAGCAGTGTGTACCATCAATAAGATGTCTCTGCAGAAATTCACCAAAGATCCTCTGGGAGCACCTTCCAAACCCACAACCACTTCCATCCAGAAGGACAAGGGCAGCAGGTACGTGGGAACACCACCCCCTGTTAGTTCCTCTCCAACCCCTTGCCGTTCCGCACTGTCACTGGGTAAAAATCCTGGAATTCCCTCCCTAAGGAACATTGTGGGTTAACCCACAGCACATGGACTGCAGTGGTTCAAGAAGGCAGCTCACTCCCACCTTCTTAAGGGGGGCAACTAAGGACGGGCAATAAATGCCAGGCCCAGCCAGCAACACCCACGTCTGTGATCTATTGTTTAAATCCTCTAGAGTGAACAGTGATGAGGACTTGTTCGATTAATCTGCTATTTCCTTATTTGCTGCTATTAATTCCCCAGTCTCACTTTCAATTAGACTGAAGATTATTTTGCTGCTTCTTTTCTTTTTAAAGCCTTTATAGAAACTCATTGTGTCTATTCTTAAGGGGTTGCATTTTCGAGAAATCAGGTCAGTGTTAATTTTGGTGAGTCTCATGGAGGGTTCTTCTCTGTGAGGCCTAGTGAGCTTTCTCACTCATCTCCACAAACAAGCGCAACCTGTCGCTATGGCACTCAGCTTGTGGTATCTTCCCTCTGGCCAAAAGTGGGAGCTGAAACCACCAACAGGATCTCCCAGGAATCCTTCAAAAGCCTTGAAATAGCTGAAAACCTTCACTGTTATTCAGGGAGAGGAAAAGCCAGAAGGAAAAATTGGAACCATAGCTGTGTTTGCTTCTCAGAACTGCTTGCCTTTCAAACATCAACAAACGTACCATCAATTAGGAATCATTGCTCCCAGCTCATTCTAGTGGAAACCATTGTCAACTAAGTGCTGAACAAACCAAAACAGAGATTTCTGGGATTGCTCAGCAGGTCTGGCAGCATCTGTGAAGAGAAATCAGAGTTAATGTTTCGGGTTCGATGACCCTTCCTCAGAAACTGGAGGACAGAACCATTCTGAGGAAGGGTCACTCAATCCAAAGTGTTGCACCCGCAGTTCTTTTGGTCAATTTAACCCTGCCTGGCTTGTTTCCCCTATTGCCTCCGTGCTCTATCATGAAGTGCATGGCAACACGGTGGCTCAGTGGTTAGCACTGCTGCCTCACAGCGCCAGGGACCTGCTTTGATTTCAGCCTCGGGCGACTGTCTGTGTGGAGCTTGCACATTCTCCCCGTGTCTGCGTGGGTTTCCTCCGGGTGCTCCGGTTTCCTCCCACAGTCCAGGGCCAGGTGGGTACATTACAGAAGGTCAGTATGGATTCAGTAGGCCAAATGGCCTGCTTTCACACTGTAGGGCTTCTACAATGTTTCCCCTGCTCAATGCCATAGTCTTCCTCCTGCACTGCTGTTCCCCCAGCTCTTCAGAGTCCATCACACCCTCTCCTTGCTTGCTCCAGTTGTAGAGATTATCCACACACTCTGTCTGAGTCACACTACAACATTCCCCCATTCCCTGTATCCTTATAAGGTATTTGGTCCTTGAAACAAGAGACTTCTCAAGGATATAGTTACCATGGCAGCTCCTAGAATAGCTGCTGCAGAATTCTAAGATGTGGCATCACTGATCACAGAGTACTTGGACATGGAAGAAGTGTAATCTTTTTCTGTTAATGAAGGCAAATGTCTCATCATGAACTGTGTCTATGATACCCTGTGCCTGTGGTTACCCGCTACACTGGCACAGCCCACTGCCCACTGCCCACTGTTGACTCTGTCCTCACCCCAGGAAAATCAGACAAAGCAATGTGATCTGACACAAGTTACACAAGTATGGCCCTTGGTATAGTTTTGGGATGAGGGTTGTGAGATCTTAGAATCTTTGAATCCCTACAGAATGGAAACAGACCCTCCGTTCCAATGAGTCTACACTGATCCTCCATAGAGTAACCCACCTAGACCCATTTATCTCTAACTAATGCACCTAACCTACACATCGCTGAACACTATGGGCAATTTATCATGGCCAATTCACCCTAACCTGCACATCTTTGGGACTGTGGGAGGAAACCAGAGCACCCAGAGGAAACCCACGCAGACACGGGGAGAATGTGCAAACTCCACACAGACAGTCACCGGAGGCTTGATACTACACAATCACCAGTACGCAGTTACATAAAAGCTTAGCATAGTCATCACCTTGCCAACCACAGGGATAGCTAATACCCTCAGCTCTAAAAAAATCACTAGACATTATAAATATTGGGTTAAAAAAAACAAAGAACTGTGGATGCTGGAAATCAGAAACGAAAATGGAAAGTGAAGGAAAAACTTAACAGGTCTGGCAGCATTTTATGGAGAGAAAGCAGAAATAACAATTTGGCTCCAGTGACACTCTTCCAAAACAGATCTTTCTGAACCAGGATCACTGGACCTGAAACGTTGACTCTGCTTTCTCTCCACAGCTGTTGTCAGACCTGCTGAGTTTTTCCAGCACTTTCTGTTTTGTTTGTGAATGTTGGAGTTTGAAAAGTAGAATTGCATTACATCCAGACTGAATTAATTAGTTTAGGCCTAATTTCTCTAATTTATAACTAGCAAAACAAGGATTCACATGAAAATTTATTTCTTTGGGGAATCATGTGATCTCCACACTGTGAACTATTTTGTTGTAGACTGAAACAGGTTGTAATGGATCAGTATATATAAAAAGGAGAGTAGCTAAAGTCAACCTTGGCTCCTTCGAAGCAGGAAGAGGAAGAATCATTATCAGAAATGAGAAATGGTGCAGACATTGATAAAAAAAATTATACTGCTCTTCAGGTTAAAAGACACAAGTTCCATTCCAGAGGGAAATCAAGTTATTTAAAAGAGTAAGGAAATTAAAGTAAGCAAGGCCTGTAGAGAAGAAATATTAGAGAAGTTTACAGAGAGTAGACTCTTACAATCCTAGGGGCTGATGGCCTATATTCAATGCTTCTGAGAGCAGGGGCTACAGAGATAGGGATGCACTAGATTTTCCACAATGTTTTGGATTCATGAATGGTCTCAGGATATTTGAAGTTAGCCAATGTAACCCTATTATTGAAGAAAGAAGGGAGAGAGGGAACAAAAAAACATCAGTCATCTTAGGGAAATGCTGGAATCCATTATTATTGGAATCTACTTGGAATGCATTTAATGAATTTTAGTCTGATCAAAGTCAGCATGCTTTTACAAGACGAAAATCATGTTTTAACAAATTACATCTGCCTCACAGCATCCGGGACCCGGGTTTGATTCCCGCCTCGGGCAACGGTCTGTGTGGAGTTTGCACATTCTCCCCGTGTTTGCGTGGGTTTCCTCTGGTTGCTCCGGTTTCCTCCCACAGTCTGAAGATGCGCAAGTTAAGTGAGTTGCCCATGCTAAATTGCCCTATAGTGTCCAGGGTGTGAAGGCTAGGTGGATTAGCTATGGGAAATGTGGGGTTACAGGGATAAGGTAGAGGGGATGAGTCTGGGTGGGATACTTTTCGAAGAGCTGGTGTGGACTTGTTATGCCAAATGGACTGTTTCCACACTGTAGGGATTCTATGAAAGATACTAGTGTTTTTGACAATGTAAGTAGTTACTTACATTGTCAACCCTGGATAAAGAGGAACCAGTTAGTTATAAAAGGCATTCAATAAGGTGCGATGAAAGGTTAATACACAAGACAAGGCCTCCTTGAATTGGTGTAATATATCACAGATGTAGCGATGGAGGATCGATTACAGGACAGGAAGCAAAGAGTTTAGATAAATGTGTCGTTTCAATTTGACAGCTGCGGTATGCTGTAAGGAGCAATGCTAGGACCTCAGTTATTGACAATCTTATTAATGGCTTGGATAAAGTGACAGAGAGAAATGTGGACAATCATGCTGCTGATACAAATCCAGGTTGGATAACAAACTCTGAGAAACAGACAGAGAGATTTAGACAGATTAACTGACTAGGTATAAAAACAGAAATTGCTGAAAAGGCTCGGCAGGTCTGGCAGCATCTGTGGAGAGAAATCAGTGGGCCCCAAATGTCAGCTCTGAGTTCTCTCCACAGATGCAGCCAGACCTTCCTATCGGAAAGATGTTGTGAAACTTGAAAGGGTTCAGAAAAGATTTACAAGGATGTTACCAGGGTTGGAGGATTGGAGCTATAGGGAGAGGCTGAACAGGCTGGGGCTTTTTCCCTGGAGCATTGGAGGCTGAGGGGTGACCTTATAGAGGTTTATAAAATCATGAGGGGCATGTATTGGGTAAATAGATAAGGTCTTTTCCCTGAGATGGGGGTGTCCAGAACTAGAGGGTATAGGTTTAGGGTGAGAAGGGAAAGATATAAAAGAGACCTAAGGGGCAACTCTTTCACACAGAGGGTGGTATGTGTATGGAATGAGCTGCCAGAGGAAGTGGTGGAGGCTCGGAAGGGTTTGGAGGAATATGAGGTGGGTGCTGGCAGGTGAGACTAGTTTGGGTTGGGATATCTGGTCAGCATGGACAAGTTGGATGGAAGGGTCTGTTTCTGTGCCGTACATCTCTATGACTCTACGACTCTATGACCTGCTGAGCATTTCCAGCAATTTCTGTTTTTACTTCTGATTTACAGCATCCACAGCTTTTTCAGTTTTTAAATAAAAGAATGGAAGTGGAAGATTACTCAACTTGTTAAGAAGAAAAGAAGAGCTGAATATATTCAGAAGGTGTAGATCTTGTAAATGTTGATGTTCAGTTGAGCTTGGGCATTGTGGGTACATGGAATGCAGAAAGTTAACAAGCAGCTAAGCAAACAATTCGGAAGCTAGAGCCTTTATTCCAAGGGGATTGGAGTACAAGAGGAAAAAGGTCTTGCTACAATTGTCCAGGACATTGGCCAGATCATATCTGGAACACTGTGAGCATTTGACAATCAGATATAAGGAAGAATGAATTTCCATAAACGGGACTACAGTGAGGTTTTACTAGACTGATCACTGGGTGAAGAAACTTCCTGGAATGAATGCCCTGTGAATTGGTGTTCCATTTTCTGGAGAAGAATGAAAGACAATCTCATCGAAACACACAAGTTTCCAAGGAGCTGGACAGGATTGATACAGAGAGGTTATTTTCCTGTCACTGGACAATCTGGAACATAGGGTAGAGTGTCAGGATAATGGAATAATTCTTCAGGACTAAGAAGAGGAGAATTTTCCTTAGCCAAAGAATGAAACACTCTCTCCCTGATGGTTGTGGGAGCTCCACCATTAATATATTTAAAACTGAGAGAGACTGACTTTTGGTCCCTCAGCAAATTGAGGACTGGACAAGAAAATGGAGTGGTGCTGGAAAAGCACAGCAGGTCAGGCAGCATCCAAGGAGCAGGAAGGGCTGATGAAGGGCTTTTGCCCGAAACGTCAATTTTTCTGCTTCTCGGATGCTGCCTGACCTGCTGTGCTTTTCCAGCACCACTCTGATCTAAACTCTGGTTTCCAGCATCTACAGTCCTCACTTTTGCCAAGAAAATTGAGTTACAGTCAAAGATTAGCCATGCTTGTATTTAATGACAGAACAATTCTGTATGGCTTACTCCAGCACCTATTTCTTATGTCTCCTTTTTTTCCTCAATCAAAGATGATTCTTCAACCACGACTCAAGGGCTTTGACCAACCTATTTCCTGCAATCGTGCTGCCACTCTTTCCCCTCCCACCCACAATCATGACAAGGTTCCTCTTGTCCTCTTCTTCCACCTTACCATCCTCTCAAGACAATACCTCCTGCTTGAAGTGGCAACCAAGTTCAGTCTGTCCCCTTTCTGAAGGAACCCTTCCCTCAGTAACACCCCTCAATCACCTCCAGATGCTACTAATGTAATTGCCATATGTGACCTCTTAACTCCTCCGCTCTCACCTTCCAAGGCTCTAGACACCTCTCTCTCCCAGATCAGATAGTGATTTAGGTATTCTTCTGTCAACTTCTACAGTTTTCCAAAACCCAGCACATGCTCCCATGCTCTCAAAGAAACCCAATCAAAGGTTTACCTTTGTTTTCAAAGCGATGATTTTTTTTCTGAGTCACTGTCAACTTTCACCAAACATCCTAACTTTACAGGATCATTTTGGAAGTGGACGAACCAGCATCGAACCATAATGGAGGACAACTCCTTTTTGGCAATGATGGCTATCTCTACATTTTCACTGGAGATGGTGGAATGGCCGGGGATCCATTTGGGAAATATGGAAATGCCCTAAACAAGTAAAGTATTATTTCATTAGACTTTGGCTGATAATTTTCTGAAATGGTTCATGGCAAAGGGCTGTTCCGTAAAGCATTGACAGCCAACAGTGGAAGAACTGCAGAACTGGGGGTGGGGGAAGAGGTTGTGAAACAACAAACAAGAATGGGCCAGTCAGGCACAAGTCCATAAGGAACAGGAGGAGGCCATTCAGCCCCTTGAGCGTACTCCACCATCCAATAGGATCATGGCTGAGCCAACATTCCTCACATCCATGTTCCTGCCTTTTCTCCGTGACCCTTGACTCCCCGACTGGTCAAGAATCTCTCTCTCTCTCTCTCTCTCTCAGTCTTAACTATACACAAGGACTCTGTCTCCACAGCTCTCTGTGGCAAGGAGTTCCAAACATTCACAACCCTCTGGGGGATGAAATTCCTCCTCATCTCAGTCTTAAACTGGCACCCCTTCATTCTGAGAGTGTGCCCTCTGGTCCTAGACACTCCCTCTCAGCATTGACCCTGTCAGGCCTTTGAAGAACCCCATATATTTCATTGAGATCGCCTCTCAACCTCCTAAACTCCAGTGAGCAGAGTCCTAACCTGTTTGCTCTTTGCTAGTAAGACAATCCCTCCTTCCCAGGTACCATCCTAGTGAACCTTCCCTTACCTCCTTTGAAATGATATCATTTTGAAATAAGGGGACCAAACCTGCTCACAGTGCTCCAGATATGGTCTCACCAGCCCCTTGTTCAGTTACAGTAAGAGTTCTCTACTCATATATACTCCAAATCCCTTGAAATAAAGGCCAACATTCCACTAGCCTTCCCCATTAACTGCTGCGTCTGTGTGCTAGCTTTCTGTTATGTACACAAGTTGCAGCTTTATGCAGTTTTTCGTCATTTAAATAATATTCTGCTCTTTTCACACTTTCCCACATTGTATTCCATTTGACAATGTTTTGCCCACTTACCTCTCTGTAAACTGTTTGTACCTCTCTCTCACAATCTGACTTTCCACCTATGATAAAAATCACACAAAACCAGGTTATAGTCCAACAGGTTCACTTGGAAGCACTAGCTTTCGGAGCGCTGCTCCTTTGACAGTTTGCTAAACTAGCTACCTGATGAAGAAGAAGCACTTTGAAAGCTAGTACTTCCAAATAAACTTGTTGGACTATAACCTGGTGTGTGTGAGATTTTCAACAACTTCCTTAAGATTCAGGACAGAGTTGCCCTGGGAGTCCTCAACATTGACTCCAAACCTCATGAAGTCTCATAGCTTCAGCTTAAACCTGGGAAAGGAACCCTCCTGCTGATTACCACGTACCATTGTCCCTCGGCTGATGGGTCAGTACTCCTCCATGTTGAGCAGTACTTGGAAGAAACACTGAGGATGGCAAGAGCACAAAGTGTACTGTGGGTGGGGGATTTCAATGCCCCCCAACAAGAGTGGCTTGGCAGCAATACTACAGATAAAGCTAGTCGGGTCCTAAAGGGCATAACTGCGAGAATGTGTCTGCGGCAGGTGGTGAGGGAACCAACAAGAGGGAGAAACATACTTGACCTCATCCATAGCAATCTGCCAGCTGCAGATGCATCTGTCCATGACAGTATCGGTAAGAATGACCACTGCACTGTCCTTATGGAGACAAAGTCCCACATTCACATTGAGAATACTCTCCATCATGTTGTGTGGCACTGTCACTGTGCTAAATGGGATAGACTTCACACCGATCTAGCAACTCAAGACTGGGCATCCATGAGGCACTCTGGGCCATCACCAGCAGCAGAACTGTACTCCAGCACAGTCTGTAACCTCATGGCCCGGCATATCGCCCACTCAACCAGTACCATCAAGCCAGGGGATTAATGGAGAGTGCAGGAGGGCATGTCAGGAGCAGTACCAGGTATACCTGAAGATGAGACAACAACCTGATGAAGCCACCAATCAGGACTACTTGCGCACTCAGCAGCACAAGAAGTAAGTGACAGGCAGAGCTAAGTGACCCCACAACCAATTCGATCTAAGCTCTGCAGTCCTGCCACATCAGGAATGGTGGTGGATAATTAAAAAACCCACTGGAGGAGATGGCTCCCCAAATATCCCCATCCTCAATGATGGAAGAGCCCAACACATCATTCCATAAGATAAGGCTGAAACATTTGCAACAATCTTCCACCAGGAGTACTGAGTGGATGATCCACCTTGGCCTCCTCCAGTGGTCCCCAGCATCACAGATTCTAGTCTACAGCAAATTTGATTCATATCATGAGATTAAAATGTGGTTGGAGGCATTATATAGTGCCGTAGGCCTGATAACATTCCGGCAATAGTACTGAAGACGTGTGCTCCAGAACTTGCCGCTCCCCTCGCCAAACTCTTCCAGTACAGTTACAAAACTGGCATCTACCCGACAATGTGGAAAATTGCCCAGGTATGTCCTGTACACAAACGCAGGAGAAACCCAACCTGGCCAATTACTGCCCCATCAGATCATCAGGAAAGTGCTGAAAGGGGTTATCAACCGTGCTATCCAGCAGCACCTGCTCAGCAATAACCTGCTCAGTGATGCCCAGTTTGGGTTCCCCCAGGGCCACACAGCTCCTGACCTCATTACAGCCTTGGTTCAAACATGGACAAAAGAGCTGAATTCCAGAGGGGAGGGGAGAGTGACAGCCCTTGACATGGAGGCTACATTTAACTGAGTGTGGCATCAAGGAGCCCTGGCAAAGCTGGAATCAGTGGGTATCAGGGGCAAACACGCCCGCTGGTGAGAGTCGTAGGGTCAGAAATGCCGATGACTGCACAACGTTCAATTCCCTCCCTCAGGGCATTGTGGGTCAACCCAGAACACATGGACTGCAGTGGTTCAAGATGGCTGCTCACCCTCACCTTCTCAAGGGCAATTAGGGACTGGCAATAAATATTGGGGCCAGCCAGCAACACCAACATCCCACAGATTAATAACTGAAACCAAATCCATTCCAATTCTTTTCCAACACCAGATGTTAGGCTCATGGACCTATAGTTTCCTGTTCCTTTGCCTCTTTCCCTCCTTGAACGTTGGCAGATTTCATTCAAGCCTACTCAGCCATTCAATAAAATCATTGCTGACCTGCTTTTAACCTCAACTCCACAGTTCTGTATATCCTCAACCATCTTTCATCCACTTGGTAAACAAGAATCCATCCAAATTTGCCTTAAAGTTATTTAAAAATACTAGTTTTGAGGAAGGGAATTCCAAAGATTTGCAACCCTTAGAGAAACATTGTTTTCTCATCCCTGGTTGAGATGGGCAGGCCCTTATTTTTAAACTCTGACCCCTGTTTCTAGATCCTTCCACAAGGGTAACCATCCTGTCTATGTCCACCTGGTCAAGTTCCCTCAGGATCGTATACCAATGGGTTGGTTTTTCTTTCAGATTTTCCTTTCTTGCTGAACAATGCGGTGATAATTGCAGAATGTCGTTTTCCATTTCATTGAAGGCAGATGCAAATAAATACGAGATTCACTTTGCCAATGAGCCATCCAGTAAATATTTCAGATGTTGTTTGTCGGCATTGCAATGTAATTTTCCTGTGTCTTCACGCCTCTCTAGGTCAGCTTTACTGGGTAAAGTGCTTCGGATAGATATCAACAATAATAATCGTGGTCCCCTTTATAAGATTCCCCCAGACAATCCCTTCATCCAGGACCCAGATGCTCGGCCAGAGGTATATGCCTACGGAGTGCGGAACATGTGGCGATGCTCTGTAGATCGAGGTGACCCTCAAACGAAAGAGGGAAATGGAAGAATCTTCTGTGGGGATGTTGGACAGAACAAATTCGAGGAAATTGATATCGTTGAGAAAGGGAGGAACTATGGTTGGAAAGCAAGAGAGGGATTTTCATGCTATGACAAGAAGCTCTGTG
This sequence comes from Chiloscyllium plagiosum, assembly GCF_037043375.1. Classification (NCBI taxonomy): domain Eukaryota; kingdom Metazoa; phylum Chordata; class Chondrichthyes; order Orectolobiformes; family Hemiscylliidae; genus Chiloscyllium; species Chiloscyllium plagiosum. The sequence continues at coordinate 10,265,279 of NW_028270146.1, forward strand.
GAAATTCCTCCCTGAGTGAGAAACTATTTTTTTAATGCTCATCTAAAATAATTGTTTGTGGCACCAATAAATCTTAAGGCAGTTCCCTCAGCCACTGCCTTCATCCAAATCTTTGTGTTCCATTTCAACTGTTAGCTCCATGTCCTTCAGTTGTTTCAAAAGTTCTGGAGCCTATAACTTGAACTATTCTTTCTCCTGACTCTGCTTTCTATTTCCAGCATTTCACCACTTGAAAACTCCCTCCATTTTATTCTATTAATTCAGCCCTTTGCTGACAATTTATTCCAAAACTCTACTCTCCTGAGGGTGAAAAACATTTGCCTGATCTTTCTCTTTTTCCACAATAAAGGCAAAATATTGCAGGCGTGGAAATCTGAAACAAGCGCAAGAAATTGTTAGAGAAACTCATCAAGTCTGGCAGCATCTCTGGAGACAAATAGTTAACATTTCAAATCCAGTATGATACATAAAACTGATATGATTATTTGTTGTCATGTTTACCTGAGTACAGTGAAAAGCTTTGTTTTGTGAGCAGTACAGGCAGATCATAGCAAACACTGATATACAGATTATAGGGTGTTCAGACAGATTGGGGCTCACAAGGTTACACTGCACAGGAGGTGCACAAAGAAAGATCAATGTTAAATTTGAAGATAGAGAGTCTATCCATCAGTCTAATAAGAGCAGGGAAGAAGCTGTTCCTGAACCTGTTGGTCTTCAGACCTATAAGTAGATTTAAGGGAAAATTATTAGTAATGACTTAAAATTGAGTTTTAATAGTATAGAACGGTTGTAAGAAATGTGAGAATAAGGTCTGCTGTAGAGAGCTCACAACGAGTCAACTGGTGTTGACGCCATTAACTCTGCTTTTCTCTCTCTCTTTCTTTCTCTCTCTCTCCAACGATGCTGCTGGACCTGCTAAGTTGCTCCAGCATTCTCTCTCTTTATTTTCTCCTTTCCAACTTCTTCACCCTGGAACTTGAGAGATCTATCAGACAATTTAATGCAGCAACTTTGTCAAAATAATCACACAGTAAATAATGAAACTATCATATTTTGCCATTATTTATTAAGAGTCTTGGGTTCTGAGGATAAGCACAGGATACTTTAGAGCCTTTAATATAGAAATAGGAGCCAAGGTGTTGCATGGAAAAAATTATTTAATTACTTTCTGTACCGAAGACCATGAGAAACGGGAACAGGTGCAGGCCATTCGGCTCCTCCACTGTTCAATAGGATCACTGTTCACTGATCGAATACTCCTCACTCCACTTCCCTGCCTTTCCCTTGACTCCCCGACTGATCTCTGTCTCTCTCTCTCTCTCTCAGCCTTTAATATACACAAGGACTCTGTCCCCACAGCTCTCTGCGGTAAGGAGTTCCAAAGATTCACAAACCTCTGAGAGAGGAAATTCCTCCTCATCTCAGTCTTAAATTGGTGCCCCTTTATTCTGAGACTGTGCACTCTGGCCCTAACTCTCCCATGATCGTATGAGGAAAGGCTGAGGCACTTGGGGCTGTTTTCATTGGAGAAAAGAAGGTTTAGGGGTGACTTGATAGAGGTGTACAAGGTGATTGGGGTTTAGATAGGGTTGGCCGTGAGAACCTTTTCCCACGTATGGAGTCAGCTATTACGTGGGGGCATAGCTTTAAATTAAGGGGGGGTAGGTATAGGACAGATGTTAGGGGTAGGTTCTTTACTCAGCGAGTCGTGAGTTCATGGAATGCCCTGCCAGTAGCAGTGGTGGACTCTCCCTCTTTATGGGCATTTAAACAGGCAATGGATAGGCATATGGAGGATAGTGGGCTAGTGTAGGTCAGGTGGGCTTGGATCGCTGCAACATCGAGGGCCAAAGGGCCTGTACTGCGCAGTATTTTTCTATGTTCTATGTTCTATGAGGGGAAACATCCCTCTCAGTCTTTGCTCTGTCGAGCCCCTTAAGAATCCTGGATACTAACTGCATACTAACTCATACACAAGAACACCTCGATCCCTCTGCACGTCGGAATTCTCCATGGAAGGAATACTCTGCTTTTATTATTCTTCATGGCAAAGTGAACCATGGCACATTTCCCCATATTATACTCTCAGATCATTACCCACTCACTCAACCATTCTATGTCCATCAGCGACCCCCTTGTCTTCTCTTCACAATACATTTGTGCTATCTTTGTGCTACCATTCGCATCATCTGAATCATAAATTTGAAAAACGAGGCCCCATGTACCATGACAACTGGATCCTGCCCCTCCCAATCAAATGCACTGATCAGTCAAAGAATCCCTACCATGAGGAAGCAGGCCATTCAGATCTCTGAGTCTACACGAGCCCTCCAAAGAGCATCCCACCCCAATCCAATCCCCTACTCTGTCCCTGTAACCCCACATTTCCCATAGCTAACCCACTTAGCCTGCACATTATGGATAATTCAGCAAAGGCAATCCACCCTAACCTGCACGTCTTTGGACTGTGGGAGGAAACCAGAGCAAACCCATGCAGACACGGGGAGAATGCTCAAACTCCACACAGACAGTGTAGAGTTCAGTGGAATTGAACCTAGGTCCCTGCCGCTGTGAGGCCGTAGTGATAACCACTGAACTGCCATGCTGCCCCTGAGTCTACAGCAGATGTCATGAAACCTGACACTGGTGATATAACACTGGATTCACGTTCTTGATGGCACAGAGCTGTGTCTACATATCACCTATCACCACCATCTTCCTTTGTATTTCCTTCACTTGCATCATGCTGCAATTGTCCGTTAGTTCAACCACCGTCAGACCTTACTGTCAGCTAAACAAGCAGGAAGGATCTCAAACCTGTTGGATGATCACAAAGGCTGACTTATTCATTTCCCTTTTTAATATATTTTACTAACCCTATCACCTGCCCTTGTATTGTTTTCAGCCTTAAAAATAGAAAAGACCTTTTAACCAATTACCATTACCATTGCTCACCAATCAGCTAACCTCTCTGTTGTAGTAGAGTCAGAATCAATTCCAAACCACCATCAGGCTGCCTTTTGATTCTCATGCAGTCATAGAGGGTTACAGCATGGAGACAGGCCCTTCGGCCCAACTTGTCCATGCCGCTCACGTTTCACAATTAGTCTAGTCCCATTTCCTTCCATCTCTAATCCACCCATGGATCTGTCTGAATGTTTTTTTTTAAATGACAAAATTGTACTCCTTACTCTTCTAATTGATGCTGACTGACACAGGGTCCTCATTTTTCTTGCTCTCGTAACTTGGTTGAATTTTACAGACAATTTGAAGGAGAGAAGAGTGCATCTAAAACTAGAATTTTAAACCTGAAAGGGGGAATTTTGAACACATGAAATATAGCTATCCAAAGTAAACTGGTAGATTGATAGCTCAATAGAGATGCATTGGCTGACATTTCAGAATAGCCAGAAATGATTCATTCCAAAGAAAAAGAAAATATTCAAGGGAGGATACATCATCTGTGGTGAATTTTGTTTTTAAGAGTGACAAATCTAAAGAAATTACCATATAATTGTGCCAAGGCAATTGGACTGATTGTTAAAAAAAAACAGAAAAGAATGACTAAAAGATTAATGTGGAAGGAGAAATGAAAGTATAATAGAAAGTTGGTTGGAAATATAATGTCCTGATGGACTTCATCCCAGGGTCTTAAAGGAAGTGGCTACGAAGAAAGATGATAGGTTGGTTTTAATTTCAGTAATTCCCTCGACCTGGGAAATGTTTGGAAAATAGGAATGGAGCTGAAACAAGATACTATAGGCCAATGAATTTAACATCTGTCATAAGGAAAATGTTAGAAACTGTTTTTAAAAACATTAAAACAGAGTACTTTAAAAGTTCAAGATAATCAGGAGGGATCAATGTGAAGGGGATATTTAACATAACATGAGGGGTGCATAGGGTTAGATTATTTTATTTTAGGTTAGGAATAACCCTCGGCACAACATCGTGGGCTGAAGGGCCTGTTCTGTGCTGTACTGTTCTATTTAACCCTGTCTATATCCAGGGAATACGATATGGGTAGTTCCATGTTGTTCAATAGAAGCATGCCTTTGATTCACAATAATTTTGTTTACCTCAGCTTTTCTCCTCATTGGCTACTGAGACATTGAACAGTTTCTTGCTGTTCTTTCACAGATGGTGTTCTGCCTATATTTGCCTATCCACATAGTGTTGGAAAGTCTGTCACTGGGGGTTATGTCTACAGAGGCTGTGAATCTCCCAACCTTAATGGACTCTACATATTCGGTGACTTTATGAGTGGGTAAGTTATTAACAATTGACTTGTAAAAACCATTGAGATAGTCAGTGGTCGCTGGAATTTATAGAGGGGAAATGCATGTCAGGGACTGGGGAGAATGTGAAAAGACAGATCATGCCATAGTCCATAGTTTGGGTTTTATAGAAGGTTTTAATGGTGGTGAGGCGAAGAGTTAACAAAGATGGAGTTTCTGAAGGTCAAGACATTTGAAAGTTGTGACGTTGATACTGGGGTACGTGGTTAATCATTGAATCATAGAGATGTACAGCACTGAAACAGACCCTTCGGTCCAACCCGTCCATGCTGACCAAATGTCTTAAATTAATCTAGTCCCATTTGCCAGCATTTGGCACATATCCCTCCAAACCATTTCTGTTCCTGTACCAAATGCCTTTTAAATGTTGGTATTGAACCAGCCTCCATAATTTCTTCTGGCAGCTTATTCCATACCACCCTCTGCATGAATATGTTGCCCCTTAGGTCCCTTTTAAGTCTTTCCCCTCTCACTTAAGACTATGCCCTCCAGTTTTAGATTTCGCGACTGTGGGGAAAAGACCTAGACTATTCACCCTATCCATGCCCCTCATGATTTTATAAGCCTCTACAAGATCATTCCTCAGCCTCCGACGCTCCAGGAAAAATAACCCCTACATTCAGTCTCTCCCTATAGCTCAAACCCTCCAACCCTGGCAACTTCCTTGTAAATGTCTTCTGCACCCTTTCAAATTTAACAACACCTTTCCTATAATAGGGAGACCAGAATTGCAGTATTCCAATAGTGGCCTAACCAATGTCCTGTACAGCAGCAACATGATCTCCCAACTCCTATACTCAGTGCACTGACCAATAAAGGCAAAGCTACCAAATGCCTTCTTCACTATCCTTTCTACCTGCAACTCTACCTTCAGCAATGCACAGGGAGCACTGGAAGTGCCTCATGGCCAAACCATCAGTTGAATGGTAGACTTCTTTGATCTACCGTTCTCCCCATCATGCTGTCCAAGAATGCACTGCCTTGGACAGTAGTTAGGGCAGGAATCTTTACAACCTTTTGAAAAGAAAGAACTTGGATGAGCCTAGAACATAGAACATAGAACAACACAGCGCAAAACAGGCCCTTCAGCCCTCAATGTTGCGCCAACCTGTGAACTAATCTAAGCCCATCCCCCTACACTATCCCATCATCATCCACGTGCTTATCCAAGGACCGTTTAAATGCCCCTAAAGTTGCTGAGTTAACTACGTTGGCAGGTAGGGCATTCCACACCCTTACCACACCCTGCGTAAAGAATCTGCCTCTGACATCTGCCTTAAATCTATCACCCCTCAATTTGTAGTTATGCCCCTCGTACAAGCTGACGTCATCATCCTAGGAAAAAGACTTTCACTGTCCAGCCTATCTAATCCTCTGATCATCTTGTATGTCTCTATCAAATCCCCTCTTAGCCGCCTTCTTTCCAATGAGAACAGACCCAAGTCTCTCAGCCTTTCCTTTTACGACCTTCCCTCCAGACCAGGCAACATCCTGGTAAATCTCCTCTGCACCTTTTCCAATGCACTTGAAATGTTGTAACATTCAAGGCTATGGGGCTGGTGCGGGAAAGTGGGACTAGTGCAGGCAATAGTGTTTTTTTTGGTGGGCTGACTGGGATGCCTCTATCATTCAACCACAGTGAGAATTGTTGATCTTAAACAGGTCTAGGACCAGCCAGAGGCCCTGCACATGGACACATCCTTGATGCACACTGCAGAACTTTAGATTAGATTAATTACTTACAGTGTGGAAACAGGCCCTTCGGCCCAACAAGTCTACACCGACCCGCTGAAAAGCAACCCACCCAAACCCATTCCTCTACATTTACCCCTTCACCTAACATTACGGGCAATTTAGCATGGCCAATTCACCTGACCTGCACATTTTTTTGGACTGTGGGAGGAAACCGGAGCACCCGGAGGAAACCCACACAGACACAGGGAGAATGTGCAAACTCCACACAGACAGTTGCCTGAGGCAGGAATTGAACCCGGGTCTCTGGCGCTGTGAGGTAGCAGTGCTAACCACTGTGCCACCATGCCACCCACATTTACTGAGGAATGTTCCCTCTACAGTTCAGTGATGCATTCATCCCCTTAAACTCAGCCGGAGACCTCTTGGCTTCAGGCACTTGCATTTGCTAAATAATAACATACATAGGAAACCAGAGTTTGGCAGCAGTTTGGAGCATAGGGCAGGAGGAGATAACAGAAATAGAGAGGGGTGTCACTACTATAGAATTGGTCATGAAGGATGAAAGACATTTAGTTCAACTTTGTGTTTATGTTAACATTGATAATATTAAATTAAATTTGACCAGAGACAGTATATTCCTGTTAGGGTGAAAGGCAAGCCTGATAGGTGTAAGGAATGCTGGATGACTAAGAGAAATTGAGGTTTTGGTTAAGAATAAGAAGGAAGCATATGTCAGATATAGACAGCAGTGATCAAGTGATTCCCCAGAAGAATACAAAGGCAGTAGGAGTATACTTAAGAGGGTAATCAGGAGGGCAAAAAGGGATATGAGATAACTTTAGCAAATTGGGTTAAGGAAAATTCAAATGTGTTCTACAAATATATTAAGGACAAAAGATTAACTAGGGAGAAAACAAGACCCCTCAAAGATCCGCAAGGCAGCTTATGTGTGGAAACGCAGGAGATGGGGGAGATAATAAATGAGTATTTTGTATCATTGTTTACTGTGGAGAAGGATATGGAGGATCGAGATAATGGGGAAGTAAATAGGGAAATCTTGAAAAGTGTCCATGTTGCAGAGGAGGAGGTGCTGGACATCTTAAAATGCATAAAGTTGGATAAATCCCCAGGTCCTGATCAGGTGTACCTTAGAACCCTGTGGGAGATGTTATGGACTAGGCCCAGACCCTCAAAATATTTTAAGAAGGTAGCCTAGACCCTAACTTTTTTCTTATTTTAGAGGTAGAGGTGAAGTGGGTGTTCCAGGTGTGATACAACTGGTCAAACCACTCGGCTTTAAGCAAAACAGAATTTATTTAAACATTACAGTTAAAACATCATCAAAAGAAATAGGAATTTGGAATAACTTAACCAGTGGAAAACTTAACCGAATACTCAATCTAATAATTTATCTAACCAACTGTTCCAATAAAGTAACATCGCATAAACATACCCCTTGGCAAAAAGGTAAATTCAAACACAGATTCTTACAGGCAGGAGGGAGCAATATCCAGACAGAGATTTCAGAGACAGTCAGTGAGGAATCATCCCAAGCTTGCAATCCTAGTACTCATCCATCTTGTGAGTTCTATAGCGAAAACAAAACTAGGAAAACTAGGAACTGGGAGAATTGACCACTCTCCTTCCATTGCTAAACTGTTAAAAACAATCCGCCCACCACCACCTCACATTCTTCGACAGCTTTGTCGAAGCCCCACTTCAAAAAAACCCCAGGACAAAATAACCATTTTTAAAAGTGACAGCATTATCACAGAAGCTAGGGAAGTGATTGCAGGGCCCCTTGCTAAAATATTTGTATCATCGATAGCCATGAGTGAGTTGCCAGAAGATTGGACATTAGCTAACGTGGTGCCACTATTTGAGAAATGTGGTGAACCCGTATACCATTTGCAGAGAGGGAGCGCCTTGGGGCATATAGAGAGACTCCATGGTATCTGGAATCAGGAGCTCGGGGAAGAAATTTTGTCAGAAACATGGGAGGAGATATGGGAGAATTTAAAGAAAATCTCAATATGCAATAAGGCACAAGCTATGCAATTGAAAATGCTTCACAGGGCCCATATGGCACCAGAGAGGTTAGTAAAGTTTAAGAAAGGATCTCCTCCAGGATGTCCCAAATCTAGAATTAGCACAGGCACCCTTACACGTTGCTATTGGACCTGCTACAAGAATTGAAATTAAGACAGATCCCTTCTTTTGGGATTACCGACTCTGCCCTCTCTGGGTGAGCACAGGGAGACGTTATTTAACGTTCTTACACATTGTGCAAGGAAGCACATCCTAATGAACTGGTTATCAGAAAAAAAAAACCCAGGTCTTGTGGGGTGGTGCAGACTTGTGATGGAGTACGTCCCCCAAGATTTTCTGACAAGAGTGGTGCGCCTTGGAATGGACCAATTGCATAAGACATGGCAGCCCTTTGTAAATTACATAGACGCAGACCTATAGGTGGTACTGATTAGGGCCTTTATATAGCCACAAGCGCCATATATGGTGGTCCGGGGACCCTGGGGAGAGGAGGCCTGGCAAATATGGGTATAATAACCATTGCTCCTGTGAACAGGAGCTTTAGTGGAGATGTGGTGAGTGGAGTAATGTAATTTAATTTTATTTTATTTTATTTAATTCAAGTTTATTTTAATTTAAGTAACTATGAGAAGCTCAGGTCCCGTAGAGTAGTAGGTAGTTCATTGTCAACATTACTGTAGTGTAATACTGTGACATCATTTCTGTTTTTTTTGTATTTTTGTATTTTTTTTCCTTCTGTAAAAGAGCAAAAAGTTTTTATTTAAAAAAAAAAGGGTGGTAAGGACAAGCCAGGGAATTATAGACCAGTGAGCCTGACGTTGGTGGTGGGCAAGTTGTTGGAGGGAATCCTGAGGGACAGGATATACATATGTTTGGAAAGGCAAGGACTGATTAGGGATAGTCAACATGGCTTTGTGCGTGGGAAATCATGTCTCACAAACTTGATTGAATTTTTTAAAGAAGTAACAAAGAGGATCGATGAGGGCAGAGAGGTAGACGTAATTGAAATATACTTCAGTAAGGCGTTCAACAAGGTTCCCCGTGGGAGGCTGGTTAGCAAGGTTAGATCTCATGGAATACAGGGAGAACGAGCCATTTCGATAAAGCAGGAGAATCAACGTTTCGGGCATAAGCCTGCTGCTCAGATGCTGCCTGGCCTGCTGCGCTTTTCCAGCACCACACTTTTCAACTCTGGTCTCCAGCATCTGCAGTCCTCACTTTCTCCCATTTCAATAAAGAACTGGCTCAATGGTAGAAGACGGAGGGCGGTGGTGGAGGGTTGTTTTTCAGACTGGAGGCCTGTGACCAGTGGAGTGCCACAAGGATCGGTGCTGGGTCCACTACTTTTCATCATTTACATAAATGATTTGGATGTGAGCATAAGAGGTATGGTTGGTAAGTTTGCAGATGACACCAAAATTGGAGCTGTAGTGGACTGCGAAGAAGGTTACTTCAGATTACAACAGGATCTTGATCAGATGGGCCAATGGGCTGAAGAGTGGCAGATTAGATTAGATTACAGTGTGGAAACAGGCCCTTTGGCCCAACAAGTCCACACCGACCCGCCGAAGCGAAACCCACCCATACCCCTACATTTACCCCTTACCTAACACTACGGTCAATTTAGCATGGCCAATTCACCTGACCCTGCACATCTTTGGACTGTGGGAGGAAACCGGAGCACCCGGAGGAAACCCACACAGACACGGGGAGAACGTGCAAACTCCACACAGTCAGTCGCCTGAGGCGGGAATTGAACCCAGGTCTCCGGCGCTGTGAGGCAGCAGTGCTAACCACTGTGCCACCGTGCCGCCAATGGAGTTTAATTTAGATAAATGCGAGGTGCTGTATTTTGGAAAGGCAAATCAGGGCAGGATTTACACACTTAATGGTAAGATCCTGGAGAGTGTTGCTGAACAAAGAGACCTTGGAGTGCAGGTTCATAGCTCCTTGAACGAGGAGTCCAGGTAAATAAGATAGTGGTTGTATGCATGTCTTTACAGAACATAGAACATTACAGCACAGTACAGGCCCTTCACCCTCAATGTTGCGCCAACCTGTGAAACCAATTAAAAGCCCACCTAACCTATACTATTCCATTATCATCCATATGTTTATTCAATGACCATTTAAGTGCCCTTAAAGTTGGCGAGTCCACTACTGTTGCAGGCAGTGCGTTCCCCACCCCTACTACTCTGTGAGTAAAGAAACTACCTCTCACATCTATCCTATATCTATCACCCCTCATTTTAAAGCAATGTGCCCTCATGCTAGCCATCACTATCCAAGGAAAAAGGCTCTCACTGTCCAACTATACGGAATACTCCAAGTGCAGCCGCACCAGAGTTTTGTACAGCTGCAACATGACCTCATGGATCCAAAACTTAATCCCTCTACCTATAAGAGCTAGCACACTATACGCCATCTTAACAACCCTATCAACCTGGGTGGCAACTTTCAAGGATCTGTGTACCTGGACATTGAAATCCCTCTGCTCATCTACACTACCAAGAATCTTACCATCAGCCCAGTACTGTGTATTCTTATTGCTCCTTCCAAAGTGAATCACCTCACATTTTTCCACATTTGCTACCTCTCAGACCAGCTCTGCAGCTTATCTATGTCCCTTTGTAACCTGCAATATTCTTCCGCACTGTCCATAACTCCACCAACTTTAGTGTCATCTGCAAATTTACTAACCTATCCTTCTATGCCCTCACACAGGTAATTTATAAAAATGACAAACAATAGTGGACCCAAAACAGGCCCTTGCGGCACCCCACTAGCAACTAAACTCCAGGATGAACATTTCCCTTCAATCACCACCTCTCTTTTCTTGCAGCTAGCCAATGTCTGATGCAAACCCCTAAAACACCCTTAATCCCATGCCTCCATATAAGTATGTACCTGTCAGGCAGGGAGGAAAGGGTCATGTGAGGGAGCCATGGTTTAATAAAGAATTGGAAATCCTTGTTAAATGGAAGAGGACGGCCTATGTAAAGATGAGGCGTGAAGGTTCAATTGGGGCGATTGAGAGTTATAAGGTAGCCAGGAAGGACCTGAAGAGAGAGCTAAGAGCAGCAAGGAGGGGACATGAAAAGTCCTTAGTTGGTAGGATTAGGGAAAACCCTAAGGCTTTCTATAGGTATGTCAGGAATAAAAGAATGACTAGGGTAGGAATAGGTCCAGTCAAGGATAGTAGTGGGAAGTTGTGTGTGGAGGCTGAAGAGATTGGGGAGACACTGAATGAATACTTTTCGTCAGTATTCACTCAGGAACAGGACATTGTTGCCGATGTGAATATTGAGTCACAATTAATTAGAATGGACGGCTTTGAGGTATGTAGGGAAGAGGTGTTGGAAATTCTGGAAAGGGTGAAAATAGATAAGTCCCCTGGGCCAGATGGCATTTATCCTAGGATTCTCTGGGAAGTAAGGGAGGAGATTGCAGATCCATTGGCCTTGATTTTTATGTCCTCGTTGTCTACAGGAGTAGTGCCAGAAGGCTGGAGGCTAGCAAATTTGGTTCCCTTGTTCAAGAAGGGGAGTAGGGATAACCCTAGTAACTATAGGCCGGTGAGTCTCACTTCTGTTGTGGGCAAAATCTTAGAGAGAATTGTAAGGGATAGGATTTATGAACATCTGGATAGGAATAATGTGATCAAGGATAGTCAGCATGGTTTTGTGAAGAGCAGGTCGTGCCTCACAAACCTTATTGAATTCTTTGAGAAGGTGACTAAGGAGGTAGATGAGGGTAAAGTGGTAGATGTGGTGTATATGGATTTTAGTAAGGCGTTTGATAAGGTTCCCCATGGTAGGCTACTGCAAAAAATACGGAGGTATGGCATTGAGGGTGAGTTGGAGGTTTGGATTAGGAATTGGCTGGCTGGAAGAAGACAGAGGGTAGTAGTTGATGGTAAAGGTTCATCTTGGAGTGCAGTTACTAGCGGTGTTCCGCAAGGATCTGTTTTGGGACCATTGCTGTTTGTCATTTTTATAAATGACCTGGAAGAGGGGTTAGAAGGTTGGGTGAGCAAGTTTGCGGATGATACGAAAGTCGGTGGAGTTGTTGACAGTGAGGAAGGACGTGGCAGGTTACAGCGGGATATAGATAAGTTGCAGAGCTGGGCAGAAAGGTGGCAAATGGAGTTAAATGTAGCTAAGTGTGAGGTGATTCACTTTGGTATGAGAAACAAAAAGATGGGGTACTGGGCTAATGGTCGGATACTTGGTAGTGTGGATGAGCAGAGGGATCTTGGTGTCCATGTACACAGATCTCTGAAAGTTGCCACCCAGGTAAATAGTGCGGTGAAGAAGGCATATGGCGTACTGGCTTTTATTGGTAGAGGAATTGGGTTCCGGAGCCCTGAGGTCATGTTGCAGTTGTATACGACTCTGGTGCGGCCGCATCTGGAGTATTGTGTGCAGTTTTGGTCGCCATACTATAGGAAGGATGTGGAGGCACTGGAACGGGTGCAGAGGAGGTTTACCAGGATGTTGCCTGGTATGGTAGGAAGATCATATGAGGAAAGGCTGAGGCACTTGGGGCTGTTTTCATTGGAGAAAAGAAGGTTTAGGGGTGACTTGATAGAGGTGTACAAGATGATTAGGGGTTTAGATAGGGTTGACCATGAGAACCTTTTTCCACGTATGGAGTCAGCTATTACGAGGGGGCATAGCTTTAAATTAAGGGGTGGTAGGTATAGGACAGATGTTAGGGGTAGATTCTTTACTCAGCGAGTCGTGAGTTCATGGAATGCCCTACCAGTAGCAATGGTGGACTCTCCCTCTTTATGGGCATTTAAGCGGGCATTGGATAGGCATATGGAGGATAGTGGGCTAGTGTAGGTTAGGTGGGCTTGGATCGGCGCAACATCGAGGGCCGAAGGGCCTGTACTGCGCTGTATTTTTCTATGTTCTATGTTCTATATGTTCTGCAATAGCCTTTATTGATCAGTGTATTGAGTATAGGAGTTGGGAGGTCATGCTACAACTGTGCAGGACATTGGTTAGGCCACTATTGGAATACTGTGTGCAATTCTGGTCTCCCTCCTATAGGGAGGATGTTGTGAAACTTGGAAGGGTTCAGAAGAGATTTGCAAGGATGCTGGAGAGTTTGAGCTACAGAGAGAGGCTGAATAGACTGGGGATATTTTCCCTGGAACATCGTAGGTTGAGGGGTGACCTTATAGAGGTTTATAAAATCATGAGGGGCATGGATGGGGTAAATAGGCAAGGTCTTTTTTCTAAGTTGGGTGAGTCCAAAACTAGAGGGCATAGGTTTAAGGTGAAAGGTGAAAAATTTAAAAGGGACCTGAGGGGCAACTGTTTCACACAGAGGGTGGTGTGTGTATGGAATGAGCTGCCAGAGGAAGTGGTGGAGGCTGGTACAATTACAACATTTAAAAGGCACCTGGATGGGTAAATGAATAGGAATGGTTTAGAGGGATATGGGTCAAGTTCTTGGCAAATGGGACTAGATTAATTTAGGATATGTGGTCGGCATGGATGATTTGGACTGAAGAACCTGTTTCTGTGCTGTACAGCTCCATGACTCTATGATTCTATGAAACCAAAGAAGATTGGAGATAATTGAGATTTGAAGCAGAATTCCGACAGGAAGTCTGGAAGAATTACAGCTTGTGTGGAGTTTGGGAGGCTCCTAAGGGAAGTGCTGGAGAAGACTGGTCCAAGAAAGGGTTTCAGTCATGATAGCCGTTAATTAAGGGCAATGTTGCAGAGATGAATTAAGACGTTTTGGTGATATATAGGATATGCAGTGTTAAGCTCATTTTGCACTCAAATGACATTTTAAATATCTGATTCTTTTTTGAATTCATTCATGGGTTATGGGCATCGTTGCTTGGGCCCAGTATTTATAATCCGTCTCTAGTTGCCCCTTGAGAAGGTGGGGGTGAGCTGCCTTCTTGAACCACTGCAGTCCATGTGCTGTGGGTTGATCCACAATGCCCCGAGGGAGGGAATTCCAGGATTTTCACCCAGCGACAGTGAAGGAATGACGATATATTTCCAAGTCGGGATGGTGGGTGGCTCGGAGGGGAACTTGCAGGTGGTGGTGTTCCCATGCGTCTGCTGGCCTTGTCCTTCCAGATGGAAGTCGCTGTGGGTTTAGAGATTCATGCTGAGAAACAACCAAGGAGACAGAATCAAAACTGTAGCATTGTTGGCCTTATCTCCAAAACATTGTCTGCCATGTTGCTTCTGAGTGGAGGTATGAGATTAAAGAATTAACACAATGGAGCCATTCCAACAGTGGGCAAAGGAATTGCACTTATTCTGATAGAAATCAATGTCATACTTTGGGAATGAATATGCTAGTATATGGAACGGGAAGAAACTCAAAGTTAGGAGAATATGAGCTTGTTAAGAAATATGAGAACTCGTACTTTGTATACAATAATTTGAGATATGGGATAGTGGATAGTTTAGTGAGGATAATGGTAATAGTGGAGCCAAATGGATTCAGAACAGGAAGCAGGCAATAGTGTTTAGAACAAAATTAAAAATCACACAACACCAGGTTATAGTCCAACAGGTTTAATTGGAAGCACACTAGCTTTCGGAGCGACGCTCCTTCATCAGGTAATCTCCGAATCGTGTTTAGAACAGTTGCAGTTGTGTAGAGGTGAGTTAGTCATATCATATCAATTCAAGGAAATTCTAGAGGCTAAGTAGAGGTGAGATCAGACAGTAATGTCAGAAAAGTGAAAATTATTATATAGACCGGGAATGTCAGATAGTAATTTTCTAATGAGGTTTAGATGATTGAGAGCAAATGCAGTGGGGTCAGAGAAAAAGTTACAAATTGAGAAAATAACTCAAGAACTTGTGTAAAGGGATCTGGATGTTACTAAAGCAGTAGATGTGATCCAGCCAAATAGATAGTGAAGAAGATTGGATCTTGAGACATGACAACTGTCTTGTCTACAATTAAGGAAGAGTAACTTAATTTCATTACCTGTATCATAGAATCATAGAGGTCTGTCGTGCAGAGAAAGGCTCTTCAGTCACTGGATATGAGCATTGCTGGCTGGGTCAGCATTTATTGTCCATGCCTAGTTACCCCTTGAGAAGGTGGGGGTGAGCTGCCTTCTTGAACCGCTGCAGTCCATGTACTGGAGGTGGACAATGCTGTTAGGGAGGGAGTTGCAGGATTTTGACCCAGTGACACTGAAGGAAAGACCAGGTACCTGCTCAGATTTTCACACCGGGAACATTTACCATCTAATCTCCACTCAGTGGGTGGGAGAATGGGAAACTGCATCTTTGAGGCTGGATTGGGTAATAAAGATGTGTTGAAGTCAGCAAATGAATGCAAATAAAGCTCTCATGACTTAGAAAAATGACTCCTGTCTCACCATTCAACACTTGGATGGAAACCTAGACATTTTGCTCTTGATGTTGATCCTTCCTCAATGCCAAACTCACTCCATTGTTCCAACTCTCTCAGCAATGCCCACACTGTTCAGAGACTGAGAATGTTCTGCCCTTAGAATGTGAGGTACAATTCTGTGATTATATTTGATTTTGATTTTATTTCTCGTATTCGCATGTGCCTAAATACAGTGAAACATATTGTTTTGTGAGCAGTACGACAGATCATAGGGGACTTAGAGTGAGGTATACAAGGTTATACTGCACAGGAGGGGCACCAGGCCAGATTAACATTAGGTTTGAAGTTAGAGAGATCCATTCAGCAGTCTAAAAATAGCAGAGAAGATCAGATGGTGCTTGACTAGTCTTTGAGACATCTCTCCTCATTTTGGAACAGGCACTGGGCATTGAATATAGAGTGTCCCATTTCAGCCCACTACCACCTTCTCAAGGGATGGATAATAAGCCAGCAACACCCACATCCTGTGAGTGAATAAAAAAGATCACTCACTTTAATCCTCACTTGGTTAAAATCACAATCTTCAGCGGCAATCACTTTTATTTCATTAGCTTTCTTAACTCATTGTTCTTCTCTGTAACCAGGCGTCTGATGGCACTAGCTGAAGATTCTAGAACACGGAGCTGGTATGATTATAAGATCTGCATGGGAAGAGGTCAGACATGTCTGTTCCCAGGACTATTGAACAAATATTATCGGTACATTATCTCCTTCGCTGAGGATGAGGCAGGTAATTTTCGTCGGTCTAAAGCGGACTGATCCGCATCAATAACATTTTTACTAACAGTTTAAGAGGGTGAGAGAGTGTGTGTGTGTGAAGGAGAGTGTATGTGTGTGTGAGGGAGAGAGAGTGTGTGTGTGTGTGAGGGAGAGCGTGTGTGTGTGTGAGAGAGAGAGTGTGTGTGTGTGAGGGAGAGAGAGTGTGTGTGTGAGGGAGAGAGAGAGTGTGTGTGTGTGTGTGTGTGTGTGTGAGGGAGAGAGAGTGTGTGTGAGAGGGAGAGAGAGTGTGTGTGTGTGTGTGAGAGGGTGTGTGTGTGAGGGAGGATGTGTTAGACGTCGCTGCTCCTTTGATGCTGCCTGAACTGCTGTGCTTTTCCAGCACCACTAATCCAGAATCTGGTTTCCAGCATCTGCAGTCATTGTTTTTACCTCTTTAATTTGAAATAGTCCAACCTATCACTTCTCTGCCCTGATATCTGTGATAGTTCCAGATTCTGGGATCAGCTAGACACAGTCTTTACTAATGTCTATATCCACCTTTCTCACAAGTCCTGCAACTAACTTTCTTTCCCACAAGAGCACTGAGAGATCACTATCAAAGTCACAGATGACACCTTGTTTGACTGTAACCATGGTAATCTCCTCCCCATTATGCCGATTTTTGATCTGTCCGCAGTCTTTTATATTGATGACCACACTGTCCTCCTTCAAGCTCTTCCTCCCATCATTGGTAGAATTTGGTAGAATTCCTGTTGCTGAATCCCAATCCTATCTAACCAGTTGTTGGTAAAGAGTACATCAATGGCTTTTTCTTCTGTTCTGCCCAGTAACCTCAATACTCCCCTCCACCCAAGCATTTACCTTTACCCTGCTCTTATCTCGCATCACTCCGCTGCTCCTGAACAATTTCACCCAAAAGTACAACTTCAGGTTGCCCAATATGTTGATGATTTCCAGTTCCTCCTTGCTCTCTCAAACCCTCCTTGGCCTGATTTGTAACACTGCATTGTCCAATGTCCAGTTCTGGATGAGCAGAAGCTTCCTCCCACTAAATATTGGATGACTGAAACTATACCTTTTCCCAGTTACTATCCTCTTCCATCTCTCTGGCAACTGTCTGAACTTGCAGCTTTGATGTATCTGTCACTGAGATGTGGTTCTGGCCTCATACACACCTCAGTAAGACTGTCCCCTGTTATCTTTGATGTGGAGGTGCTGGTGTTGGACTGGGGTGGACAAAGTCAGAAGTCACACGACCCCAGGTTATAGTCCAACAGGTTTATTTGAACTCACAAGCTTTTGGAGCACTGAAGGAGCAGGGTTCCGAAAGCTTATCATTTCAAATAAACCTTTTGGACTATAACCTGGTGTCGCGTGACTTCTGATTTTTATCTTTGCAACCTTATTTTCTGAATCCCTGCCTCAGCTCACTCGCTACTGAACCTATCCTTCATGTCTTTGTTGCTTCTCCAGTTGACTATTATAATTCCCTTTTGATCAGCCTCTCAAACAAACCTTTCTTGTTAGAATTCCTGTAAAGATCTGGGCCACTTATTTCTCTTTGGAAAATGACATGTAAATTCAAGTTATTGTTGTTATCAGAGATTCCCACTTTGTAACGAAATAACTATTGAAATCAACACTGAGGACATTCAATCCTATTTTAACTTAATCTTTTTGTTGATGTCAATCTTATCATCATTCTAGAGTCTTTAAATAACTAATGCAGATTATGTCAGCTATGGCTCAGTCATTTGCTCATGCCTGTTTATCCAGAGGTTACGTTTGAGACTGACATTTCTCTGCAGTACTGAGGCAGTGCTGTCCTCTCATCATGAAGATGCTAAAGCTGACACCAGCTTATGTAAGAATGGAACTGGATGAGACCATTCTGCCCCTTGAGACTGTTACACCACTCGATCAAACAAGGGTAGGGCTTATAACAATTAATAGTAGGTCTTTAGGCAGTATGTAGAAGAGAAGGACTTAGAGGTCTGATAGATAACTCGTTGAAGTTTGTCTCACATACAGTCAGGATAGTTAAAAAGATATTTAGCATACTTGCCTTCATTGTTCAGGCATTGAGTATAGGAGTTGGGACTGAAAATGAGTTGCTGGAAAAGCGCAGCAGGTCAGGCAGCATCCAAGGGGCAGGAGAATCGATGTTTCGGGCAAGAGCCCTTCTTCAGGAAATATTCCTGAAGAAGGGCTCATGCCCGAAACGTCGATTCTCCTGCTCCTTAGATGCTGACTGACCTGCTGCGCTTTTCCAGCAACACATTTTCAGCTCTGATCTCCAGCATCTGCAGTCCTCACTTTCTCCTATAGGAGTTGGGATGCCATGTTGAGGTTGTACAGAACAGTGGTGAGGCCTCTGCTGGAATACTGTGTCCAATTCTGGTCACCCTGTTATAGGAAGGATATTGTTAAGCTGGAGAGGGTTCAGAACAAATTCACCAGGATGTTGCTGGGAATGGAGGGCGTGGGTTATAGCAAAAGGCTGGAAAGGCTAGGACTTGTTTCACTGGAGCGTAGGAGGTTGAGAGGCGATCTGGTAGAAGTTTATAAAATAATGAGAGGTATGGATAAATTTAATGGTCGTTATTTTTTTCCCTAGGATTGGGCGTCTCAAGACCAAGAGGCACATTTTTAAGGTGTGAGGAAAAAGATTTTAAAAAGACATGAGAGGCAAATGTTTTTACACTGAGGGTGGTTCGTATGTGGAATAAACTTTCTGAAGAAGTGGTGGATGTGGGCACAATACATTTAAAAGATATTTGCATAAGCCCATGAATAGGAAAGGGTTGGAGGGATATGTGTGGAGGGATAAAAGAGAGATATGGATAGATTAAGTGAGTAGGCAAAATCATGGCAGATGCTACATGATATCTGGAAATATGAGGTTATCCACTTTGGCAGGAAGAATAGAGGAGCTCAATATTCTTTACATGGTGAAAGGCTGCAAGAAGCTAGGGAGCTGAGGGATTTGGGAATCTTTGATCATGAATCATAAAAAGCTCATATCCAAGTAGGGAAGGCTAATGGGATATTGATCTCTATTCCAAAGGGAATAAGTAAAAACAAAAGGGACGTTTCACCAAAACTATGTAAGACACTATTCAGACCACAGCTTGAATGTTGTGAACAGTTTTGGGACCTTTATCAAAGGAAAGCTATACTGGAGTTGGAGGCAGTCCAGAGAAGGTGCACTTTGGCTGATACCGGGTTGGTAGACCTGTTTTATGAGGAGATGTTGAGTAGGTTGGCTTGTGTCTGTTGGAATATAGAGGAATGAGAGGCGATCTTATTGAAAAATACAAAATGCTGTGGGGACTTGACAGAATAGATGCAGAAATGATGTTTCCCTTTGTGGGAGAGTCTAGAACCAGAGGGCATCCTGTCACAATGAGGAATTGTACATCTCAGACAGAGCTGAAGAGGAATTTCTGCTCTCAGAGGATGGTGAATCTGTGGAATTCTTTACCACAGAGGGCTGTCGAGGCTGGGTCATTCAGTATGTTCAAGGCTGAGGGAGACAGGTTTTTGATCCGTATAGGGGAATCGAAGGTTTTTGGGGAAAAGGCAGGAGAGTGGAGCTGAGGGATTGTCACCCATGGTCTCATTGAATGGTGGGGCAGGCTCAATAGGCTGAATGGCCTACTGCTATTCCTATGTCTCATAAAATTCCCATTTATCCATTTTCCAAGCCATCCTTACTCAATAAAGGCATCACTGGGTTCAGTTTGAAAATATGATTTGACACAGCAGAGTGTGGAAGTGTACCTTCCCATCTTATTCCTGAATGTCATATCACCCATTTCAAGGGGATTGCGGGAGGGAGCTCTGCAAATCCGGGATACACCATCTTTAAAATGAAATGTTAAACTGAGGTCTGAGCTGTTCAATCACATTTATCTGAGAAAGAGCAGGGAATTCTCTTCATGTCCTGAAACCAAATTGTTTAGCTGGCTTCCACTTTGGTGATCCTCATGCCCATATTGGCTGTTCTAACAGTGATGGCTACTCTTGGATAAGTGGTTTATTTAATATAATACAGCTTGGGCTCTGCTGAAACACGATAGGAATAAAAGTGAAATTGAAAGCCACTATGACATTCTCAAGATGAACAGTTACAGCTGAATCTTTAGACAGTAATGAAGTCAGGATGCATCCACTGATGTCTCTTGCAAATAATTTTTCTTTCCAGGAGAATTATATTTCCTGTCTACACGGATTCCTACGTCCACATCTGCTACTGGAGTGGTTTACAAAATTGTTGATCCTTCACGGTAAGGCAAAGGAACATCTGCATATGATAAAAATCAATCCAAGTGGGATACCTCAATGATTGTGGTGTGTCTTGTGTGTAAATGAACCAAACTCATAATCTGCACACCCAGGATGTTGTATATTTAATATGCTTGCTCTATAGGTATTTTTAGGAGAATTATATGGAGTCACATAGTCATACAGCACACAAACAGAGCCTTTGGGTCCAGCCAGTCCATGCCGAACATAACTGCGAACTAAACCAGTCCCATCTGCCTGCTCCAGGCCCATATCCCTCCAAACCTTTCCTGTTCATGCACTTATGTAAGGATCTTTGAAAAATCATAACCGTACCCACATCCAGCACTTCCTCTGGAAATTCAGTCACATGCAAACCACCTTCTGTGTGAAAAAATGTGCCTCTCATGTCTTTTTCAAATCTCTCTCCTCTCACCTTAAAAATATGCCCCCACTAGTTTTGAAATTCCCGGTCCTAGGGAAAAGACAACCCCCATTAACTCTATCTATATCCCTCATGGTTATATAAACTTTAATAAGGCCACCTTTCAACATCCTACACTCCAGTGAAAAATGCCCTGTCTGTCCAGCCTTTCATTCCGAATCTAAAATGCCGTACCCGACAACATCCTGGGAAATCTCTTCTGGACTCTCGCCAGCTTAATAGTATCCTTCCTATAACAAGGCGACCAGAACCGGACACAATATTCCAGAAGAGGCCTCACCAATGTCCTGTGCAACCTCAACATGACTTCTCAACTCAATATGTTCAAACCTCTGTTCTGATCCTGGTCTGAGAGTTGTGAACTATTCCTTACAGATTTGCTGGAATTAACAGTAGCAAAGTCACCCCAAACAAATGTATATCAAATTTAACTCACAGCAAGTATTTATGAATTTACAATTTTAGTGTGAGTCACCACTCACCCTTCGCTGTTCTCAGAGTCATGAGGGACAAGAACTGCATTCAATCTTGTTCCTCGTATTATATGAAAGCATCTTGATAGGAACTGCATTTTAGATATTAACTGAAAACAAGTGTAGAGATTTCAGTGCATGAAGAAAACAAGGCAATTATTATATGTTCCCATGAATCATCTATCATGATGAGCATACACTGTACTCTTGCACAAGTGATTTTCCATTAGTTTTAAATCATTAGGATATGTATGATTTTAATATGTGAACCTGCCAGATGTGTATGGCTTTCTGTATGGAGCTTTACACATACATCTGTGACTCCTGAGGGTTGTTGTTGACTAGAAACTGAACTGGACCAGCCATATCAATACTGTGGCGACAAGAGCAGGTCTGAGGCTGGGAATATTGCAGTGTGTAACGCACCTCCTGTCTCCCCAAAACCTGTCCATCATCTACCAGGCACAAGTCAGGAGTGTGATGGAATACTCCCCACTTGCCTGGATGGGGACAGCTCCAACACTCAAGCAGCTCAACGTCATCCAGGAGAAAGCAGCCCGCTTGGTTGGCAGTCCATCAACACCTTAAGTTTGAACCCTCTCAAAGTTTCAGTGCCTGTGTGCAAACAGTCACAGTACACAGTCACAGTACATAGTACACAGTCACAGTACACAGTACACGGTAACAGTACACAGTCACAGTACACAGTCACAGTCACAATACGCAGTCAGAGTCACAGTACATAGTACACAATCACAGTATACAGTACACTGTCACAGTACACAGTCACAGTCACAATACGCAGTCAGAGTCACAGTACATAGTACACAATCACAGTATACAGTACACTGTCACAGTACACAGTCACAGTACACAATACAGAGTCACAGGACACAGTCACAGTCACACTACACAGTGCACTGTCAAAGTACACCATCACAGTACATAGTACACAGTTACAATACACAGTACACACTACAGAACCACAGTACACAGTCACAGTGACAGTACACAGGACACAGTCACAGTCCACAGTACACAGTCAATGTACACAGTACACAGCACACAGTCACAGTACACAGTACTCAGTCACAGTACACAGTGCACAGTCACAGTGCACAGTACTCAGTCACAGTACACAGTCACATTACACAGTACACAGTCACAGTACACAGTTCACACTCAGAGTACATAGTCATAGTACACAGTCACAGTACACAGTATACAGTCACAGTACACAGTATACAGTCACAGTACAGAATCACAGTACACAGTCACAGTACACAACCAGAGTACATAGTCACAGTACACAGTCACATTACGCAGTACACAGCACACAGTCACAGTACACAGTAAGCAGTACACAGTACACAGTACACAGTAGGCTGTACACAGTCACAGTACACAGTCACAGTAAGCAGTACACAGTAGACAGTATATAATCACAGTCACAGTCACAGAACAGTCACACTACATAGTGCACAAAGTGCACAGTACACAGTCACAGTACATGGTCACAGGTCACAGTACAGAGTTCACAGTACACAGTCACAGTGTACAGTCACAGTACACAGTCACAATCACAGTACAGAGTTCACAGTACACAGTCACAGTGTACAGTCACAGTACACAGTACACACTCACAGTGCACAGTACACAGTCACAATACACAGTCACAGTACACATCATAGTACACAGTACGCAGTCACAGTCATAATACGCAGTCACAGTACACAGTCACAGTATACAGCACACCGTCACAGTACACAGTCACAGTACAGAGTCACAGGACACAGTCACAGTCACACTACACTGTGCACTGTCAAAGTACACCATCACAGTACATAGTACATAATTACAGTACACAGTACACACTGCAGAATCACAGTACACAGTCACAGTGACAGTACACAGTGCATCATCACAGTACACAGTCATAATACGCAGTACACAATATGCAGTCACACTACACAGTACACAGGACACTGTCACAGTACACAGTCACAGTACACAGTACACGGTCACAGTATACAGTCACAGTACACAGTCACAGTACACAGTCAATGTACACAGTACACAGCACACAGTCACAGTACACCGTGCACAGTCACAGTATGTGGTCACAGGTCACAGCACACAATAACAGTACACAGTCACAGTACACAGTCACAGTACAGAGTTCACAGTACACAGTCACAGTACACAGTACACACAGTACACAGTCACAGTACACACAGTACACAGTCACAGTACATAGTCACAGTGACAGTATACAGTACACCATCACAGTACACCATCATAATACGCAATACACAGTATGCAGTCACAGTACACAGTCCACAGTCACAGTACACAGGACACAGTCACAGTACACAGTTATAGTACACAGTACACGGTCACAGTACATAGTCACAGTACACAGTCAATGTACACAATACACAGCACACAGTCACAGTACACAGTACTCCGTCACAGTACACATTGCACAGTCACAGTACACAGTCACATTACACAGTACACAGTCACAGTACACAGTATATAGTCACAGTACACAGTACACAGTCATTGTACAAAGTACCCAGTCACAGTACACAGTACAGAGTACACAGTTCACAGCCAGAATACATAGTCACAGTAAACAGTCACTGTACACAGTATACAACCAGAGTACATAGTCACAGTACACAGTCACATTACGCATACACAGCACACAGTCACAGTACGCAGTACACAGTATGCAGTACACAAATTACACAGGAGAAAGTGAGGTCTGCAGATGCTGGAGATCAAAGTTGAAACTTTATTGCTGGAACAGCACAGCAGGTCAGGCAGCATCCAGGGAACAGGAGATTCGACGTTTCGGGCACAGGCCCTGAAGAAGGGCCTGTGCCCGAAACGTTGAATCTCCTGTTCCCTGGATGCTGCCTGACCTGCTGTGCTGTTCCAGCAATAAAGTTTCAACAAATTACACAGGTCACAGTACACAGTCACAGTACATGGTCACAGGTCACAGTACACAATAACAGTACAGAGTTCACAGTACACATCCACAGTCACAGTACACAGTCACAGTATACAGAACACAGTCACACTACATAGTGCACAAAGTGCACAGTACACAGTCACATTACACAGTCACGGTCACAGTACACAGTCATAGTCACAGTACACAGTCACAGTACACAGTCACAGTATACAGTATGCACAGTACACAGTACACAGTCACAGTCAAATACAGAGTTCACAGTACACAGTCACAGTGTACAGTCACAGTACACAGTACACATAGTACACAGTCACAATACACAGTCACAGTACACAGTACACAGTCACAGTACACAGTCACAGTACACGGTACACAATCACAGTACACAGTCACAGTCAAATACAGAGTTCACAGTACGCAGTCACAGTGTACAGTCACAGTACACAATACACAAAGTACACAGTCACAATACAGAGTTCACAATACGCAGTCACAGTACACAGTCACAGTACTCAGTACATAGTCACAGTCACAGTACAGAGTTCACAGTACACAGTCACAGTGTACAGTCACAGTACACAGTACACAAAGTACACAGTCACAATACAGAGTTCACAATACGTAGTCACAGTACACAGTCACAGTACTCAGTACATAGTCACAGTCACAGTACAGAGTTCACTGTACACAGTCACAGTGTACAGTCACAGTACACAGTCACAGTACACAATCACAGCACACAGTACACAGTCACAGTACACAGTACAGAGTCACAGTACACAGTCACAGTACACAGTACATAGTCACAGTACACAGTACAGACTACACAGTCACAGTACACAGTACAGAGTCACAGGACACAGTCACAGTACACAGTACGCAGTACACAGTACACAGTTACAGTACACAGTACAGACTACACAGTCACAGTACACAGTACATAGTCACAGTACATGCTGCACCCAGAATCAGGGAGCGACTCACCTATACTGCTGAACAGCACCTTCCAAACCCAGGACCACTCCCATCTGGAAGGACAGGGGCAGCAGAGACATGGGAACATCACCCCAGCAAGTGCCCCTCCAAGCCACTCACCATCCCAATTTGGAAATATATCACCGTTCCTTCAGTGTCGCTGGGTCAGAATCCTGGAATTCCCTCCCTATGGGCATTGATTCAGGAAATTAGCTCACCACCCACATCCCCTGAATTAATTTTTGTTTTAAATTCCCTGGAACATCCACGTGTACCACCGGGGGGGGGGGGGGGCGACGGGGCAGCTGTAAGATGTAAAATCCTCTTCTGGTGGCTAAAGACTGAAAGAACCGCGGGTGCCGAAAATCAGAAACAAAAACCGAAGTTGCAGGAAGAGCTCAGCAGGTCTGGCAGCATCAGAGTTAATGTTTTGAGTTCAGTGACCCTTCCTCAGAACCCTCCTGAACATTCCCAGCAATGTCTGTTTTTGGCTTTGACTCACTGACTGACTGGGCTCTGCTGCATCTTGTACGGAAGGAGCCCTGCATCCTCCATCAGGTAGTTCCAAGAACACTGGAGGGCCTTCATTTGGAATCAGGACCTTGGGCTCAGAGCGCCCCCCCCCCCCCGACCTGATAAGG
The DNA here is from genome assembly GCF_037043375.1 of Chiloscyllium plagiosum. Taxonomy (NCBI): domain Eukaryota; kingdom Metazoa; phylum Chordata; class Chondrichthyes; order Orectolobiformes; family Hemiscylliidae; genus Chiloscyllium; species Chiloscyllium plagiosum. The sequence continues at coordinate 10,291,264 of NW_028270146.1, forward strand.
CTGCCAGCCTCTTGAAGCCAGGACGCCTCCAATATCGGCAGTCTCCACTCAAATGCTGCAGCTACCATTGAGAGAGTCCATATGGAGCCACAGTATCTATTAGCAAGTTTCCTGGGGGTAAGGGATGTTGTTGTTGGGGGCGGGGGGAGGGAATGGTTTCCAGCGATGGTGGTTACAGTGAGATGGGGGTCAGACGCATCAAATGCACGGGGAAGGGGGTATCTCTCAGGAGCCGACCTTGTTGCCCATGTTCGTGGTTCCTTGCAGACACTGAGTAAGGGAGCCATTAAGCACATGCATGGATGGTACAATGCCAGTGGTTGTGTGTTGAGGCCTGTAGAGTGGTGTTTAATTTGGTGGCAGGAGGGTCAAACGTTGACGTGCCCACCCAGACCTTAATTCCATTGGGGATGGGAAGGTAGCAGAGATTGGCTACAGTAGCATCCCGCCTCATTAAATATCTCTGTCACCTCCTACTTCACCATCTCTGACACTTGGAGATTCTGCCCACAATGTGGGAGTTCTGGCTGATTTGTCTATTAACCCCAAAAAATCAGAATTTACTATCTTCACACTTCACACCAGCTGACAGAGAAGAGCATGAATCTTTGAGCATTTTCATCGACAGCACCAACCCTTTGACTTGTTTGCTCGCTCTGTCAGAGTAGACATCCACAGATTGAGTACGTAAAGGGTAGTCTCAATTCTGCGATAACATTGTGTTGAAAATATTGGTGCATATATATGTCAAGCAGTTCATTTGCTTCAAAAACAGAAATTGCTGGAGAAACTCAGCAGGTCTGGCTGCATCTGTGGAGAGAGAAGAACAGAATTAATGTTTTGAGTCCAGTGTGTCTTTGTCAGAAGTTGAAGCAGCTACGAAAAGGTGGTAGTGATCTTGTTTGCGGGGATGGGGGGAAGGAGTGAGCAGATACCTCGAGACAGAGCCCAGAAAGAGAGGGCGAGAAAGTGAGAGGAAAAGGGGGAAGCAGGCAAAAACATTGTTGATCATAAGCCAGAGAAAAGGAGAAGCTGGATAGATGATAATCGAGGCTGAAAATGGTTTGGCTGTGCTGAAAGCAACTCATTCTATGACAGGGCCTGGGATGTGGGGCTGGGTAAAAGACATGAAAGGCAGTGTTCAGACTCTCGGAGTCTGGAGGGCTGCAGGGTCCCCAAAGTGGAAAGCAAGGAGCTGTTCTTCCAGCTTACACTGAGCTTCACTGGAGCACTGCAGCAAGCCTGAGACAGAGGCTTGGCCAGGGAGCAGGGCACAGTGGTGAAAGTGGCAGGCAATGTGATTGTAGTTTATCAGTGTTTTGTTCCAGGTTTGAGCCCAGCAGTGGAGTGGAAGAAAAGTGAAAGGAAATTTAAGGTGTTTTCTTGAAGATTGAAACCGTCAAATCCTAATTCTCATTCTGCCTCTCCCCCTACCCCGACCCCCAAAAAAACAGGAGGGCACCACCAGGAGCGTGTCAGTATAATCCTTTACCGGTTAAAGTGAAAAGCCGCCTCATCAATTTTGTGCCGAAACCAAGTAAGTGTTTTCCCTCGTTCTGACATTCTCTGTCACTCATCAATTACGTATTGCAAGATAAAAGGTGAAAGACTTGTGAAAGCTTTTCGTTGGGCACTCATCAGGATAATTCACAAGAATACCAAAACAAACAGAAACAACATCTTTCTAAGGTATGGACAGATCATACACGGCTGAAAATGTGTTGCTGGAAAAGCGCAGCAGGTCAGGCAGCATCCAAGGAACAGGAGAATCCACGTTTCGGGCATAAACCCTTCTTCAGGAATGATCATACAAGCCATTATCTGAAATAGTAGCCATCCTCATCTGAAATTTCATGCTGCATGTCAGGTACATTCATGAGTAGGTCTAAAGCTGCCAGATTTGGGGTTTTAAATTCCCTGGTCTACCTCAGATGACCTGGGAAAGGTAGGGTCTCCCTCAGTTTGAACATGTGAAGCTACTGGGATAAATGATGTCTGCCAGTTACAGGATACACCCACCAAGCCAAAAAGACACCCTCCCTCTCAAACAAATGACAAATGTGGCATATATTTCAGTGCCAGTATAATGCCAGGTATGTCACATGTCTCAAAAGTTGGTGGACCGTATCAAACAGTATATCCCTTCAGTAAGCGTTCACTCTCCTGCTCCTTGGATGCTGCTTGACCTGCTGTGCTTTTCCAGCACCAGTCTTTATCCACTCTGACTCTCCAGCATCTGCAGCGCTCACGATCTCCAAACTAACTGACAATGCCAAAGCACGTCTTTTTTTAAATTCATCCACAAGATGAGGGTTTCACTGGCTAGGACAGCATTTATTGCCCATCCCTAATTGCCCAGAGAATAGTTAAGAGTTAACCACATTACTGTGGACAAAATCCAAACTTACATGGCACCAGAGGGAGTCCCACTCCACTTCACCTGATGAAGAGACAGCGCTCCAAAAGCTTGTGATTTTAAATAAACTCGTTGAACTATAACCTTTTTATACCCCAGTCCAACAGTGGCACCTCCACACATTGCTGTGGGTCTAGAGTCACATGTAGGCCAGACCAGGTAAGGATGTCAGATTTCCGTCTCTAAAGGATGTTAGTGAACCAGGTGGATTTTTCCTGACAATTGATAATGGGTTTACAGTCATCATTAGACTCTTAACTCCACATTATTATTGAAATCAATTCCACTACCAGCAAGGCAGGATTCAAACCCAGGTTCCAGGTCTCCAGAACATTAGCTGAGTTTCTGGATCAACAGGCTATTGACAATACCACTAGACTATTGCCTTCCCTTAAGCCGAAACTTGCAAAACCCTAAACACAATGTCCAACTTAGATATGATTCTGTGATTGGTTAAAAATCACACAACACCAGGTTATAGTCCAACAGGTTTAATTGGAAGCACACCAGCTTTCGGAGCGACGCTCCTTCATCAGGTGATTGTCGCTCCGAAAGCTAGTGTGCTTCCAATTAAACCTGTTGGACTATAACCTGGTGTTGTGTGATTTTTAACTTTGTACACCCCAGTCCAACACCGGCATCTCCAAATCATTCTGTGATTTGACAGCATAGAACCATAGAAAAGTTACACCACAAAAGGAAACCATTCAACCTATCATTATCTGCACTGGCTGAATAAACTGGCCACACACTTTGTGTGTGTGTGTGTATAGTGCATTGGGGTCACCTGCAGTGTGACATGAACCCAAGGTCCCAGGTGACACCATCTCCATGGGTCCCAAATTTGGCTATCAGCCTCTGCTTGGTCACTTATGGACAGTGAATGGGTACCACAAAACAATCAACAGACAGGAGTGTTCCCTTCCCCCCACCAGTCAGAGAACACTTCAGCGGTCCAGGAAATTCGATCTTGGACCTACCGGTGACCATCCTTCAAGGCGGACCTCGGGACAGGCAACAACGCAATGTGGCCGAGCAGAGGATGATAGTTAAGTTCAGTACCCATGGGAATGGCCTCAACCGGGACTTTGGGTTCATGTCACACTACAGGTGACCACACTACACTATAAACACAGACACAAACACACACTCACGCAGACCCTCTCTCATACACAAGCTCTCTTCCATACACTCATACATACACACCCACACTCACACCCACATACGCACCCCCTCACAGACACTCATACCACCTCCCGCCCCAGCACACACACTCACACCCACATACGCACCCTCTCACAGACACTCATACCACCTCCCGCCCTAGCACACACACACACACACACACCCACACTCACACCCACATACGCACCCCCTCACAGACACTCATACCACCTCCCGCCCCAGCACACACACACACCCACACTCACACACACACACTCACACCCACATACGCACCCCCTCACAGACACTCATACCACCTCCTGCCCCAGCACACACACACACACCCACATACGCACCCCCTCACACAGACACTCATACCACCTCCCGCCCTAGCCCACACACACACACACACACATTCACACCCACATACGCACCCTCTCACAGACACTCATACCACCTCGCACCCCAACACACACACACACACACACACACACACATGCTTGTGGGGTGAATTTGTACTTGCAGAACTATATTTTATTTTGCTCAAAAACTGCATGGATCCATGTAAGATTCTGTAAATCCCTTTTTTTAGAAATAGAATCAGTCTGAACATTGGGGTACAGGCAGATTTACACAGGACACTTCACACCTTCAATGCATTATCTGAGACAACATGACACCTATTGTTAAAGGTTACTTAAGAGTGTAACTTTTTTAAAAAGTTCTAGGGATTTGCATATGAAAGAACTGAAACAAACATGGTCATTCTAAAAGATGAGAAACTTAACAAACAATCCACATCTTTTTCAATACATAATTTCAGTTACATCACACGGTAAACTTTTGCTATAAATTTGGTGTATTACAATCTTACACTCTACAGCGATGACCGTGCTGCCCCCGTATCTACTAGGAAGACTACTTCTTCCCTACAGGGTCCCACCTTCAAGTTTATCAAGGGTTCCTGGTGGGTCCCTGGGGGTAGAAACCCCTGACACCCATATTCTTCATCAAAATTCATAAGCGGAATTGCCCTTTCTTCCCTTTGTAGAGCAGGACACTCCCGCTTAAAATGCCCTCTCTTTCCACAATAATAGCATCCTGCCTGTGGAGACTTCCATCTCTGCCCCTGTCGCCCAAACTCTCTATAAAAGGCTCCCCCTTGTCCTCTCCCTCTCCCTCTTCCTCTCTGTCCTACATGCTGCCACCCGCTGCTCCGGTTGCTCACTATTGGTTCCATTCTCCTCTTAACTACCTCATCAACCATAGCTACCATCATTTTCACCTTCTGTTTTTGTCTCTCATCCTCTCTCTTTACAAACACTTTCTGTGCCTCTCTCAACAATTCATCTAATGGTTTTCCGCTCCACCCTTCCATCTTCTGTATCTTTCTCTGTATGTCTGGCCATGCCTTTGTCACAAAATGGACTTTCAAAAGACCCTGTGCCACTGGGTCCTCCAGGGTTCATTCCAGAGTATTTCCGCATTGAGTTTCTTAACCGTTGCAAGAAAGCTGAGGGAGTCTCATCTTTCTCCTGTCAAACTTCAAAGGCTTTAGTCAAATTGTGCGACTTTGGAACTGCCTCTCTTATTCCTTTTAGAATCAGGTCTTTCAATTCCCTCATTTCTTCTCTATGCTCTGGGTTTTGATTTTCCCACTGGGGGTCTCTGAGGGAAAACTTCACCTCTCCCTATCCAGCATCCCCATCTCCAATGGGATGTTCCCTGTCCCATATTTTAATGGCTGCTCCTCGTAAAAGTCCCCTTTCTTCCCCAGTAAATAGTACATTCAAAATACACGTTAACTCAGTCCATGTATACAGACTGGGCCCCAAGAATTTATCAATTTGTTCAGACAACCCCACCGGATCCTCAAGCAGGACTTTCATCTCCTTTTTAAAGGTTCTGACCTCCCCATTGGTGAGGGGGGGCACTTACAAACCCAATCTCTTTGTCCCCTATTGGTACCTCCCGAAGGGGATAAGCCTTTACATTCCTCCCCTTTTTTTGTTTTTGTTTATCCTCCTTAGGCTTTGGTTTAGAGACTCCGGAGGCCTCCTCTACATCTACTTTATCTTCCCTTTCTTTCGTTGAGGATTGAGGGTCAGGGACAACAACATCACCGTCCACCACCCCTTTGTCCTCCTCTTGTGGGTCATCCGTTCCCTGTCCCTGTCTGTCTGTCTCTCCTCCTCCCCCATTTTCACCTAATCTGCGTTGTTGCCTGTGGTGCCCATTCACTGTCCATAAGCAGCCAAGAGGATCCCAGGGACTGGGTGGGGCAGAGGGGGAATCCATCATTCCCAAACTGCCCTTCCAACAGGACGCATAGTCTGCCATTTCTTGACTAAAAGTTTGTTTTTTATTCACATACAAATCTAAATACTGACAGACCCAATCCTCGTCCGAACCATACTTTGGCCAGAAGACAGCTGGACGAAGGATTGGGTCTTTGGTCCATATTAAACAACAATATTTAATCATTTTCTTTTTATCTTTTGCCCTTGTACAAGTGTTACTTGTCCATTCCCGCAACATCCTCCCCAATGGACTTTCAGGAGGAATGTTACCAGGGACTTTTTCTTCCTTAACTTCGTCGCAGTTCGACTTACTCTGCCTACCCCCCATTTCTTGGGGCCCTCGCCAGTCCCTCAGCGATTAAATACCCCTTTTCCCGGCCGCCAAGGCAATACTTAAAAGTCAGTTTTCTTACCTTGGGCTGTGCACAGAGTTGCCTGGCCCCTTTTTCCGTATTTTCTATCGACCGCCGTTCACTGTCTGATTTAGATGTCTCTCTTGTGGGATTCGTACCAGTCACCCAAGGGAGTGGACCAAACCGGGGCACGAGACCGCTTCTCAATTGGGAACGGGACGCGTCTTCCCAGTGTCCAGGGCCAGCCACTCCCCCCCGGCGATGGAAGAATACCCTGGACGAGGCCCCAATTGTGAGAAACAAAGCTCACTCACTTCAATCATTTCAGTCCGAGACAAGATCTGAAGCAACAGTATAGTTTATTAAATGCTTGCGAGCGTGGTGCCTGAAATAAGGCACACAGAGTTTAGCAAGTACATATCTTATATAGGATTCACTACTCCAAACCCGGTGCCCATTACTATTGTTTATCGCTTGCCTTATCCGGCCTTGTGCATAACAAAGTACAAGTTTTACTTGGCCATTTCACCACATCTTGCTGTGGCCCATTGTTAGGTATATCCTTCTTCACTATTATCTACTTCCCCCACCTGTGACATTTCCTCCCTTTCCCTAACCATATTGATCCTTATGACCTTTTAACTGGGGTTTGTTTTTGTTTTTGCAAAGGTGGGAAACAGATGCTTATAACTACTGCTTGTACAAGCACATCTGGCTTAACCTACATCCTCACAGCACCTTATCTATTTGTCTGTAACATCTGTAACATCTACCATTGTTTGCTGGCACGTTTCATTCTTGTATGCACATTTTAGCTAATACAAAAACAATTATATATTTCCTCCACATAGTTTTCATTCTTGTTGACTCAGCTCTTGGTTGAAACAATTATACACTGGTGTGAGTGCATTTACCTCACATAAGTAATTATGATTACAGAAGTAACACTACTTTACCGACATCCCACAACTATAACCTGGTGCTGTGTGATTTTTAAGTTTGTACACCCCAGTCCAACACCGGCATCTCCAAATTTTATCTAGTTCCAGCATTAATATTCAATACTTCACCCAATGGAGGAAAGCATCCCATATGACTTTTTTTCACCTTATCTACTTCGTAACATTTCAAATATAATCCTGAGTGCATAAACAATTCTGCCAACAATGGATTTCAGTCAGCTTAAGTCAGTTTAAGCTTAAGGCTTGCAGAGTGGAGTACTGTGAGTACTGGATGCTATATTAACACAAAAGACTGCTCTTCACAGACAGAAGGATAATGTACACACGCCCTGTCTGTTTCAGCTCAATAGGATAGGTGACTACTTTCTCTGGTCATTCCTCCTGGCAACGTGTTGACAAATCAGAGTCAAGCTGCCTTGTTCAAATTTAAACAAAGTCCAGAAGTTAACTGTCAGTCATTATCTAACTGGTGCACTCTCTACAACAATGTCTCTACCAATCGGAGTCCACTTGCCAATAAATCAGCCGCCTCTTCTTATACAATATAAAGATGTTGCTAGGTGAAAGTGGGTACTACAGCTGCTGGAGATTAGAGTCTAGATGTGGAAAAGCACAGCAGGAAAATCGACATTTCAGGCAAAAGCCCTTCATCTGGAATGAGCCCAAAATGTCGATATTCCTCCTCCTCAGATGCTGCCTGACCTGCTGTGCTTTTCCAGCACCACTCTGATTAAGATGTTGCTCTCTATCACATTGATATTCTTGCAAATTGTCCTGATGAGTGCAAGTTGAAAAGCATCAACCAAATGTGTCTTTTATTTTAGGCAATACTCAAATATACTGTCCATTATGATTATCAAGGGGACTGATGGTTTGACTGTTATAAGGTACTGACTGTCATTTGCAGATACATGACTGCAGACTAACAAAAACAGAAAATACAGCCACTGTCCATTATAATGGTCTTGTATATACACTTGAATTAAATTTTGGCATCTCCTCAGTTTATGCCACTGGCTTTCTATTGTGACAATGGTACAACCAGCTAATGTCCCCTCTGTTCATTTAAAGTAGTCAACTATGTAGAGGGAGCTTGACTTTGCAACATAACTGCTCTGCACTTACATTATCATCAGACCTTCACCTCACATCACTTTATATCTTTGATTAACAAAAGTCTATTCATCTCAGATTAACAATTAATCAAGCAATACTTACAATTTACAGAAGGGGAGTTCCAAATGTCTCCCATTCTTCGTATCTGAAAGTGCTTCCAAATTTCACTCCCGAAAGATTTAGATTGTGCCCCAGTTCCGGACTGTCTGCCAGCACAGTTCCTTTCGGTTCTCATTTGCAGCTTGAAGATGTTTACCGCCCACCCTCCATGTTACAATCCTAGTTTGTGTAATCTCTCCTCTTATTGTAAGTCTTGGAGTCCAGGTCCCATTCCAGTAAACCTACACTGTAATCTTGTCAAGGCAAACAGATCCTTTATAAGGTGCATTTCCTGGAACCACTCACAGTAATCCAGGTGTGCTCTAACCTCAGTGAAGTGCAGTGTGTTCCCCTTTTGTTGCAGTCTTCAAGGTATGAGCACCAGTGTTCCATAAACCTTTTTAAATTGATTTTTAAAATAATTGTTCATTGCATTTTTATGATGTATGTACCTGGACCTTTTTGCCTCTTAGTTTTTCACTATTCAGTAGCCACATAGTTGTACCCATTTTAGGTTCAATGTGGCTGACTTTTATTGAAATTGAGCCACATTTGCTCCTATACACTACGCTTTAATAAAATCATCGCTGCCATGATTTCATTTTTAGGTCAGAGATTGTGGATTCAAGTCATATATGACTCTTACCTCTTTATTGTGCCAGTTTATTCCTATGACCTATTTATTTCTTTACTTTTCTGATTTTTAAAAATTTCTTAAGTATTTGATCTTAAGTGTCTGTACCTTGGTACCCTTGAAAAGATGGTGCTGTAAAGCAGTGATGGTTACCATTTCATTGTACACATGACAATAAAGTTAATTCAATTCAATACATCAGGCATTGCTGGAAAAGCTCAGCAGGTCTGGTCTGGAAGCATCTGTGGAGAGAAATCAGGGTTAACATCTCGGAAACAATGACCTTTCCTCAGAAGTGTTTTTTAGATTCCCTACAGTGTGGAAACAGGCCCTTCAGCCCAACAAGTCCACACTGACCCTTCAGCCCAACAAGTCCACACTGACCCTTCGAAGAGTAACCTACCCAGACCCATGACTAACGTACATTAGATTAGTTCTGAGGATGCTGTCAAACCTGCTGAGCTTTTCCAACAATTTCTGATTTACAACATCCATAGCTTGTTCACTTTCTTTTCAATTCATCGGGCCTTGAGTACACAATTTAGGTTGATGTGTAAATTGAATGTGCCTTTGGACTTAGGGATATGGAGTCTTTAATGTATCATTTTCCTATTATTTTAAATGTTTCTAAGACTTGAGAAAGTGCTCTTTAAATCTCCTTCTTCTCCTTGTACATCCAGAATGGACACCACGTCCCAGGAAGAGACCTACAAAGAACAAACCCAAAGGTAGACAAAGGACCAATCTACCACGAAAAGGAAACTCTCCAGACTGGTTCCTGGAACTCCTGCAGACCTTAGGAAAGCTGCAAACAGAGTGGGATACAGCTCCCGATCGGCAGGTCGCTACGTCAGCACCTAGCCCTGAAGAAAGACACGCACATTCTGGCAGGAAGCAGAGCAATGTAGGCCCAGCAAACAGGAGATCAGAGAGTAGTCCGACAAATGGAGCAGTACGCCTGGTGAATGAACATGACAGGACGGACCGTGGCAGGGTGGAGGTTTACATTGATGGAGTATGGGGGACGGTGTGCGACGATCTGTGGAACAGACAGTCGGCTGCTGTTGTGTGTCACCAACTTGGATTCCCATTTGCCATCGAAGCCTATCGGAGAGCTGAATTCGGACAAGGAAGTGGGCCTATTCTTCTGGATGATGTGGAATGTGATGGGAGTGAAAAGAACCTTCTTCAGTGTCACCACTCAGAGATTGGAGAGACTAATTGTTCGCATCATGAGGATGCAGGTGTTATGTGCGGGCACACAGAACCTTAAAGATGCACAGCACACATTGCAAAGTAATTCATCGGTGAAAACAAAATCAGGAATTATCTTTCCAAAGCCAATTGCCATTTCCCTGGAGTGTGTGGGAGGCATCTCCTGGAAATGAAGAGTGCTCACTGTAGCAGCATTAACATGAGCAACTATTGGCACAAAGTGCTTATAAATAATTTACGTCAACATTATTCATTTTGAAGACTGTGTATCATTTTCCAAATAATATATTTTAAACACATGGGTAACCGTGAAACAGTGTATTTTTCATTTGTCCTTCAGTACTCTAGTCAAGTGCGGACAACAGTTATTAGGGACGAAGGAAGATAGAAAGAGTAAAAGAGTTGTGATATACAATTCCATTCTGCATATCTGCTCCGTGAACCCGAGTGCGTTGGGGTCACAGAGCATTGTGCTTCATGGCACTAGCAAGCTTATCCATCTCAGCACGGTGAGGAAATTCCAGGTACCAGGTTATTATCTGGGGTTTCAGAAGAACAGGCTCCTCACTAACTTCAGAATAGCAAAGCTGGCTGGTAGGCTTTGCTGACTGTCTGTCCTGCTGTATAGACAGTATGTGTAGGGCTGCTGTGTGTCTTGCTGTATAGACAGTATGTGTAGGGCTGCTGTGTGTCTTGCTGTATAGACAGTATGTGTAGGGCTGCTGTGTGTCTTGCTGTATAGACAGTATGTGTAGGGCTGCTGTCTATCCAGCTGTATAGACAGTATGTGTAGGGCTGCTGTGTGTCTTGCTGTATAGACAGTATGTGTCGGGCTGCTGTCTATCCAGCTGTATAGACAGTATGTGTCGGGCTGCTGTATGTCCTGCTGTGCTGGTCTGTAAAGGTTAATCTCCTCTATACTGTAATAAGTAGGTCAGGAGAAAATTCATGCGGACTGTTAAAAATAAATTATGTGCTTGTTTCCATTTTCTTCGAACATGTTTGTGAACTAATTGTAAATCTATCTTTGAGGTGGTGATAGACAGGATCAGGAAGCTGTGATCAAACCTCCAGAAATGTGTCTGACAGAGGTGACAATCTCTTGGTCAGAAATTTAGGGTCTACCCTCAATAGACTTGTAGCTGGACAGGTCCTGTACAGTTTTTCCAGATGGTATTCCGCTCACCTCTCCATCCACCCCACCCCCAACACTCCAGAGGGGCTGCAATTTTACAGGGGGCAAGCAAGGCCTGGCCTCATCCTAACTGACTGGACGGCATGGTGGCTCAATGGTTAGCACTGCTGCCTCATAGCACTAGAGACCCAGGTTCAAATCCAGCCTCAGGTGACTGTCTGTGTGGAGTTTGCATGTTCTCCCTGTGTCTGCGTGGGTTTCATCTGGATGCTCCAGTTTCCTCCCAAAGTCTAAAGATATGCAGGTTAGGGTGAACTGGCCCTGGGAAATTGTCCCATAGTGTCCAGGCATGTATAGGCTAAGTGGATTAGCCATGGAAAAATGAGGGGGAGTGTGGCTCTGGGTGGGATGCTCTTTGGAGAGTCAGTGTAGACTCGATGAGCCAAATGGCCTCTCTCTGCACTGTAAAGATTCTAACCTATGAATTAGAATTAGAATCCCCACAGTGTGGAAACAGGCCCTTTGGCCCACTGAACCTGTGAAGAGTAACCCACCCAGACCCATTTCTCCCTGACTACCTGACACTACGGGCAATTTAGCATGGTCAATTCACCTAACCTGCACATCTTTGGACTGTGGGAGGAAACCGGAGCACCCAGAGGAAATCCACGCAGACACAGGGAGAACGTGCAAACTCCACACAGACAGTTGCCCGAGGTTGGAATCGAACCTGGGTCCCTGGCGCTGTGAGGCAGCTGTGCTAATCACCGTGCAACACTATGATTCTACTGCAATGTATTTTGGACACTTGGCAGGGATCAGGGGATAAAGGCCGAGCCAGTTGTTCCACTCCAGCCTTGACGAGGTTGGGTGGATCTACACAGCCCTCCCCTCCTGTCAAAGATCAGACCTTGTCCTGCACTGCACAGCCCCAAACCCCACCCCTCGAACCTGGGTTAACCCTTCCTACCTGACTTTGTTACCATGAACGTAACTCCCTTGTGCCCCCTCAGCCCTCTCCTTAATGTAAGACTCTCACAAACACCACCTTCCTGGGTTCCAGCACTCCAAGTCTGGGGATTGTTATTAGTGTCAGGACCAGTCACTGCTCCCATGGTGCTCCTGGGCAATGGTCTATTAGGTGGGACTTTGCCCCGAATGAGGGAACTACTTAGGGAGTTAAATAGCTACAAGGCAGCTGGCAGGAGTCTGCCACATGCCCCAATTTCCCTTTGGATGGCTTGGCAGAAAGCTCTGTCACCTGTGAAACTTTGTCTGCAAATAAAGCGGCATTTTGAGACACAAAATGTCTTGCATTTACTGTTTGTTCCCAGAAATGAAAGATTATTGATAGAGGAGCATTGGCTAATTCAGCGATGTACAAATGGCAGCACAAATCACCGTCCCTGTTATCAGGGATTGAAATAAACTGGCCTGCCATGAGAAATATACTGGGCTGCCATGGGAAATATACTGGGCTGCCATGGGAAATATACTGGGCTGCCATGGGAAATATACTGGGCTGCCATGAGAAATATACTGGGCTGCCATGGGAAATATACTGGGCTGCCATGGGAAATATACTGGGCTGCCATGAGAAATATACTGGGCTGCCATGGGAAATATACTGGGCTGCCATGGGAAATATACTGGGCTGTCATGGGAAATATACAGGGCTGCCATGAGAAATATACTGGGCTGCCATGGGAAATATGATGGGCTGTCATGGGAAATATGCTGGGCTGTCATGGGAAATATACTGGGCTGTTATGGGAAATATACCGGGCTGTCATGGGAAATATGCTGGGCTGTTATGGGAAATATACTGTGCTGCCATGAGAAATATGCTGGGCTGCCATGAGGATTATGCTGGGCTGTCATGAGAAATATGCTGGGCTGCCATGGGAAATATGCTGGGCTGCCATGGGAAATATGCTGGGCTGTCATGGGAAATATACTGGGCTGTTAGGTAAATATACTGGGCTATTATGGGAAATATACCGGGCTGTCATGGGAAATATACTGGGCTGTCATGGGAAATATGCTGGCCTGCCATGAGGATTATGCTGGGCTGTCATGAGAAATATGCTGGGCTGCCATGGGAAATATGATGGGCTGTCATGGGAAATATACTGGGCTGTCATGGGAAATATACTGGGCTGTTATGGGAAATATACTGGGCTGTTATGGGAAATATACCGGGCTGTCATGGGAAATATGCTGGGCTGTTATGGGAAATATACTGGGCTGTTATGGGAAATATACTGGGCTGTCATGGGAAATATGCTGTGCTGCCATGAGATATATGCTGGGCTGCCATGAGAAATATGCTGGCCTGCCATCAGGATTATGCTGGGCTGTCATGAGAAATATGCTGGGCTGCCATGAGAAATATGCTGGGCTATCATGGGAAATATGTTGTGCAGCCATGAGACATATGCTGGGCTGCCATGAGAAATATACTGGGCTGCCATGAGAAATATGCTGGCCTGCCATGAGGAATATGCTGGGCTGTCATGAGAAATATGCTGGGCTGCCATGAGAAATATGCAGGGCTGCCATGAGAAATATGCTGGCCTGCCATGAGGAATATGCTGGGTTGTCATGAGAAATATGCTGGGCTGCCATGAGAAATATACTGGGCTGTCATGAGAAATATGATGGGCTGCCATGAGAAATATGCTGGGTTGCCATGAGAAATATACTGGGCTGTCATGAGAAATATACTGGGCTGCCATGAGAAATATACTGGGCTGTCATGAGAAATATGCTGGGCTGTTATGAGAAATATACTGGGCTTTCATGGGAATTATGCGGGGCTGCCATGAGAAATATGCTGTGCTGCCATGAGAATTATACTGGGCTGCCATGAGAAATATACTGGGCTTCCATGAGAAATATGCTGTGCTGTTATGGGAAATATACTGGGCTGTTATGGGAAATATACTGGGCTGTCATGGGAATTATGCTGGGCTGCCATGAGAAATATACTGGGCTGCCATGGGAAATATGCGGGGCTGTTATGGAAAATATCACCGTCCCTGTTATCAGGGATTGAAATAAACTGGCCTGCCATGAGAAATATGCTGGGCTGCCATGAGAAATATACTGGGCTGCCATGGGAAATATGCTGGGCTGTCAAGGGAAATATGCTGGGCAGCCATGGGAAATATGCTGGCCTGCCATGAGAAATATACTGGGCTGCCACGAGAAATATAGTGGGCTGCAATGTGAAATATGCTGGGCTATCATGAGAAATATGCTGGGCTGCTATGAGAAATATACTGGGCTGTCATGAGAAATATGCTGGGCTGCTATGAGAAATATACTGGGCTGTCATGAGAAGTATGCTGGGCTGCTACGAGAAATATACTGGGCTGTCATGAGAAATATGATGTGCTGCCATGAGAAATATACTTTGCTGCATGAGAAATATGCTGGGCTGCTATGAGAAATATGCTGGGCTATCATGGGAAATATGCTGGCCTGCCATGAGAAATATACTGGGCTGCCATGAGAAATATGCTGGGCTGCCATGAGAAATATACTGGGCAGCCATGAGAAATATGCTGGGCTATCATGGGAAATATGCTCGGCTGACATGAGAAATATACTGGGCTGTTCTGAGAAATATGCTGGGCTGCTATGAGAAATATACTGGGCTGTTCTGAGAAATATACTGGGCTGCCATGAGAGATATGCTGGCCTGCCATGAGAAATATACTGGGCTATCATGAGAAATATACTGGGCTGCCATGAGAAATACACTGGGCTGCAATGAGAAATATACTGGGCGGCCATGGGAAATATGCTGGGCTGCCATGAGAAATATACTGGGCTGTCATGAGAAATATGCTGGGCTGCCATGAGAAATATGCTGTGCTGCCAAGAGAAATATGCTGGGATATCATGAGAAATATGCTGTGCTGCCATGAGAAATATACTGGGCTGTCATGAGAAATATGCTATGCTGCCATGAGAAATATACTGGGCTGTCATGAGAAATATGCTGGGCTGCTATGAGAAATATACTGGGCTGCCATGAGAAATATTCTGGGCTGCCATGAGAAATTCACTGGGCTGTCATGAGGAATATACTGGGCTGCGGTGAGAAATACACTGGGCTGTCATGTGAAATATGCTGGGCTGCCATGGAAAATACATTGGCCAGCTGTGAGAAATATACTGGGCTTCGATGAGAAACATGCTTGGCTGTAATGGGAAATATACTGGGCTGTCATGGGAATTATGCTGGGCTGTCGTGAGAAATATGCTGGGCTGCCATGAGACATATGCTGGGCTACCATGGGAAATATGCTGTGTTGCCATGAGAAATATGCTGGGCTGCCATGAGAAATATGCTGGGCTGCCATGAGAAATATGCTGGGCTATCATGGGAAATATGCTGTGCAGCCATGAGACATATGCTGGGCTGCCATGAGAAATATACTGGGCTGTCATGAGAAATATACTGGGCTGCCATGAGAAATATACTGGGCTGTCATGAGAAATATGCTGGGCTGTTATGAAAAATATACTGGGCTTTCATGGGAATTATGCGGGGCTGCCATGAGAAATATACTGGGCTGCCATGAGAAATATGCTGGGCTGCTGTGAGAAATATACTGGGCTGTCATGAGAAATATGCTGGGCTGCTATGAGAAATATACTGGGCTGTCATGGGAAATATGCTGGACTGTTATGGGAAATATACTGGGCTGTCATGAGAAATCTGCTGGCCTGCCATGAGAAATATACTGGGCTGCCATGAGAAATATACTGGGCAGTCATGGGAAATATGCTGGGCAGCCATGGGAAATATGCTGGCCTGCCATGAGAAATATACTGGGCTGCCATGAGAAATATACTGGGCTGTCATGAGAAATATGCTGGCCTGCCATGAGAAATATGCTGTGCTGCCATGAGAAATATGCTCAGCTGTCATGAGAAATATGCTGGGCTGCCATGAGAAATATACCGGGCTGTCATGAAAATATGATGGTCTGCCAT
Organism: Chiloscyllium plagiosum; assembly: GCF_037043375.1. Taxonomy (NCBI): domain Eukaryota; kingdom Metazoa; phylum Chordata; class Chondrichthyes; order Orectolobiformes; family Hemiscylliidae; genus Chiloscyllium; species Chiloscyllium plagiosum. The sequence continues at coordinate 10,307,668 of NW_028270146.1, forward strand.
GAGACATATGTTGGGCTATCATGGGAAATATGCAGTGCTGCCATGAGAAATATGCTGGCCTGCCATGAGAAATATACTGGGCTGCCATGAGAAATATACTGGGCTGTCATGAGAAATATACTGGGCTGCCATGAGAAATATACTGGGCTGTCATGAGAAATATGCTGGGCTGTTATGAAAAATATACTGGGCTTTCATGGGAATTATGCGGGGCTGCCATGAGAAATATACTGGGCTGCCATGAGAAATATGCTGGGCTGCTGTGAGAAATATACTGGGCTGTCATGAGAAATATGCTGGGCTGCTATGAGAAATATACTGGGCTGTCATGGGAAATATGCTGGACTGTTATGGGAAATATACTGGGCTGTCATGAGAAATCTGCTGGCCTGCCATGAGAAATATACTGGGCTGCCATGAGAAATATACTGGGCAGTCATGGGAAATATGCTGGGCAGCCATGGGAAATATGCTGGCCTGCCATGAGAAATATACTGGGCTGCCATGAGAAATATACTGGGCTGTCATGAGAAATATGCTGGCCTGCCATGAGAAATATGCTGTGCTGCCATGAGAAATATGCTCAGCTGTCATGAGAAATATGCTGGGCTGCCATGAGAAATATACCGGGCTGTCATGAAAATATGATGGTCTGCCATGAGACATATGTTGGGCTATCATGGGAAATATGCAGTGCTGCCATGAGAAATATGCTGGCCTGCCATGAGAAATATACTGGGCTGCCATGAGAAATATACTGTGCTGCCATGCAAAATATGCTGGGCTATCATGGGAAATATGCTGGGCTGCCATGAGACATATGCTGGGCTGCCATGAGAAATATGCAGGGCTGCCATGAGAAATATGCTGGGCTGTCATGAGAAATATGATGGGCTGCCATGAGAAATATGCTGGGCTGCCATGAGAAATTACTGGGCTGTCATGAGAAATATACTGGGCTGCCATGAGAAATATACTGGGCTGTCATGAGAAATATGCTGGGCTGTTATGAGAAATTTCCTGGGCTTTCATGGGAATTATGCTGGGCTGCCATGAGAAATATGCTGGGCTGCCATGAGAAATATGCAGGGCTGCCATGAGAAATATGCTGGCCTGCCATGAGGAATATGCTGGGCTGTCATGAGAAATATGCTGGGCTGTTATGAGAAATTTCCTGGGCTTTCATGGGAAATATGCTGTGCAGCCATGAGACATATGCTGGGCTGCCATGAGAAATATGCAGGGCTGCCATGAGAAATATGCTGGCCTGCCATGAGGAATATGCTGGGCTGTCATGAGAAATATGATGGGCTGCCATGAGAAATATGCTGGGCTGCCATGAGAAATTACTGGGCTGTCATGAGAAATATACTGGGCTGCCATGAGAAATATACTGGGCTGTCATGAGAAATATGCTGGGCTGTTATGAGAAATTTCCTGGGCTTTCATGGGAATTATGCTGGGCTGCCATGAGAAATATGCTGTGCTGCCATGAGAAATATACTGGGCTGCCATGAGAAATATGCTGTGCTGTTGTGGGAAATATACTGGGCTGTTATGGGAAATATATTGGGCTGTCATGGGAATTATGCTGGGCTGCCATGAGAAATATACTGGGCTGCCATGGGAAATATGCTGGGCTGTTATGGAAAATATACTGGGCTGTCATGAGAAATATGCTGGGCTGTTATGGGAAATATACTAGGCTGTTATGGGAAATATACTGAGCTGTCATGGGAATTATGCTGGGCAGTCATGGGAAATATGCTGGCCTGCCATGAGAAATATACTGGGCTGCCATGAGAAATATGCCGGGCTGCTATGAGAAATATACTGGGCTGTCATGGGAATTATGCTAGGCTGCTATGAGAATTATGATGTACTGCAATGAGAAATATACTGGGCTGCCATGAGAAATATGCTGGGCTGCTATGAGAAATATGCTGGGCTATCATGGGAAATATGCTGGCCTGCCATGAGAAATATACTGGGCTGCCAGGAGAAATATGCTGGGCTGCCATGAGAAATATACAGGGCGGCCATGAGAAATATGCTGGGCTATCATGGGAAATATGCTGGGCTGAAATGAGAAATATACTGGGCTGCCATGAGAAATATGCTGGGCTGTCATGAGAAATATGCTGGGCTGTCATGAGAAATATACTGGGCTGTCATGAGAAATATGCTGGGCTGACATGAGAAATATACTGGGCTGCCATGAGAAATACACTGGGCTGTCATGAGAAATATACTGGGCTGCCATGAGAGATATGCTGGCCTGCCATGAGAAATATACTGGGCTATCATGAGAAATATGCTGGGCTGCCATGAGCAATATGCTGGGCTACTATGAGAAATACGCTGGGCTATCATGGGAAATATGCTGGGCTGCCATGAGAAATATACTGGGCTGCCATGAGAAATACGCTGGGCTATCATGGGAAATATGCTGGGCTGCCATGAGAAATATACAGGGCTGCCATGAGAAATACACTGGGCTGTCATGAGAGATATGCTGGCCTGCCATGAGAAATATACTGGGCTATCATGAGAAATATACTGGGCTACCATGAGAAATACACTGGGCGGCCGTGGGAAATATGCTGGGCTGCCATGAGAAATATACTGGGCTGTCATGAGAAATATGCTGTGCTGCCATGAGAAATATAGTGGGCTGCCATGAGAAATATGCTGGCCGGCCATGAGAAATATGCTGTGCTGCCAAGAGAAATATGCTGGGATATCATGAGAAATATGCTGTGCTGCCATGAGAAATATACTGGGCTGTCATGAGAAATATGCTGGGCTGCCATGAGAAATATACTGGGCTGCCATGAGAAATTCACTGGGCTGTCATGAGGAATATACTGGGCTGCCGTGAGAAATACACTGGGCTGTCATGGGAAATATGCTGGGCTGCCATGGGAAATATATTGGCCAGCCGTGAGAAATATACTGGGCTTCTATGAGAAATATGCTTGGCTGTAATGGGAAATATACTGGGCTGTCATGGGAATTATGCTGGGCTGTCATGGGAAATATGCTGTGCTGCCATGAGAAATATGCTGGGCTGCCATGAGAAATATGCTGGCCTGCCATGAGGAATATGCTGGGCTGTCATGAGAAATATGCTGTGCTGCCATGAGAAATATGCTGGGCTATCATGGGAAATATGCTGTGCAGCCATGAGACATATGCTGGGCTGCCATGAGGAATATACTGGGCTGCCATGAGAAATATGCTGGCCTGCCAGAGGAAGATGCTGGGCTGTCATGAGAAATATGCTGGGCTGCCATGAGAAATATGCTGGCCTGCCATGAGAAATATGCTGGGCTGTCATGAGAAATATGCTGGGCTGCCATGAGAAATATGCTGGACTATCATGGGAAATATGCTGTGCAGCCATGAGACATATACTGACCTGCCATGAGGAATATGCTGGGCTGTCGTGAGAAATATGCTGGGCTGCCATGGGAAATATGCTGTGCAGCCATGAGACATATGCTGGGCTGCCATGAGAAATATACTGGGCTGCCATGAGAAATATGCTGGCCTGCCATGAGGAAGATGCTGGGCTGTCATGAGAAATATGCTGGCCTGCCATGAGGAAGATGCTGGGCTGTCATGAGAAATATGCGGGGCTGCCATGAGAAATATGCTGGGCTATCATGGGAAATATGCTGTGCAGCCATGAGACATATGCTGGGCTGCCATGAGAAATATACTGGGCTGCCATGAGAAATATGCTGGCCTGCCATGAGGAATATGCTGGGCTGTCATGAGAAATATGCTGGGCTGCCATGAGACATATGCTGGGCTGCCATGAGAAATATACTGGGCTGCCATGAGAAATATGCTGGCCTGCCATGAGGAATATGCTGGGCTGTCATGAGAAATATGCTGGGCTGTCATGAGAAATATACTGGGCTTTCATGGGAATTATGCAGGGCTGCCATGAGAAATACATTGGGCTGTCATGAGGAATATACTGGGCTGCCGTGTGAAGTACACTGGGCTGTCATGGGAAATATGCTGGGCTGCCATGGGAAATATATTGGCCAGCCGTGAGAAATATACTGGGCTACTATGAGAAATATGCTTGGCTGTTATGGGAAATATACTGAACTGTCATGGGAATTGCGCTGGGCTGTCTTGAGAAATATGCTGGGCTGCCATGAGACATATGCTGGGCTATCATGGGAAATATGCTGTGCAGCCATGAGACATATGCTGGGCTGCCATGAGAAATATACTGGGCTGCCATGAGAAATATGCTGGGCTGCCATGAGAAATATGCTGGCCTGCCATGAGGAATATGCTGGCCTGCCAGGAGGAAGATGCTGGGCTGTCATGAGAAATATGCTGGGCTGCCATGAGAAATATGCTGTGCTGCCATGAGGAATATGCTGGGCTGTCATGAGAAATATGCTGGGCTGCCATCAGAAATATACTGGGCTGTCATGAGAAATATGATGGGCTGCCATGAGACATATGCTGGGCTATCATGGGAAATATGCTGTGCTGCCATGAGTAATATGCTGGGCTGCCATGAGAAGTATGCTGGGATGCAATGAGAAATATGCTGGCCTGCCATGAGAAATATATGGGCTGCCATGAGAAATATGCTGGGCTGTCATGAGAAATATGCAGGGCAGCCATGAGAAATATACTGGGCTGGCATGAGAAATATGCTGGGCTGACATGATAAATATACTGGGCTGCCATGAGAAATATGCTGGCCTGCCATTGGAAATATGCTGGGCTGCCATGAGAAATATGCTGGGCTGTCATGAGAAATATACTGGGCTGCCATGAGAAATATACTGGGCTGTCATGAGATATAATATGTGCTGCCATGAGAAATATACTGGGCTGCCATGAGAAATATACTGGGCTGTCATGGGAAATATGCTGGGCTCTTATGGGAAATATACTGGGCTGTCATGGGAATTATGCTGGGCTGCCATAAGAAATATGCTTTGCTGCCATGAAAAATATACTGGGCTGTCATGGGAAATATGCTGGGCTGTCATGAGAAATATGCTGGGCTGCCATGGGAAATATGCTGGGCTGTCATGAGAAATATGCTGGGCTGCCGTGAGAAATACACTGGGCTGTCTTGGGAAATATGCTGAGCTGTTATGGGAAATATACTGGGCTCTCATGGAAATTATGCTGGGCTGCCATGAGAAATATGCTGGGCTGCCATTAGAAATATACTGGGCGGCCATGAGAAATATGCTGGGCTATCATGGGAAATATGCTGGGCTGACATGAGAAATATACTGGGCTGCCATGAGAAATATGCTGGGCTGTCATGAGAAATATGCGGGGCTGCCATGAGAGATATGCTGGGCTGCCATGAGAGATATGCTGGCCTGCCATGAGAAATATACTGGGCTATCATGAGAAATATACTGGGCTGCCATGAGAAATACACTGGGCTGCAATGAGAATTATATTGGGCGGCCATGGGAAATATGCTGGGCTGCCATGAGAAATATACTGGGCTGTCATGAGAAATATGCTGTGCTGCCTTGAGAAATATGCTGGGCTGCCATGAGAAATATGCTGGCCGGCCATGAGAAATATGCTGTGCTGCCATGAGAAATATGCTGGGATATCATGAGAAATATGCTGTGCTGCCATGAGAAATATACTGGGCTGTCATGAGAAATATGCTATGCTGCCATGAGAAATATACTGGGCTGTCATGAGAAATATGCTGGGCTGCTATGAGAAATATACTGGGCTGTCATGAGAAATATGCTATGCTGCCATGAGAAATATACTGGGCTGTCATGAGAAATATGCTGGGCTGCTATGAGAAATATACTAGGCTGTTATGGGAAATATGCTGGCCTGCCATGAGAAATATTCTGGGCTGCCATGAGAAATACACTCGGCTGTCATGAGGAATATACTGGGCTGCCGTGAGAAATACACTGGGCTGTCATGGGAAATATGCTGGGCTGCCATGGGAAATATATTGGCCAGCCGTGAGAAATATACTGGGCTGCTATGAGAAATATGCTTGGCTGTTATGGGAAATATACTGGGCTGTCATGGGAATTATGCTGGGCTGTCTTGAGAAATATGCTGGGCTGCCATGAGACATATGCTGGGCTATCATGGGAAATATGCTGTGCAGCCATGAGAGATATGCTGGGCTGCCATGAGAAATATACTGGGCTGCCATGAGAAATATGCTGGCCTGCCATGAGGAATATGCTGGGCTGTCATGAGAAATATGCTGGCCTGCCATGAGGAATATGCTGGGCTGTCATGAGAAATATGCTGGGCTGCCATGAGAAATATACTGGGCTGTCATGAGAAATATGATGGGCTGCCATGAGACATATGCTGGGCTATCATGGGAAATATGCTGTGCTGCCATGAGAAATATGCTGGGCTGCCATGAGAAGTATGCTGGCCTGCCATGAGGAATATGCTGGCCTGCCATGAGAAATATACTGGGCTGCCATGAGAAATATGCTGGGCTGTCATGAGAAATATGCAGGGCAGTCATGAGAAATATACTGGGCTGGCATGAGAAATATGCTGGGCTGACATGATAAATATACTGGGTTGCCATGAGAAATATGCTGGGCTGTCATGAGAAATATACTGGGCTGCCATGAGAAATATACTGGGCTGTCATGGGAAATATGCTGGGCTGTTATGGGAAATATACTGGGCTGTCATGGGAATTATGCTGGGCTGCCATAAGAAATATGCTTTGCTGCCATGAAAAATATACTGGGCTGTCATGGGAAATATGCTGGGCTGTCATGAGGAATATACTGGGTTGCCATGGGAAATATGCTGAGCTGTTATGGGAAATATACTGGGCTCTCATGGAAATTATGCTGGGCTGCCATGAGAAATATGCTGGGCTGCCATTAGAAATATACTGGGCGGCCATGAGAAATATGCTGGGCTATCATGGGAAATATGCTGGGCTGACATGAGAAATATACTGGGCTGCCATGAGAAATATGCTGGGCTGTCATGAGAAATATGCGGGGCTGCCATGAGAGATATGCTGGGCTGCCATGAGATATATACTGGGCTGTCATGGGAAATATACTGGGCTGTCATGAGAAATATGCTGGGCTGTCATGAGAAATATGATGGGCTGCCATGAGAAATATACTGGCCACCCCTGAGAATTCTTCTGGGCTGCCATGAGAAACATGCTGGGCTGCCATGAGATATATACTGGGCTGTCATGGGAAATAAACTGGGCTGTCATGAGAAATATGCTGGCCAGCCGTGAGAAATACACTGGGCTGTCATGGGAAATATGCGAGTCTGTTATGGGAAATATACTGGGCTGTCATGGGAATTATGATGGGCTCTCATGAGATATATACTGGGCTGCCATGAGAAATACACTGGGCTGCCATGAGAAATATACTGGGCTGTTATGGGAAATATACTGTGCTGCCATGAGAAATATGCTGGGCTGTCATGAGAAATATGCCTGGCTGCCATGAGAAATATACTGGGCTGCCATGAGAAATATACTGGGCTATCATGAGAAATATGCTGGGCTGCCATGAGAAATATGCTGGGCTGCCATGAGAAATATGCTGGGCTGCCATGAGAAATATACTGGGCTATCATGAGAAATATACTGGGCTATCATGAGAAATATGCTGGGCTGCCATGAGAAATATGCTGGGCTGCTATGAGAAATATGCTGGGCTGCCATGGGAAATATACTGGGCTGCCATGAGAAATATACTGGGCTGTCATGAGAAATATGCTGGGCTGTCATGAGAAATATGATGGGCTGCCATGAGAAATATACTGGCCAGCCCTGAGAATTCTTCTGGGCTGCCATGAGAAACATGCTGGGCTGCCATGAGATATATACTGGGCTGTCATGGGAAATAAACTGGGCTGTCATGAGAAATATGCTGGCCAGCCGTGAGAAATACACTGGGCTGTCATGGGAAATATGCGAGTCTGTTATGGGAAATATACTGGGCTGTCATGGGAATTATGATGGGCTCTCATGAGATATATACTGGGCTGCCATGAGAAATATACTGGGCTGCAATGAGAAATATACTGGTCTGTTATGGGAAATATACTGTGCTGCCATGAGAAATATGCTGGGCTGTCATGAGAAATATGCCTGGCTGCCATGAGAAATATGCTGGGCTGCCATGAGAAATATACTGGGCTATCATGAGAAATATGCTGGGCTGCCATGAGAAATATGCTGGGCTGCCATGAGAAATATGCTGGGCTGCCATGAGAAATATACTGGGCTATCATGAGAAATATGCTGGGCTGCCATGAGAAATATGCTGGGCTGCTATGAGAAATATGCTGGGCTGCCATGGGAAATATACTGGGCTGCCATGAGAAATATGCTGGGCTGCCATGAGAAATATGCTGGGCTGCAGTGGGAAATATACAGGGCTGCCGTGAGAAATATACTGGACTACCATGGGAAATATGCTGGGATGCCATGAGAAATATGCTGGGCTGCTATGAGAAATACGCTGGACTGCCTTCGGAAATATGCTGGGCTGCCATGAGAAATATGCAGGGATGCCACGAGAAATATGCTGGGCTGCCATGGGAAATTTTCTGTGCTGTTATGGGAAATATCCTGGGCTGTCATGAGAAATATGCTGGGCAGCCATGGGAAATATACTGGGCTGTTATGGGAAATATGCTGGGCTGGCATGAGAAATATACTGGGCTGCCATGAGAAATATGCTGGGCTGTCATGAGAAATATGCTGGGCTGCCATGAGAAATATACTGGGCTGTCATGAGAAATATGCTGGGCTGACATGAGAAATATTCTGGGCTGCCATGAGAAATATACTGGGCTGCCATACGAAATATACTGGGCTGTCATGAGAAATATGATGGGCTGCCATGAGAAATATACTGGGCTGCCATGAGAAATATGCTGGGCTATCATGAGAAATATGCTGGGCTGCCATGGGAAATATACTGGCCTGTCATGGGAAATATGCTGGGCTGCCATGAGAAATATTCTGGCCAGCCGTGAGAAATACACTGGGCTGTCATGGGAAATATGCTGGGCTGTTATGGGAAATACACTGGGCTGTCATGGGAAATATGCTGAGCTGTTATGGGAAATATACTGGGCTGTTATGGGAAATATGCTGGGCTGTCATGAGGAATATGCTGGGCTGCCATGAGTAATATGCTGGGCTGCCATGAGAAATATGCTGGCCTGCCATGAGAAATATACTGGGCTGTCGTGAGAAATATACTGGGCTGCAATGAGAAATATGCTATGCTGCCATGAGTAATATGCTGGGCTGCCATGAGAAATATGCTGGCCGGCCATGAGAAATATGCTGGGCTGCTGTGAGAAATATACTGGGCTGTCATGTGAATTATGCGTGGCTGCTATGAGAAATATGCTGGGCTGTCATGAGAAATATGCTGGGCTGCTATGAGAAATATACTGGGCTGTCATGAGAAATATGCTGGGCTGCTATGAGAAATATACTGGCCTGCAATGAGAAATATGCTGTGCTGTCATGGGAAATATGCTGGGCTGTGATGGGAATTATGCTGGGCTGCCATGAGAAATATTCTGGCCAGCCGTGAGAAATACACTGGGCTGTCATGGGAAATATGCTGGGCTGTTATGGGAAATACACTGGGCTGTCATGGGAAATATGCTGAGCTGTTATGGGAAATATACTGGGCTGTTATGGGAAATATGCTGGGCTGTCATGAGGAATATGCTGGGCTGCCATGAGAAATATGCTGGCCTGCCATGAGAAATATACTGGGCTGTCGTGAGAAATATACTGGGCTGCCATGAGAAATATGCTATGCTGCCATGAGTAATATGCTGGGCTGCCATGAGAAATATGCTGGCCGGCCATGAGAAATATGCTGGGCTGCTGTGAGAAATATACTGGGCTGTCATGTGAATTATGCGTGGCTGCTATGAGAAATATGCTGGGCTGTCATGAGAAATATGCTGGGCTGCTATGAGAAATATACTGGGCTGTCATGAGAAATATGCTGGGCTGCTATGAGAAATATACTGGCCTGCAATGAGAAATATGCTGTGCTGTCATGGGAAATATGCTGGGCTGTGATGGGAATTATGCTGGGCTGCCATGAGAAATATTCTGGCCAGCCGTGAGAAATACAATGGGCTGTCATGGGAAATATGCTGGGCTGTTATGGGAAATACACTGGGCTGTCATGGGAAATATGCTGAGCTGTTATGGGAAATATACTGGGCTGTGATGGGAAATATGCTGGGCTCTCATGAGGAATATGCTGGGCTGCCATGAGAAATATGCTGGCCTGCCATGAGAAATATACTGGGCTGTCGTGAGAAATATACTGGGCTGCCATGAGAAATATGCTATGCTGCCATGAGTAATATGCTGGGCTGCCATGAGAAATATGCTGGCCGGCCATGAGAAATATGCTGGGCTGCTGTGAGAAATATGCTGGGCTGTCATGAGAAATATGCTGGGCTGCTATGAGAAATATACTGGGCTGTCATGAGAAATATGCTGGGCTGCTATGAGAAATATACTGGCCTGCAATGAGAAATATGCTGTGCTGTCATGGGAAATATGCTGGGCTGTCATGTGAATTATACTGGCCAGCTGTGAGAAATACAATGTGCTGTCATGGGAAATACGCTGGGCTGTGATGGGAATTATGCTGGGCTGCCGTGAGAAATATGCTGGGCTGTCGTGAGAAACATGCTGGGCTGTCATGGGAAATACGCTGGGCTGCCATGAGAAATATGCTGGGCTGTCATGAGAAATACACTGGGCTGTCATGGGAAATATGCTGGGCTGTGATGGGAATTATGCTGGGCTGCCGTGAGAAATATGCTGGGTAGTCGTGAGAAACATGCTGGGCTGTCATGGGAAATATGCTGGGCTGTTATGGGAAATATACAGGGCTGTCATGGGAAATATGCTGGGCTGTTATGGGAAATATACAGGGCTGTCATGAGAAATATGGTGGGCTGCCAAGAGAAATATACTGGGCTGTCATGAGAAATATACTGGGCTGCCATGAGAAATATGCTGGGCTGCCATGGGAAATACGCTGGGCTGCCATGAGAAATATGCTGGGCTGTCATGAGAAATATGCTGGGCTGCCATGAGAAATATACTGGGCTGTCATGAGAAATATACTGGGCTGCCATGAGAAATATGCTGGGCTGCCATGGGAAATATGCTGGGCTGCCATGAGAAATATACTGGGCTGTCATGAGAAATATGCTGGGCTGCCATGGGAAGTATGCTGGCCTGCCATGAGGAATATGCTGGGCTGTCATGAGAAATATGCTGGGCTGCCATGAGAAATATGCTGGGCTATCATGGGAAATATGCTGGGCTGTCATGAGAAATATGCTGGGCTGCCATGAGAAATATGCTGGCCTGCCATGAGGAATATGCTGGTCTCTCATGAGAAATATGCTGGGCTGCCATGAGAAATATGCTGGGCTGCCATGAGAAATATGCTGTGCTGCCATGAGGAATATGCTGGGCTGTCATGAGAAATATGCTGGGCTGCCATGAGAAATATACTGGGCTGTCATGAGAAATATGATGGGCTGCCATGAGACATATGCTGGGCTATCATGGGAAATATGCTGGCCTGCCATGAGGAATATGCTGGGCTGCCATGAGAAATATACTGGGCTGTCATGAGAAATATGATGGGCTGCCATGAGACACATGCTGGGCTATCATGGGAAATATGCTGGCCTGCCATGAGAAATATGCTGGGCTGTCATGAGAAATATGCTGGGCAGCCATGAGAAATATACTAGGCTGGCATGAGAAATATGCTGGGCAGCCATGAGAAATATACTAGGCTGGCATGAGAAATATACTGGGCTGCCATGCGAAATATACTGGGCTGTCATGGGAAATATTCTGGGCTGCCATGAGAAATATGCTGGGCTGTCATGGGAAATATGCTGGGCTGTATTTGGAAATATACTGGGCTGTCATGGGAAATATGCTGGGCTGCCATGAGAAATATGCTGGGCTGTTTTGGGAAATATACTGGGCTGTCATGGGAAATATGCTGGGCTGTTATGGGAAATATACTGGGCTGTTAAGTAAAATATACTGGGCTGTCATGGGAAATATGCTGGGCTGCCAAGAGAAATATACTGGGCTGTCATGAGAAATATACTGGACTGCCATGAGAAATAAGCTGGGCTGCCATGGGAAATACGCTGGGCTGCCATGAGAAATATGCTGGGCTGTCATGAGAAATATGCTGGGCTGCCATGAGAAATATACTGGGCTGTCATGAGAAATATACTGGGCTGCCATGAGAAATATGCTGGGCTGCCATGGGAAATATGCTGGGCTGCCATGAGAAATGTACTGGGCTGTCATGAGAAATATGCTGGGCTGCCATGGGAAGTATGCTGGCCTGCCATGAGGAATATGCTGGGCTCTCATGAGAAATATGCTGGGCTGCCATGAGAAATATGCTGGGCTGCCATGAGGAATATGCTGGCCTGCCATGAGAAATATGCTGGGCTGTCATGAGAAATATGCTGGGCAGCCATGAGAAATATACTAGGCTGGCATGAGAAATATGCTGGGCTGACATGATAAATATACTGGGCTGGCATGAGAAATATGCTGGGCTGTTATGGGAAATATGCTGGGCTGCCATGCGAAATATACTGGGCTGTCATGAGATATATGATGGGCTGCCATGAGAAATATACTGGGCTGCCATGAGAAATATACAGGGCTGTCATGGGAAATATTCTGGGCTGCCATGAGAAATATGCTGGGCTGTCATGGGAAATATGCTGGTCTGTATTGGGAAATATACTGGGCTGTCATGGGAAATATGCTGGGCTGTTATGGGAAATATGCTGGGCTGTTTTGGGAAATATACTGGGCTGTCATGGGAAATATGCTGGGCTGTTATGGGAAATATACTGGGCTGTTATGGGAAATATACTGGGCTGTCATGGGAAAAATTCAGGGCTGCCATGAGAAATATGCTGGGCTGTCATGGGAAATATGCTGGGCTGTTATGGGAAATATACTGGGCTGTCATGGGAATTATGCTGGGCTGCCATAAGAAATATGCTTTGCTGCCATGAAAAATATACTGGGCTGTCATGGGAAATATGCTGGGCTGTCATGATAAATGTGCTGGGCTGCCGTGAGAAATACACTGTGCTGTCATGGGAAATATGCTGGGCAGTTATGAGAAATATACTGGGCTGTTATGGGAAATATGCTTGCCTGCCATGAAAAATATACTGGGCTGTCATGAGAAATATACTGGGCTGCCGTGAGAAATACACTGGCCAGCCGTGAGAATTATACTGGGCTGCCATGAGAAATACACTGGGCTGTCTTGGGAAATATGCTGGGCTGTTATGGGAAATATACTGGGCTCTCATGGGAATTATGCTGGGCTGTCATGGGAAATATGCTAGGATGCCATGAGAAATATACTGGGCTGCCATGAGAAATATGCTGGGCTGTCGTGAGAAATATGCTGGGCTGTCATTGGAAATATGCTGGGATGCCATGAGAAATATACTGGGCTGCCATGAGAAATATGCTGGGCTATCATGAGAAATATGCTGCGCTGCAATGAGAAGGATGCTTCCCCTCCATGAGAAATATGCTGGGCTGCCATGAGAAATATGCTGGGCTGTCATGAGAAATATACTGGGCTGCCATGAGAAATATGCTGGGCTGTCATGGGAAATATGCTGGGCTGTCATGAGAAATATGCTGGCCAGCCGTGAGAAATACACTGGGCTGTCATGGGAATTATGCGAGTCTGTTATGGGAAATATACTGGGCTGTCATGGGATTTAGGATGTGCTGCCATGAGGATTATACTGGGCTGCCATAAGAAATATACTGGGCTGCCATGAGAAATATGCTGGGCTGTTATGGGAAATATGCTGGGCTGTTATGGGAAATATACTGGGCTGTCATGAGAAATATGCTGGGCTGCCATGAGAAATATACTGGCCTGCAATGAGAAATATGCTGTGCTGTCATGGGAAATATGCTGGGCTGTCATGTGAATTATACTGGCCAGCTGTGAGAAATACAATGTGCTGTCATGGGAAATACGCTGGGCTGTGATGGGAATTATGCTGGGCTGCCGTGAGAAATATGCTGGGCTGTCGTGAGAAACATGCTGGGCTGTCATGGGAAATACGCTGGGCTGCCATGAGAAATATGCTGGGCTGTCATGAGAAATACACTGGGCTGTCATGGGAAATATGCTGGGCTGTGATGGGAATTATGCTGGGCTGCCGTGAGAAATATGCTGGGTAGTCGTGAGAAACATGCTGGGCTGTCATGGGAAATATGCTGGGCTGTTATGGGAAATATACAGGGCTGTCATGGGAAATATGCTGGGCTGTTATGGGAAATATACAGGGCTGTCATGAGAAATATGGTGGGCTGCCAAGAGAAATATACTGGGCTGTCATGAGAAATATACTGGGCTGCCATGAGAAATATGCTGGGCTGCCATGGGAAATACGCTGGGCTGCCATGAGAAATATGCTGGGCTGTCATGAGAAATATGCTGGGCTGCCATGAGAAATATACTGGGCTGTCATGAGAAATATACTGGGCTGCCATGAGAAATATGCTGGGCTGCCATGGGAAATATGCTGGGCTGCCATGAGAAATATACTGGGCTGTCATGAGAAATATGCTGGGCTGCCATGGGAAGTATGCTGGCCTGCCATGAGGAATATGCTGGGCTGTCATGAGAAATATGCTGGGCTGCCATGAGAAATATGCTGGGCTATCATGGGAAATATGCTGGGCTGTCATGAGAAATATGCTGGGCTGCCATGAGAAATATGCTGGCCTGCCATGAGGAATATGCTGGTCTCTCATGAGAAATATGCTGGGCTGCCATGAGAAATATGCTGGGCTGCCATGAGAAATATGCTGTGCTGCCATGAGGAATATGCTGGGCTGTCATGAGAAATATGCTGGGCTGCCATGAGAAATATACTGGGCTGTCATGAGAAATATGATGGGCTGCCATGAGACATATGCTGGGCTATCATGGGAAATATGCTGGCCTGCCATGAGGAATATGCTGGGCTGCCATGAGAAATATACTGGGCTGTCATGAGAAATATGATGGGCTGCCATGAGACACATGCTGGGCTATCATGGGAAATATGCTGGCCTGCCATGAGAAATATGCTGGGCTGTCATGAGAAATATGCTGGGCAGCCATGAGAAATATACTAGGCTGGCATGAGAAATATGCTGGGCAGCCATGAGAAATATACTAGGCTGGCATGAGAAATATACTGGGCTGCCATGAGAAATATGCTGGGCTGTCATGGGAAATATTCTGGGCTGCCATGAGAAATATGCTGGGCTGTCATGGGAAATATGCTGGGCTGTATTTGGAAATATACTGGGCTGTCATGGGAAATATGCTGGGCTGCCATGAGAAATATGCTGGGCTGTTTTGGGAAATATACTGGGCTGTCATGGGAAATATGCTGGGCTGTTATGGGAAATATACTGGGCTGTTAAGTAAAATATACTGGGCTGTCATGGGAAATATGCTGGGCTGCCAAGAGAAATATACTGGGCTGTCATGAGAAATATACTGGACTGCCATGAGAAATAAGCTGGGCTGCCATGGGAAATACGCTGGGCTGCCATGAGAAATATGCTGGGCTGTCATGAGAAATATGCTGGGCTGCCATGAGAAATATACTGGGCTGTCATGAGAAATATACTGGGCTGCCATGAGAAATATGCTGGGCTGCCATGGGAAATATGCTGGGCTGCCATGAGAAATGTACTGGGCTGTCATGAGAAATATGCTGGGCTGCCATGGGAAGTATGCTGGCCTGCCATGAGGAATATGCTGGGCTCTCATGAGAAATATGCTGGGCTGCCATGAGAAATATGCTGGGCTGCCATGAGGAATATGCTGGCCTGCCATGAGAAATATGCTGGGCTGTCATGAGAAATATGCTGGGCAGCCATGAGAAATATACTAGGCTGGCATGAGAAATATGCTGGGCTGACATGATAAATATACTGGGCTGGCATGAGAAATATGCTGGGCTGTTATGGGAAATATGCTGGGCTGCCATGCGAAATATACTGGGCTGTCATGAGATATATGATGGGCTGCCATGAGAAATATACTGGGCTGCCATGAGAAATATACAGGGCTGTCATGGGAAATATTCTGGGCTGCCATGAGAAATATGCTGGGCTGTCATGGGAAATATGCTGGTCTGTATTGGGAAATATACTGGGCTGTCATGGGAAATATGCTGGGCTGTTATGGGAAATATGCTGGGCTGTTTTGGGAAATATACTGGGCTGTCATGGGAAATATGCTGGGCTGTTATGGGAAATATACTGGGCTGTTATGGGAAATATACTGGGCTGTCATGGGAAAAATTCAGGGCTGCCATGAGAAATATGCTGGGCTGTCATGGGAAATATGCTGGGCTGTTATGGGAAATATACTGGGCTGTCATGGGAATTATGCTGGGCTGCCATAAGAAATATGCTTTGCTGCCATGAAAAATATACTGGGCTGTCATGGGAAATATGCTGGGCTGTCATGATAAATGTGCTGGGCTGCCGTGAGAAATACACTGTGCTGTCATGGGAAATATGCTGGGCAGTTATGAGAAATATACTGGGCTGTTATGGGAAATATGCTTGCCTGCCATGAAAAATATACTGGGCTGTCATGAGAAATATACTGGGCTGCCGTGAGAAATACACTGGCCAGCCGTGAGAATTATACTGGGCTGCCATGAGAAATACACTGGGCTGTCTTGGGAAATATGCTGGGCTGTTATGGGAAATATACTGGGCTCTCATGGGAATTATGCTGGGCTGTCATGGGAAATATGCTAGGATGCCATGAGAAATATACTGGGCTGCCATGAGAAATATGCTGGGCTGTCGTGAGAAATATGCTGGGCTGTCATTGGAAATATGCTGGGATGCCATGAGAAATATACTGGGCTGCCATGAGAAATATGCTGGGCTATCATGAGAAATATGCTGCGCTGCAATGAGAAGGATGCTTCCCCTCCATGAGAAATATGCTGGGCTGCCATGAGAAATATGCTGGGCTGTCATGAGAAATATACTGGGCTGCCATGAGAAATATGCTGGGCTGTCATGGGAAATATGCTGGGCTGTCATGAGAAATATGCTGGCCAGCCGTGAGAAATACACTGGGCTGTCATGGGAATTATGCGAGTCTGTTATGGGAAATATACTGGGCTGTCATGGGATTTAGGATGTGCTGCCATGAGGATTATACTGGGCTGCCATAAGAAATATACTGGGCTGCCATGAGAAATATGCTGGGCTGTTATGGGAAATATGCTGGGCTGTTATGGGAAATATACTGGGCTGTCATGAGAAATATGCTGGGCTGCCATGAGAAATATGTTGGGCTGCCATGAGAAATATGCTGGGCTGCCATGAGAAATATACTGGGCTATCATGAGAAATATGCTGGGCTGCTTTGAGAAATATGCTTGGCTGTGATGGGAAATATGCTGGGCTGTTATGAGAAATATGCTGGCCTGTCATGAGAAATATGCTGTCCTGCCATGAGAAATATACTGGGCAGCCATGAGAAATATGCTGGGCTGCCATGAGAAATATGCTGGGCTGCTATGAGAAATATGCTGGGCTGCCATGGGAAATATACTGGGCTGCCATGAGAAATATGCTGGGCTGCTATGAGAAATATGCTGGGCTGCCATGGGAAATATACTGGGCTGCTATGAGAAATATGCTGGGCTGCCATGGGAAATATGCTGTCCTGCCGTGAGAATTATACTGGGCTGCCATGGGAAATATGCTGAGCTGCCATGAGAAATATGCTGGGCTGCTATGAGAAATATGCTGGGCTGCCATGGGAAATATGCAGGGCTGCCATGAGAAATATGCTGGGCTGCCATGGGAAATATGCAGGGCTGCCATGAGAAATATGCTGGGCAGGAGAAAGTGAGGTCTGCAGATGCTGGAGATCAAAGTTGAAACTTTATTGCTGGAACAGCACAGGAGGTCAGGCAGCATCCAGGGAACAGGAGATTCGACGTTTCGGGCACAGGCCCTTCTTCAGGAATGACATTCCTGAAGAAGGCCCTGTGCCCGAAACGTCGAATCTCCTGTTCCCTGGATGCTGCCTGTCCTGCTGTGCTGTTCCAGCAATAAAGTTTCAAATATGCTGGGCAGCCATGGGAAATATACTGGGCTGTCATGAGAATTATGCTGGGCTGCCGTGAGAAATATGCTGGGCTGTCATGTGAATTATACTGGCCAGCCGTGAGAAATACACTGTGCTGTCATGGGAAATATGCTGGGCTGTGATGGGAATTATGCTGGGCTGCCGTGAGAAATATGCTGGGCTGCCATGGGAAATATGCTGGGCTGTCATGGGAAATATGCTGGCCTGTCATGAGGAATATGCTGGGCTGTTATGGGAAACATGCTGGGCTGCCATGAGAAATATGCTGGGCTGCCATGGGAAATATGCTGGCCTGTCATGAGGAATATGCTGGGCTGTTATGGGAAACATGCTGGGCTGCCATGAGAAATATGCTGGCCTGTCATGGGAAATATGCTGGGCTGTTATGGGAAATATACTGGGCTGTTGTGGGAAATATACTGGGCTGTCATGGGAATTATGCTGGGCTGCCATGAGAAATATACTGGGCTGCCATGGGAAATATGCTGTGCTGTTATGTGAAATATACTGGGCTGTCATGAGAAATATGCTGGGCTGCCATGAGAAATATGCTGGGCTGCCATGGGAAATATACTGTGCTGCCATGAGAATTATGCAGGGCTGTTATGGGAAATATGCTAGCCTGCCATGAGAAATATGCTGTGCTGCCATGGGAAATATGCTGGCCTGCCATGAGAAATATGCTGGCCTGCCATGAGAAATATGCTGGGTTGCCATGAGAAATATGCTGGGCTGTCATGCCTGTCCCAGTCGGCCTGGATGAATACAGTTTCATTTTCTTTCGAATTTGCACTCATCACATTTCGTGGGTTACTTAATGCCCTCCCCTGGAGTGTGTGGATAGTGAGGTGAGCAGCCAATCAGTCTAGAAGGTGCACCATTGCCTTCCCACATCATTAACAACTGATCCTGGATGGGAAGAGTTGAAAAAGGTGGCGCTGGAAACGCACAGCAGGTCTGGCAGCATCCAAGGAGCAGGAGAGTCGACGTTACTGGCATAAACCCTGCATCATGAATGCCTGAAATGTTGACTCTCCTGCTCTTCGGATGCTGCCTGACCTGCTGTGCTTTTCCAGCGCCACATTTTTTCGACTCTGATCGCCAGCATCTGCAGTCCTCACATTCTCTCAGTATGGGGAGGTTCAAGGACACTTTCTGAACTCACCATCATTTGAACAACTTGGATGGAAAATTTGTGCAGGCTGTTTTCAGCCTGGGAGGAGCAGGGCAGGGTCCAGGGAGGGTGGTCGTTGGGGAGGAGAGGAAATGTAGAGATTCATACTCTCCCCCTTGCAGGAGATCCATCTCTCCCCACAAACAAGGTCACCTGATGTCCTGGGATCCAGTACTGATGCCCTCGGCCTCTTCAGTATACCTTGCTGATGTTGACAGCTGGATCACAGACATTGGAAGAGAGTGGAAAAGGGGAGAACATATCGAGTCAAACCGGAAAACAATCAGCTGAAACAACAGGCATTTTTGTTTCCGTGGGGTCAAGACTTGGGTGTATAAGCTGAAGGCTCTTCCATTTAGGGGTGGGATATATTTTCCTGGGTGATTACATTCATTTCAGCTCATTATGTATGTGCACTTGGGTAAAATGCAAAGATTCAGGAGCAGCACCTTCTGGGATCCTATGACTGGGCTCCATATTTAAAAGGTATTCACTCTCTTCACACTTGAGTTGGGTATAGCACTTGGAGCAAAAGGAATCATACGGTTTGGGGAAAATTAGGAACAGGCTATTGAATTGGATGATCATAATGAATGACAGAGCAGGCTCGAAGGGCCAAATGGCCTACTACTGTTTTTAGTTCTCTCTGCAAACTGGGAATATCACTGAACCTCTTGTCCTCCCCAGCCACGCCTTCCTTTCCTTTAGAATTTGCGCTTGTCACACTCAGGGAACTTAGTGCTCATCCTGTCCCCCCACAATGTTGAGTGGATGGTGAGGAAGTCTTTTAGCACCCCCACCCTCCTCTAGCTTATCTCTCTACGCTTCAGGCTCACTGCCTTTATTCCTGATGAAGGGCTTTTGCCCGAAACGTCGATTTCGAAGCTCCTTGGATGTTGCCTGAACTGCTGTGCTCTTCCAGCACCACTAATCCAGAAGTCCTTTAGTCAGTCAGGCCGATGGTGAATGGGTGTCACATCACTGCAAAGTCATCTCCATGGAGATGTCAGGGACCAGGCAAAAAGCAGTGTCACTAGAGGAGGCAGGCATCAATGCCTTGTTCCTCTATGAGTCTGAGCTAGCATTGTAACATTAACACTGTAGGGAACTGTCACACAGCAGCAAAAAATTGAAATTGCTGGGAAAACTCAGCAGGTCTGGCAGCATCTGCAGAGAGAGAAACTGAGTTAGCTGTTTGAGTCCAGTGATCATGTTTAGACTTTTCTCTTAAAAAAGGGCACCGGATTCAAAACATGAACTGCGCTTTCTCTCCTCAGATGCTGCCAGACCTGCTGAGTTTTCCCAGCAATTTCAATTTTTTGCTGCTGTGTGACAGTTCCCTACAGTTCCCTACAGTTCCCTACCGGATTCAAAACATGAACTCAGCAGGTCTGGCAGCATCTGCAGAGAGAGAAACTGAGTTAGCTGTTTGAGTCCAGTGATCATGTTTAGACTTTTCTCTTAAAAAAGGGCACCGGATTCAAAACATGAACTGCGCTTTCTCTCCTCAGATGCTGCCAGACCTGCTGAGTTCATGTTTTGAATCCGGTGCCCTTTTTTAAGAGAAAAGTCTAAACATGATCACTGGACTCAAACAGCTAACTCAGTTTCTCTCTCTGCAGATGCTGCCAGACCTGCTGAGTTTTCCCAGCAATTTCAAACTCAGCAGGTCTGGCAGCATCTGAGGAGAGAAAGCGCAGTTCATGTTTTGAATCCGGTGCCCTTTTTTAAGAGAAAAGTCTAAACATGATCACTGGACTCAAACAGCTAACTCAGTTTCTCTCTCTGCAGATGCTGCCAGACCTGCTGAGTTTCTCTGGCAATTTCTGTTTTTGTTTCAGATCTTCAGATTCGTTTTATTTTACTGTCACTCAGGAAGTCGGGTCAAACAGGGAAATTCTTACTTTAGATTCTGGGAAGGTTCTAGAAATTGGACTTTTCAGATTGGAAGCTTGAGGTGAACGATTTAATGTTGAGTGATGGAGTTATGGTCCGGGGGTGATAGGAGGAAGTGTCAGGGTTGGATTTCAGCCTCTAAATTCAGATAGAAACAGGAAAGGAGAGGTCACCCTGTTGGGAGTTTTCTATAGGCCTCTGAATAGTTCCAGAGATGTAGAGGAAAGGATAGCAAAGATGATTCTCGATAGGAGTGAGAGAGACAGGGTAGTTGTCATGGGGGACTTCAACTTTCCAAATATTGACTGGGAACACTATAGTACGAGTACTTTAGATGGGTCAGTTTTTGTCCAGTGTGTACAGGAGGGCTTCCTGACACAGTATGTACACAGGTCAACAAGGGGCGAAGCCACATTAGATTTGGTACTGGGTAATGAGCCCGGCCAGGTGTTAGACTTGGAAGTAGGTGAGCACTTTGGTGATAGCGATCACAATTCTGTTATGTTTACTTTAGTGATAGAAAGGGATAGGTGTATACCACTGGGCAAGAGTTACAGCTGGGGGAAAGGCAATTACGATGCGATTAGGCAAGATTTAGGAAGCATAGGATGGGGAAGGAAACTGCAGGGGATGGACACATTAGAAATGTGGAGCTTATTCAAGGAAAAGTTCCTTGTGTCCTAGATAAGTATGTACCTGTCAGGCAGGGAGGAAGCTGTAGAGCGCGGGAGCCGTGGTTTTTGAAGGAAGTGGAATCTCTGGTCAAGAGGAAGAAGAAGGCTTATGTTAGGATGAGATGTGAAGGCTCAGTTAGGGTGCTTGAGGGTTACAAGGTAGCCAGGAAAGACCTAAAGAGAGAGCTCAGAAGAGCCAGGAGGAGACATGAGAAGTTGTTGGCAGATAGGATCAGGCTTTCTATAGGTATTTAAGGAATAAAAGAATGACGAGAGTAAGATTAGGGCCGATCAAGGAGTGGGAAGTTGTGTGTGGAGTCAGAGGAGATAGGGGAAGCACTAAATGAATATTTTTCGACATTATTCACTCTAGAAAATGACAATGTTGTTGAGGAGAATACTGAGATACAGGCTACTAGACTGGGTGGGATTGAGGTTCACAAGGAAAAGGTATTAGAAATCCTGCAGAGTGTGAAAATAGATAAGTCCCCTGGGCCGGATGGGATTTATCCTAGGATCCTCTGGGAAGCCAGGAAGGAGATTGCTGAGCCTTTGGCATTGATCTTTAAATCATCATTATCTACAAAAATAGTGCCAGAAGACTGGAGGATAGCAAATGTGGTTCCCCTGTTCAAGAAGGGGAGTAGAGACAACCCTGGTAATTAAAGACAGTTGTTGGTAAAGAGTTGGAAAAGGTTATAAGAGATAGGATTTATAATCATCTAGAAAAGAATAATTTGATTAGGGATAGTCAGCACGGTTTTGTGAAGGGTAGGTTGTGCCTCACAAACCTTATTGAGTTCTTTGAGAAGGTGACCAAACAGGTAGATGAGAGTAAACCGGTTGATGTGGTGTGTATGGATTTCAGCAAGGCGTTCGATAAGGTTCCCCACAAAATGTACAAAATGCGGAGGAATGGGATTGTGGGAGATATAGCAGTTTGGATCAGTAATTGGCTTGCTGAAAGAAGACAGAGGGTGGTGGTTGATGGGAAATGTTCATCCTGGAGTCCAGTTACCAGTAGTGTACTGCAAAGGTCAGTGTTGGGTCCACTGCTGTTCGTCATTTTTATAAACGACCTGGATGAGGGCGTAGAAAGGTGGGTTAGTAAATTTGCAGACACTAAGGTCGGTGGAGTTATGGATAGTGACGAAGGATGTTGTAGGTTACAGAGAGACATAGATAAGCTGCAGAGCTGGGCTGAGAGGTGGCAAATGGAGTTTAATGCGGACAAGTGTGAGGTGATTCACTTTGGTTGGAGTAACCGGAATGCAAAGTACTGGGCTAATAGTAAGATTCTTGGTAGTGTAGATGAGAAGAGAGATCTCGGTGTCCAGGTACACAGATCCTTGAAAGTTGCCACCCAGGTTGTCAGGGTTGTTAAGAAGGCATACAGTGTTTTAGCTTTTATTAATAGAGGGATCGAGTTCCAGAACCATGAGGTTATGCTGCAGCTGTACAGAACTCTGGTGCGGCTGCACTTGGAGTATTGTGTACAGTTCTGGTCACCGCATTATAAGGTTGCGGAAGCTTTGGAAAGGGTGCAGAGGAGATTTACTAGGATGTTGCCTGGTATGGAGGGAAGGTCTTACGAGGAAAGGCTGAGGGACTTGAGGCTGTTTTTGTTAGAGAGAAGGTTGAGAGGTGACTTAATAGAGACATATATAATAATCAGAGGGTTAGATAGGGTGAACAGGGAGAACTTTTTCCAAGTATCGTGACGGCGAGCACGAGGGGGCATAGCTTTAAATTGAGGAGTGATAGATATAGGACAGATGTCAGAGGTAGTTTCTTTACTCAGAGAGTAGTAAGGGTATGGAATGCTTTGCCTGCAACGGTAGTAGATTCGCCAACTTTAAGTACATTTAAGTCGTCATTGGACAAGCATATGGACGTACATGGAATAGTGTAGGTTAGATGGGCTTCAGATTGGTATGACAGTCGGTGCAACATCGAGGGCCGAAGGGCCTGTACTGCGCTGTAATGTTCTATGTTCTATGTTCTAGATAAGAATGCCAAACAATAAAGCAGATTTGATGACACTGATAGTGTTGGATCATAAGAGAATGCTGCACTTCCAGAGGGAGATAGATTTAACCGGATTGACCGGGCAGCGAGGTTGAGATGACTGATGTGTGGCTGACAATTCTCAATGAAACTATCTTGAAAAGGGGAAGATAAGATGCTGGAGTTCAAGTGAAAGGTCAGTTTTGGAAGACACGCATAAAGATCTATTGTGTAGACGGGCGGCACGGTGGCTCAGTGGTTAGCACTGCTGCCTCACAGCGCTGGAGACCCGGGTTCAATTCCCGCCTCAGGCGACTCTCTGTGTGGAGTTTGCACATTCTCCCCGTGTCTGCGTGGGTTTCCTCCGGGTGCTCTGGTGTCCTCCCACAGTCCAAAGATGTGCAGGTCAGGTGAATTGGCCATGCTAAATTGCCTGTAGTGTTAGGTAAGGGGTAAATGTAGGGGTATGGGTGGGTTGCGCTTCGGCGGGTCGGTGTGGACTTGTTGGGCCAAAGGGCCTGTTTCCACACTGTAACGTAATCTAATCTAATCTAGACGGAAGACTGCTGACTGAAGAGGGTGAGATTTCAACCCAACAGAGGAAGATCCCAACAACACAGTGAGCCTGAAGTTCATTTAGCAGAAGGGGTCAAGGGCTAAAACTGAGGCCTTTGCTAAGGACAGATTGTTCAGGGCCAGAGAGAGGAAGCTTGTGGGATATTGTGGACGCACAACAAAGGCTAAGGTCTGAAGAGGGAATGGAGTCTGGAAAGTGAAGGTAAAGATCTTCCAGGGGGTATATTTACATATACTTCTGCACACAAACATGAATAATTTATGAACAGCAAAGAGGAGGATAGAGGGAGAAATCCAACAACTCAATTTTCCAAAGTCTTGCTTTATTTTCATTTATTTGCCATTTATTACTGAATCCAATTTAAAATAGATTGATGAATATTGTAAATTGAACATTCTTTGACTTTGTCTTGTATTGTCTTCTGTGTGGTATCAGTTCACTTAAGGAGCCTTATCCCACAAAAAGAATTCCAGGTTATTTTGGATTCAGAAGTTGCCTTTGCCTTAAATTAATTTCTGTGCTCTTCCATCACCGAGCAGAATTTCCTGAGAGACATTTTTCCCATTGTTTAGCTCAAGGAGTGAAGTCTGTCCCTTGAGGCAAAAGTTCCCCTGACAGAATCCTTCTTCATATGTTTGCTGTTGCTGTAGGTTGTAATCTTGGACACAGGGCCCTGTAAGAATGCAGACAGTCACATTGTCCTCTTCCTAAATGTTTTTTGTTAAGCTCCCATCTGAGCAGTTCACCTTAACATCTAACAACCAGAAGTGAACAGACAATGGAACAGTCCTCCTTCATTGGAAATTCAACTTAAAATAAGTCATTGTTGATTGGTTCTTGCCTGCTTTGTTGACAATAGATTGATTGGGAGGGAGCGTTATATATTTTTGGCTGTGTTGATGTAAACACAAACTGTTTGTTAAAATGCTTGCCTTTGCTAAACCATAGTTACCTGAAGTGTGATTGATCAATGTGGAGAAATATGATGCTAAACCAATAATTATTAACACTAAATTATAAACCTAAGGAACAAATCCTCTCTCCCTGACTAGAGAACTGTAACCTCATTCATCAGAGTTACTAGTTAGTCAAGAATGACTTGAGGTGGAAGTTCTCACTTGCTAGCCCTATGTATCATGACAGTTGAAGTGCTGTTTGTAAGGAGATCATACTGAAATCCTTTTCCAGGGACTTCAAGAGATTAGATTTTGGTGATTCTGCCATATCGTCAGTGTAGATACTTGAGAGAGCGTTAGTCTCACTGTGACTTTGCTCAACATTGCGTTTCGGTGCTCTAGTAGCTTGATGCAATGGAGTCCTGTCTCGCTTCATTCTCAACCTCCTCTTCTGGCCCCCTGAAGAACTCTCTGTATTCATGTGGAATCTCTGTGAGTTTTCCACAAAACCTATTCTCAGGCTTCTCCTCGGCTGTTGCACATCTTTCCCAATGTGTAGGGAGGAGCGAGAGGATTCCTGTTGTTTATTTATCAGGCATGTCACCCAGTGCTGAGGCAGAAATGAACCTCCCTTTCCTACAGTTTCCTCTTGGTTTCCACAGGTGATATCCAATAAGTCTGAACAAGTGCACAATGCAGGCTTGGAGGCAGCCGGTGATGCTCTGTGAATTGAATGTTGCAATCAACATGATAATTCTTTACAGCAGCTCTACTGTATCACATTAGCAAACAAAAACTTAGAACTTCTAAGAACTGCAAAAGCTATTGTAAATCTAATCCTTAGGGTATAATGATGTATACTGTGTATTATATACCGATTGTGTTTCTATGTGCAGTGTATGCTTTGACTGCAGAGAGATGGCAGCACTGTGGCTCAGTGGTTAGCACTGCTACCTCAGAGACCTGGGTTCGATTCTAGTCTCGGGTCACTTGTCTGTGTGGAGTTTGCACATTCTCCTTGTGTCTGTGTGGGTTTCCTCCCACAGTCCAAAGATGTGCATTGGCCATGCTAAATTGTCCATAGTGTTCAGGGATGTGCAGTTTGGGTACATTAGTCAGGACCAAGAGTGTGGTGCTAGAAAAGCACAACAGGCCAAGGAACAGGAAAATTGACATTTCAAGCAAAAGCCCTTCATCATTCCTGATGACATCAATTCTTCTGCTCCTCAGATGCTGCCTGACCTGCTGTGCTTTTCCAGCACCACTCTCTTGACTCTAATCTCCAGCATCTGCAGTCCTCACTTTTGCCTATATTAGTCAGGGGTTAAATGTAGAGGAATGGGCCTGGGTGGGTTACTCTTCTGAGGGTCGGTGTGGACTTGTTGGGATGAAGGGCCTGTTTCCACACTGTAGGGATCCTAATATTAGTGTAAGAACCACGGGTTGAAAATGTGTTGCTGGAAAAGCACAGCAGGTCAGGCAGCATCCAAGGAACAGGAGAATCGATGTTTCGGGCATAAGCCCTTCTTCAGGAATGAGGAAAGTGTGTCCAGCAGGCTAAGACAAAAGGTAGGGAGGAGGGACTTGTGGGAGGGGCTTTGGAAATGCGATAGGTGGAGGGAGGTCAAGGTGAGGGTGATAGGCCGGAGTGGGGTGGGGGCGGAGAAGTCAGGAAGATGATTGCAGGTTAGGAAGGCGGTGCTGAGTTCGAGGGATTTGACTGAGACAAGGTGGGGGGAGGGGAAATGAGGAAACTGGAGAAATCTGAGTTCATCCCTTGTGGTTGGAGGGTTCCCAGGCAAAAGATGAGGCGCTCTTCCTCCAACCGTTGTGTTGCCATGGTCTGGCGATGGAGGAGTCCAAGGACCTGCATGTCCTTGGTGGAGTGGGAGGGAGAGTTAAAGTGTTGGGCTACGGGGTGGTTGGGTTAGTTGGTGCGGGTGTCCAGAGGTGTTCTCTGAAATGTTCCGCAAGTAGGGGGCCTGTCTCCCCAACAAAAGTAAGAACCACGGGTCACAGGATAAGGATACAGAGTGACCCATTTGGTCATGAAATGAGGAGAAATGCCTTTGCCCGGAGAGTGGACAGCCTGTGGAATTCTTTGCTACAGAAAGTAGTTAAGGCTAAAATACTGTATGTTTCCAAGAAGGAGTTAGATATAGTTCTGAAAGCTAAAGGGATCAGAGGTATAGACAGAAAGCAGGAACAGGGGACTGAGTTGGATGATCGGCTATGATCATAGTTAATGATCATAAGAAATAGGAACAGCAGTAGGCCATTTGGCTCTTTCATTCAGATGAGATCACAATTGATTTGATTGTGGCTTGATGGGAGGTGGATCTGGGTAGAACGCTCTTCAGAGGGTCAGTGCAGATTCGATGGGCTGAATGGCATCTATCTGCATTGTAGGCATTCTATCTTTCTGTGATTCCAGCTCCACTTTCCTCTCTTACTATTCAATGATCCAGACCTCACTCTCCAAGGGTAAGAATTTAAAAAAACACTCATCCTCTTGAGAGGAAAGAAAAACCTGTTTATCTCAGTCTTAACTGAGTCATAATCCTTATGACTAAACTATATCCCCCTTAATTGTAGACTTTCCAATGAGGGGAAATAACCAGCCAGTATCTGCCCTGTCAAGAATTCCTTTCTCCCTACCTCAGAAGTTATTACTTTCCAATATGATCACCTCTCATTCTTCTAACCAATCATGATAAGCCCAACCTAGTCAGCCTTTCCTCATTAGGCCAAGCCTCCATGCCAGGAATCAATCTTATTTGAATTCCTTCCAATATCTCTCCTGAATCAAGGAGTCAAAACCTGTGCACAGTGTCAGGTGTGATCTCAGCAATACTCTGTGCATCTGTAACAAGACAGTCCTGCTTTTCTATACCATTCCTCATTCAATAGGGGCCAACACTCCATGTGCATTCCCCATCCTTTAAAGTCCAGTGCTTTATACCAAGTTTATCAAATACCAACCATCTGATCTAGCATCTGGTGAGCAGTGGGTCAGTGTAGGCTGCAATTATTTCCCCTCCCAGTCAGTCCCTCTTTCCACCACAGACCCAGCACACAGCTTAGTTCTGGAATTCACATAAAATAAAGGAAGATGGCATCATTATCCATGACTATAGGAGATCTAAACAATGAAGGAGGATTGTAAGGTCAGGCCATTTCCACTTTGTAGTGTTATGCTTTGCTGGATTCTGAATTTATCTCACTCTTTGGGGCTATCATTGACCTTAGCCTCCTCATTTGTTTTTTCTTTCTCCTTCCTTGGTTCACCATGGTTGGGTTTATCCCTCTCAGAATCTTTCCTCCTTATTGGGATATATTTTTGTTGAGAGTCATGAATTACCTCATTAAATGTCTGAAACTGCTTGTTAACTGTAATGTAGTTGAAAGGCCCAAGGCATATCACATGAGCATTATAATATATGAAAATTGATAATGAGCTGTATGTAAGGATATTAGGAACTATGTTGGTCAGAGAGGCTTATGGAATGTCTAAATTTGAGTGAATGAGTTAAGAGCAGGAGTAGACCATTTAGCCCCTTGATGGAGTCTGCCCCGCCATTTAATAAGATCATGGATGATCTGATTGTAACCTCAACTCCACATTCTCATCTATCCGAATAACAATTCAGTTCCTTGTTTACCAAGAATCTATCTACCTCCGCCAAAGATTCAAAGACTCTCATAGACTCCCTGCAATGTAGAAGAAAGCCATTCAGTCCATCAAGTCCACACTGACCCTCTCATGCATGCCCTATGCAGATTTCCCACAGCTAATCCATTCAGCTTACACACCCCTGGGCATTACAGGGCAATTTTGTATTGCCAATCCACCCAACCTGTTCATCTTTGGATTGTGGGAGGAAACTAGAGCACCCAAAGGGAACTCACACAGACACAGGGAGAGCATGCAAACTCCACATAGACAGTCGCTTGAGGGTGGAATCAAACCTGGCTCCCTGGCGCTATGAGGCAGCAGTGCTGACCACTGAGCGACCATGTCCCTTCTTCTAAGATGTTTTAAAGAAGTGAGTTACAAAGATTCATGACTCTAAAGAGAAAACAAAATTCTTCTTACTTCTATCTTATACAGGCAACCCCTTAATTTTAAACAGTGGCTCCTCTTTCTAAATTCTCCCACAACAGAAAATATCCTCTCCATGTCCAGCTTGCCCAGATTCCTCTTGATGTTATATGTTTCAATCAAACCACTCCTTATTCTTCCCAACTACAGGGGGTGGAGGTCTAGCCATCCAACCTTTTCTCATCAGACAACTGCCATTTTCAGGTATTAGCTGTGTAAAACCTCTCTGAACTACTTCCAGTGCATTTATTTATATCATTCATTAAATAAGGTAACCAATACTGTACACAGTACTCCATATGTGGTCTAACCAATGCCATGTATAACCCCAGTTTTGTATTTGAGTTCTCGCTGCAATACATGATAACATTCCACAAGCATTAACAATTAACTCTTTGTGATTCATGTACAGGATACCAAAATCCCACCACATTCCAGACCTTTGAAGGGTTTCCTCTGGGTGCTCTGGTTTCCTCCCACAGTCCAGGTGTAGGTGAGGTGGATTGGCCATGCTAAATTGTCCCATAGTGTCCAGGGCTGTGTAGGCTAAATTGTCCCCTATTGTCCAGGACTGTGTAGGCTAAATTGTCCCATAGTGTCCAGGGCTGTGTAGGCTAAATTGTCCCATATTGTCCAGGACTGTGTAGGCTACATTGTCCCATAGTGTCCAGGGCTGTGTAGGCTAAATTGTCCCATAGTGTCCAGGGCTGTGTAGGCTAAATTGTCCCATAGAGTCTAGGGCTGTGTAGGCTAAATTGTCACGTAGTGTCCAGGGCTGTGTAGGCTAAATTGTCCCAGAGTGTCCAGGGGTGTGTAGGCTAAATTGTCCCATAGAGTCTAGGGCTGTGTAGACTAAATTGTCCCGTAGTGTCCAGGGCTGTGTAGGCTAAATTGTCCCATTGTGTCCAGGGGTGTGTAGGCTAAATTGTCCCATAGTGTCCAGAGGTGTGTAGGCTAAATTGTCCCGTAGTGTCCAGGGCTGTGTAGGCTAAATTGTCCCATAGTGTCCAGGGCTGTGCAGGGTAAATTGTCCCGTAGTGTCCATGGGTGTGCAGGGCAAATTGTCCCATAGTGTCCAGGGGTGCCCAGGGTAAATTGTCCCATGCTGTCCAGGGGTGTGTAGGATAAATTGTCCCATGGTGTCCAGGGGTGTGCAGGGTAAATTGTCCCATGGTGTTCAGGTGTGCCCAGGGTAAATTGTCCTGTAGTGTCCAGGGGTATGCAGGGTAAATTGTCCTGTAGTGTCCAGGGGTGTCCAGGGTAAATTGTCCCATGGTGTCCAGGGGTGTGCAGGGTAAATTGTCCCATAGTGTCCAGGGGTGCCCAGGGTAAATTGTCCCGTAGTGTCCAGGGGTGTGCAGGATAAATTGTCCCGTAGTGTCTAGGGGTGCCCAAGATAAATTGTCCCTTGGTGTCCAGGGGTGTCCAGGGTAAATTGTCCCATGGTGTCCAGGGGTGACCAGGGTAAATTGTCCTGTAGTGTCCAGGGGTATGCAGGGTAAATTGTCCCGTAGTGTCCAGGAGTGTCCAGGGTAAATTGTCCCATGGTGTCCAGGAGTGTCCAGGGTAAATTGTCCCATGGTGTCCAGGGCTGTGTAGGCTAAATTGTCCCATAGTGTCCAGGGCTGTGCAGGGTAAATAGTCCCATAGTGTCCAGGGGTGCCCAGGGTAAATTGTCCCATGGTGTCCAGGGGTGTGCAGAGTAAATTGTCCCGTAGTGTCCTGGGGTGTGCAGGGTAAATTGTCCCGTAGTGTCCAGGGGTGCCCAGGGTAAATTGTCCCATGGTGTTCAGGGGTGTGCAGAATAAATTGTCCCGTAGTGTCCTGGGCTGTGTAGGCTAAATTGTCCCATGGTGTCCAGGGGTGTGCAGGGAAAATTGTCCCATGGTGTCCAGGGCTGACCAGAGTAAATTGTCCTGTAGTGTCCAGGGGTGTCCAGGGTAAATTGTCCTGTAATGTCCAGGGGTATGCAGGGTAAATTGTCCCGTAGTGTCCAGGGGTGTGTAGGCCAAATTGTCCCATGATGTCCCGGGGTGTCCAGGGTAAATTGTCCCATGGTGTCCAGGGGTGTCCAGGGTAAATTGTCCCGTGGTGTCCAGGGCTGTGCAGGGTAAATTGTCCCGTAGTGTCCAGGGGTGTCCAGGGTAAATTGTCCCATGGTGTCCAGGGCTGTGCAGGGTAAATTGTCCCGTAGTGTCCAGGGGTGTCCAGGGTAAATTGTCCCGTAGTGTCCAGGGGTGTCCAGGGTAAATTGTCCCATGGTGTCCAGGGGTGACCAGGGTAAATTGTCCCGTAGTGTCCATGGGTGTCCAGGGTAAATTGTCCCATGGGGTCAAGGGGTGCCCAGGGTAAATTGTCCCGTAGTGTCCAGGCGTGTGCAGGCTAAATTGTCCCATGGTGTCCAGGGGTGTCCAGGGTAAATTGTCCCATGGTGTCCAGGGGTGACCAGGGTAAATTGTCCCATAGTGTCCAGGGGTGTGCAGGGTAAATTGTCCTGTAGTGTCCAGGAGTGTGCAGGGTAAATTGTCCCATGGTGTCCAGGGGTGACCAGGGTAAATTGTCCCATAGTGTCCAGGGGTGTGCAGGGTAAATTGTCCTGTAGTGTCCAGGAGTGTGCAGGGTAAATTGTCCCATGGTGTCCAGGGGTGACCAGGGTAAATTGTCCTGTAGTGTCCAGGGGTGTGCAGGGTAAATTGTCCCGTAGTGTCCAGGGGTGTGCAGGCTAAATTGTCCCGTAGTGTCCAGGGGTGTGCAGGGTAAATTGTCCCATGGTGTCCAGGGGTGTCCAGGGTAAATTGTCCCATGGTGTCCAGGGTAAATTGTCCCGTGGTGCCCAGGGCTGTGTAGGCTAAATTGTCCCATGGTGTCCAGGGGTATGCTGGGTAAATTGTCCCATAGTGGCCAGGGGTATGCAGGCTAAATTGTCCCATAGTGGCCAGGGGTATGCAGGGTAAATTGTCCCGTACTGTCCAGGGGTATGCAGGGTAAATTGTCCCATAGTGTCCAGGGATATGCAGGCCAGGTGGATTTTCCATGGGTAATGCAGAGTTATAGGGAGGGGGGAGGAGGTCTGGATCTGTGTGGGATGATCTTCGGAGGGTTGCTTCAGACTTGTTGGGCCGAATGGCCTCTTTCCCCATGGTAGGGATTCTCTGATTCTATGAATCTTTTTCCATTTCGATAATAAGCTTCTATTTTTATTCTTCCTAACAAAATGGACAATTTCATAAAACCTTACATTGTGCTCCATTTGCCAGATCTTTGCTCACTCACTTAACCTAGCGATATCCCTTTGCAACTACCTTATGTCCTCAAAGTTTGTGCGAAGATTTGTACTTATGGACCTTATATCCTTTTCACAACCCACTTTCCTATTTGGACAAAAAAAATGAATGACCTGTGGGTGCTGGAAATCTGAAACAAAAAGTTCTGGAAAAGGTTCACTGGACTTGACGCATTAACTCGGCTATTTCTCCACAGATGCTGCCAGTGCTGCTGAGATTCTCCAGCAATATCTGCTTTTGTTTCACTTTCCTACCTATCTTTGTGGCATCAGCCATACCTTCAACCCTTCATCTAAGTCATAGACTTATACAGTATGGAAGTGGACCCAATTCCTTCCTAACAGCATTGTAATTTCCCCCGCCCCCATTAATTACTTGCTCAAACTGTCTGCTCCTATCCCTCTCCATGAGTATAGTAAAGATCATGGAGTTGTGATCACTATCACCTTCACTATCACCGAAATGGTCTCTCACCGAGAGGTGTGACAATGCACCAAATCCCATATGGCCTCCCCTCTAGTCGGCCTATCTACATATTGATTAGCAATGCCACTCCTCCACCACTTTACCTTCTCCCGTGTTCCTTTTCAAACATCTAAACCCTTGAACATCCAACAACCAATCCTGCCCCTGTGATATCCAAGTCTCCGTAATGGCCATAGCATCATAGTTCCAAGTACTGATCCATGCTCTTGAGTTTATCACCCTCATTCCTGACATTTGCATTAAAATAGACACACTTCAACCCATCACACTGACTGCACCTTTGCCTGATAAAGTGCCTTTCCCTCCTCACAGACTCTCTGCACGTTGTATCTGGCTATTCACAACCTGCTGTATCATCTGATCCATAGCTTAGGTTCCCATCCCCCTTCCAAACTCTCCCGAAGAGCTCTGGCAAACCTCTCGCCCACGGTATTGGTAATCCCTTCTGTTCAGATACAACCTGTCCTTCTTCTACGGTCCCACACTCTCCAGAAGCTATCCCAACAGTCCACATATAGAACATAGAACATAGAAAAGTACAGCACAGAACAGGCCCTTTGGCCCGCGATGTTGTGCCGAGGTTTAATTGTAATGTAAAATAAAATAAACTAACCTACGCATCCCTCAACTCACTGCTCTCCATGTGCCTGTCCAGCAGTCACTTAAATGTCCCTAATGACTCTGCCTCCACCACTACTGCTGGCAACACATTCCATGCATTCACAACTATCTGCATAAAGAACCTACCTCTGACTTCTCCCCTATACCTTTCCCCTAATATCTTAAAACTAAGACCCCTCGTACCAGTCAATCCTGCCCTGGGGAAATGTCTCTGGCTATTGACTCTATCCATTCCCCTCATTATTTTGTACACCTCGATCAGGTCTCCTCTCTTCCTCATTCTCTCCAGAGAGAAAAGTCCAAGCTAATTCAACCTTTCTTCATAAGGCAAGCCCTCCAGTCCAGGCAGCATCCTGGTAAACCTTCTTTGCACCCTCTCCAAAGCCTCTGTATCTTTCCTATAGTAGGACAACCAGAACTGGACACAATACTCCAAGTGTAGCCTCACCAGGGTTTTGTAGAGCTGTAGCACAACCTTGTGGCTCTTAAACTGGATCCCCCTGTTAATGAAAGTCAAAACACCATATGCTTTCTTAACAACCTTATCCACTTGGGCAACTTTGAGGTATTTATGCACTTGCACACCCAGATCCCTCTGTTCCTCCACACTGCCAAGATTCCTGTCTTTAATCCTATATTCAGCATTTGAGTTCGACCTTCCAAAATGTATCACTTCGCATTTATCCAGGTTTAACTCCATCTGCCATTTCTCAGCCCAGCTCTGCACCCTGTCTGTGTCACACTGCAGCCTGCAGTAGCCCTCGATACTATCGACGACACCTCCAACCTTTGTGTCATCTGCAAATTTACTAACCCACCCCTCAACCTCCTCATCCAAGTCATTTATAAAAACTACAAAGAGCAGAGGCCCAAGAACAGAGTCCTGCGGGACTCCACTCAACACTGACCTCCAGGCAGAATACTTTCCATCTACAACCAGTCTCTGCCTTCTGTCAGCCAACCAATTCTGAATCCAGATAGCCAAATCTCCCTGTATCCCATACTTCCTGACTTTATGAATGAGCCTACCATGGGGAACCTAATCAAATGCCTTGCTGAAATCCATATACACCACATCCACTGCTCAACCTTTGTTGACCTGTCTTGTCACCATTTCAAAGAACTCAATAATAAGGTTTGTAAGGCATGACCTGCCCCTCGCAAAGTCACGCTGACTGCCTTTAATCACACTATGCTTTGCCAAATAGTCATAAATCCCATCCCTCAGAATTCTTTCCAAAACTTTGCTGACAACAGACGTAAGACCGACTGGTCTGTAATTGCCGGGGATTTCCCTATTACCCTTCGTGAAAAGAGGAACAATATTCGCCTCCTTCCAATTCTCCGGTATGGCTCCTGTGGAGAGGGAGGAGGCAAATATCCTCGCCAGCGGCTTAGCAACCTCTTTTTCTCACTTCCTGGGGCAGTCTAGGATAAATCTGGTCTGGCCCTGGGGACTTATCAATCTTAATGTTTGCCAAAATTTCCAGCACATCAACTTCATCAATCTTGATCTGGTCAAGCCTGTATCCCAGCTCCTCAAAGTTCTCATTCACAACAAGGTCCCTTTCCTAAGAGAAAACTGAAACAAAATACTCATTTAAGGCTTCTCCTATCTGCTGAGACTCCATAAATAAGTTCCCTAAGCTATCCCTGATCAGCCCGACCTTCTCCCTGATCATTCTCTTATTCCTCACGTATGAGGAAAATGCCTTTGGGTTCTCCCTAATCCTTCCTGCCAAGCCTTTTTCGTGCCCCCACCTGATTCTCCTCAGTCCATTTCTGAGCTCCTTTCTAGCAAGCCTGTAATTCTCTAAAGCTGTGCTAGATCCTTGCTTCCTCCACCTTACGTAAGCTGCCTTCTTCCTTTTGATGAGAAGCTCCTCTGTTCTCGTCATCCAAAGTTCCTTAATAGACAATAGGTGCAGGTCTAGGCCATTCTGCCCTTCGAGCCAGCACCACCATTTATTATGATCATGGCTGATCATCCTCATTCAGTATCCTGGTCCTGCCTTATCCCCATAACCCTTGATTCCACTATCTCTAAGAGCTCTATCCAACTCTTTCTTGAAAGTATCCAGAGACTTGGCCTCCACAGCCTTCTGGGGCAGAGGATTCCATACACCCACCACTCTCTGGGTGAAGAAGTTTCTCCTGAACTCTGGTTCTAAGTGACCTACCCCTTAATCTTACTGCTTCTTACCTGTCTCAGTGGAATAAATGTGTGCATCACTTGCAACAACTGCTTCTTAAACAGCCTCCACATGTCTGCTGTGCCCTTTCTGTGGAACAATTTCGGTAACTGCTCCTTTCCCTCTCTAAGGCTACGTTAAATGTTAGGCAGTTTTGATCACTGTCACAAGTGCTCTCCCACCGCGAGATCTGATACCTGTCCTGGCTCATTGCCGAGCACCAAATCCAAAATGGACTCCCACCTCATTGGTCTGTCTACATACTGAGTTAGGAAACCCTCCTGAACACACCTGACAAAAACGGCTCCATCCAAACCATCTGCACTAAGGAGGTTCCAGTCAATATTGGGAAAGTTGAAATCACCCATAACAACAACCCTGCTACATCTGCATTTTTCCAGAATCTGCCCGCCTATGAGTTCTTTAATCTCTCTATAGCTATTAGGGGGTCTGTAGAAAACCCCCAGTGAGGTGGCTGCTCCCTTGCTGTTCCTAACTTCCACCCTTACTGACTCAGCAGGCAGACCTTCCACAACAACCTTCATTTGTGTAGCTGTGATGCACTCTCTGATTAGTAATGCTACATCCCCTCCTCTTTTTCCACCCTGTTCTTTTTAAATGTTCTAAACCTTGGAACATCAAGCAACCCTTCCTGCCCCTGTGAAACCCACATCTCAGTTATGGCCACAACATCGTATCCCCAAGTACTAATCCATGCTCTAAGTTTGTCACTCTTATGTCTGACACTCCTTGCATTGAAACAGACACACTTTAACCAATCCCTTTGTTTCATCACATGAGAAACCTTCCCGATAGATTCACTACATCCTGTCACTGCCCCATCTGCAACTGTTCCCCTCTTAGATACATGGCTCTGATTCCCACACTCCCTGTCAATCTGAAGCCCTCCCTCCTACACCAGCCCTGTCGACACGTGTTCAGTTGCACTCACTCTCTGTTCCTAGTTAAAAATCACACAACACCAGGTAATAGTCCAACAGGTTCAATTGGGAGCACTAACTTTCGGAGCGCTGCTCCTTCATCAGGTGGTTGAGGAGGACACAATTGTAGGACACAGAATTTATAGCAAAAGTTTACAGTGTGATGTAATTGAAATTATACATTGAAAAATATCTTGATTGTTTGTTGAGTCTCTCATCTGTTAGAATGACCATGATAGTTTCACTTCTTTCATATGTAAATCACAAAACTTTTTTTAAATGTTACATTCTCAGGTTAACTGTAACAATTGGTGTCAGCCCAGATAAGATGTTGAGATGTTGAAGGTGTTAGCCCCCTGTGTTCTCTGTCTGTACCATACTGTTTAGACTGATTCTAATCTAAAAAGTGAGTTAACAGAGTCTTACATGGATTCATGCAGTTTTTGAGCAAAGTGCAATGTAACTCTGCAAGTACAAATTCACCCCACAAACGTATATGTGTATATGTGATGTGAGTGTGTGTGTGTGTCTAGGGTGGGGTTTTGTGAGAGAGCGTATATTGTGTGTGTAAAGCGGTCTAAGTCTGTGAGAGGGTGCATGTGTGAGTGTGGGAGTGTGTGAGTGTCTAGGGTGGGGGGTTGTGAGTGTCTGTGAGAGAGAGTGTATATGTGCATGTGTGAGTGTAAGGTGGTCTAAGTCTGAGAGAGGGTGCATGTGTGAATGTGGGACTGTGCCTGTAGGAGTGTGTGTGTGTCTATGTATATGTGTGTGTACAGGAGTGCCTGTGTGTGCGCGTGTGCGCGCATGCTTCCAGTTAAACCTGTTGGATTATAACCTGGTGTTATGTGATTTTTAACTTTGTACACCCCAGTCCAATACCGGCATCTCTAAATCATCTCTGTTCCTAGCCTCACTAGCCCATGGCACCAGTAGCAATCCTGATATTGCTACTCTGCTCATCCTGTCTTCTAGCTTCCAACCGAAGACACTATATTCTCTTTTCAGGTCCTCATCCCTTTCCCTACCTATGTCATTGATACCAATGTGTACCATGCCTTCTGGCTGCTCTCTCTCCCCCTTAAGAATCCTGTAGACTCGATCTAAGACATCCCTGACCCTGGCACCCGGGAGGCAACACACCATCTGGGAGTCTCACTTGCGACCGCAGAATGTCCTGTCTGTTCCTCTCACGATTGAATCTCCTCTCACTATTGCTTTCCTATTCTCCCTCTTCCCCTCTGAGCCACAGAGCCAGGCTCAGTGCCATAAACCTGGGCCCTGTTGCTTTCCCCTAGTAGGTCATCCCCCCAACAGTATCCAAAGTGGGTAAACTCATTATTGAGGGGAAATGGCCACAGGGAACCCCTGCACCATCTGCCTATTCTCTTTCCCTCTCCTGAGGGAATCGAAGTATGAGTGTGATAATTCCATGATTAGCAGTGCACACAATATCCAGGATAGCAAGTGGGAATGGATATGCAGGTACTATAGCGGTTAGATATGCCAGAGAATCAGTGAAACTACCCAGGTATTTCCCTCACCTGCTCTGAATGATTGGCTCTTTGCTGGTCCTTAATTCTGGTCCATGTTTTGCTGTCATTGGCAAGTTACACCTGATGGGATTTGTTGACAAAGTACGGGAGACAACTCCTGATAGCTGTTTGCTTGGAGACTGGGACATCTGTGACGGTATCCCCTTCCACATTTGCGTAATCTCAGTCCTGTGATCTAATCCAACCTGGCTGTCGATTCCTTCCCCTGTGATCCTCAACATTCTGCTTGCACGGTCAGTGGGATTTGCCTCCTCCTCACTGAAAACTGAGAGAGCAGAGAAAACAAAAACTGAAATTGAAAACCACAGCAACTCCAAGTAAAGTTTTCTGTTGAGACTGATGTTTTGACCTTGGCAATTAATCATCAATATGTTAGTCACACATGGTGATGAACACTGCTAATCCAATCCTAAATATGCAGAAGTGAATACCCTAGTCTCCATTAAAACATACTCATAGGTTAGTTTTTTTTTAAATTCATTCAGAGGCTGCAGGCATCACTGGCTGGGCCAGAATCAATTCCCACTTCCTAGTTCCCGTTGAGAATATGGTGCTGCTGCCTTCTTGAACGACTGCAGTCCATTATCGAAACTACACACAGCAGCTGGGAGCGATCAGGGCCTGATCAGCTGCATATTTGATTTTCGGACTTAAAAAACTTATAAATCTTAATCTGTTTTGTTTTCTAAATCTACAATCCTGAGTAGGGTGAAAGTTTTTCTTACATATTTTACTGAAATCTTTTGATTAAATTTTTAATATAAAAGATAGGTATCAAGTTATCTGAGAGCAGTGTTTTTGAGCAGTAAGACTGTGCTAATACTGAGTTTTTGAGAAAATGTGTTCTGATTGATTTTGGTGCATATTCTGGGTCTGTAGCTTGCTTCAAGGTGAAGGGATAGCTTTTATAGAGCAATGTGTTCTTCCTGCTGGATGTAGGATATTAAGGAGAATTTCAATGTTCCTGATGATTATGTCTGCAGGAAGTATGTTTGGATGTGAATCATATTGGATTGCATGGATTGGAAAGGGGGACAGTTAGAGTCAAGAATTTACATGAACCAAGGGGTATGGTGGATGGCAGTTTCAGGAAGGTTGAGAAACCCCAGATACAGTTGGGTAGATGGGTTACTGTTAGGAAAGGTAGGAGGAGTAGGCAGATAGTGCAGGAGTCTCCTGTGGCTATTCCCATCTCAAAAATGTCTATTGTTTCAGATAATGTTGGGAGTGATGGACTCTCAAGGGAATGTAGCACTGATAGCCGAGTTCCTGTGCTCTCCTGTAATGAGGGCTATGTCAGGTTCCAAACAATCAATTGTGAAAAGGACTCTCAAGAGACAGATGTTTCTGCAGCCAACAGTGATATATCAGAATGGTGTGTTGCTTCCCTGATGCCAGGGTCCAGCATGTCTCAGGGAAGTTGCAGATTATTTTAAAGGGGAGAGTGACCAGAAAGAGGTTGTTGTACATGTTAGTACTAACAACATAGGAAGAGAAAAGGAGGAGGCTCTGCAGAGGTAATTTGGATATTAGGCAGGAGGTTAAAAAGTAGATCCTCAAGGTCCCTCTCAGATCAACACAGTGAGAAAAGAGATCAGTCTGAGGCCAGTACAGTTGAGAAGAGGAGCAAGTCAAATAGCCAAGGGGCACGGCAGAGAACAAGGCAAAATCAATAAATTAAATTAGGTAAATTGTTTTTATTTTAATGCAAAAGGCCTAACATGTAAGGCAGATGAATTCAGGGCATGGTTCAGAACATGGGACTACCATACCATATCATACAGAAATGTGGCTCAGGGATGGACAGGACTTAAAGTTCCAGGGTATATCGGGAGGATAGAAAGGGAGGCTAGAGAGGAGGGCATGTGGCATTTTTGTTTAAGGATAACATTACGGCTGTACTTAGGGTGGATATTCTTGGGTGATCATCCGGAGAAGTTATATGGGTGGAACTGGGAGATGAGAAAGGGGTGATCACATATTGGGATGGTACTATAGCCAGGAGAAAGTGAGGACTGCAGATGCTGGAGATCAGAGCTTAAAAATGTGTTGCTGGAAAAGCGCAGCAGGTCAGGCAGCATCAACAGAACAGGAGAATCGACGTTTCAGGCATAAGCCCTTCTTCAGGAATGAGGAGGGTGTGCCAAGCAGGCATAGATAAAAGGTAGGGAGGAGGGACTTGGGGGAGGGGTGCTGGGAATACGATAGGTGGAAGGAGGTTAAGGTGAGGGTGATAGGCTGGAGAGGAGGTGCGGGAGGAGAGGTCGGGAAGAAGATTGCAGGTCACGAAGGCGGTGCTGAGTCTGAGGGCTGGGACTGAGAAAAGGTGGGGGGAGGGGAAATGAGAAAGCTGACGAAATCTGCATTCATCCCTTGTGGTTAGAGGGTTCCTAGGTGGAAGATGAGCCGCTCTTCCTCCAGGCGTTGTGTTGCCATGGTCTGGCGATGGAGGAGGCCAAGGACCTGCATGTCCTTGGTGGAGTGGGAGGGGGAGTTAATGTGTTCAGCCACGGGGCGGTTGCTTTGCTTGGTGCGGGTGACCCAGAGGTGTTCTCTGAAACGTTCTGCAAGTAGGCGGAATGTGGTACTATAGCCACCCCCAATAGTCAGCAGGAAATTGAGAAGCGAATATGTAATATGGAGATCTCAGATATGGAAGGTTGTAACGGAAGGGGGTTTTAACTTTCCAAACATTGCCTGGGACTGCCATAATGTTAAGAGCTTGGATGGAGAGGAATTCGTTAAGTGTGTTCAAGGAAATTTTCTTATCCAGTATGTGGATGCACCTATCAGGCTGTTAATTGGCTTAGGAAAAGGGTAAAAACAATGACTGCAGATGCTGGAAACCAGATTCTGGATTAGTGGTGCTGGAAGAGCACAGCAGTTCAGGCAGCATCCGAGGACAGGCAAGGGTTCCCACCTTCAAGAACTGTCAATCAATCAAATGGAAGGCCACTCCCTGGTCCCAGTAACTCTGTCCAGTCCTCAATGATAATTGCCAATGTTGCATTATTCAGAGTTTTTGCTGGGGCCAGTCAGGTGGGTGCCAGTGACAGGGATGGAAGATTGGGGTAAGAAGCAAGGATGGGTAATGGGGGAACAATATTTGAGTAGCACTGGAAGGTTTGAATCCCCATTGGGCACAAAATAGACATGATGAGTAGCCCCATTCAGTCTACAAGCATTACCCTGATAATCCTGTCAATAGAATTCTCGAACCTGAATCCTCGTCTGACATCCGAGTCCTTGGTCTGCTGTAATACACCAATGAACTGCTGGACACATGCATGAGAAACAGCCCCTCTTGTTTCAACTCAGCACCCTCCAGCTGCTTAGACTTAGCATTGAGTTCAACAGTTTTAAATCATAAATTCGGCCTTCATTTTGCATTTTTTTTGCTGCTTTGGTTTCATCATATTCCTTTCTTTGTGTTCAGACAGCAGCTAATTAACCATTCACACCACATCTGGGCACATCTTTGTTTCTTTACTTCATTCATTATCACTCCCTTTGGCTGTCATACCATGAATCCTTTCAACATTTTATCTCTCCCATTTTACACCCTATTACAGGGCAGAAGTGGATCCTGCAGATGCTGGAGATTAGAGTCAAGATTAGAGTGGTGCTGGAAAATGACAACAGGTCAGGCAGCATCTGAGGAGTAGGAAATTCCTGATGAAGGGCTTTTGCCTGAAACGTTGATTTTCCTCCTCCTCAGATGCTACCTGATCTGCTGTGCTTTTCCAACATCACTCTAATCTTGACCCTATTACAGACCTTACCTTTTAATCTTTCTCACCTCCACCTACCTTTCACTTACTCAATTCTGATCCAGGGATTCTTGATGTGAAATGTTCACTCATTCTCTCTCCACAACTGGTGCCTGATATGCTGAGTATTTCCAGCATTTTAGCATTTTCTGTCTTAATTGCAGATTACCAATATTCACAGTATTTGTGTTTACACTGAATATCAGACTTTACTATTTCACATGGAATCGCTTTACTGACCTCAACTTGTTGCCATCATCAAACCTAAAGCAAGGGGCACATTAGTGATCAAAAATATCATTTTAATCAATTGCCACACTGTTAAAGTGTAAGCACTATTCAGAACAGCCCAGATAAAAGAGCAACACAAGACATTTGTCACAGAACTAGTGAAAATTATTTGGATTCATTACTGTCTTCATCGTCTTCCTGGGAAATTGCTTTGTTGGGTGACATTTTGAGGATTCAGCAAATTTGTGTGGGCAGCTCATCACAAGTTGATGCATTGAGTCACTCTGCAGCATATATTAACAATTCCTTCAGCTTTCCTGGGATTTATTCACTATTTATTGTTGTTCCAATTCTGTCTTCTGCTGTAAACACTAGATCTGTTCAATCTGCTTTCATCTTCGCTGTATTGTCACCAGCATTTAGAATCGGACCAAGACAAAAATCAATCGAGTGCTCTATTCATTGTGCTGTCATGGGATGTCCCACTTGTTCCAGGATTCTTCAACAAAATGACTTTACGCAGGATTTTTTCAAGGCAAACAGGCATCAAAATCAAAGGGCCTCTCTTCCGAATAACTAGCACCAGATCAGAGCCGGTTCATAGATACCTTAGCACAATCCACAAGGTTAAATGCCATTCCTGACCCAGGGGTCCCCAAGTTGAATATTGTAAAAAAGAGTTTACACAATCTATTAAAATTCTTGACACATAGCTCCATGGAATTATTATCTTTTTTTCTGAAATCTATAGAAATCTAACCCTATTTCATTAACAATTAAAGGACCACCTCTCTTATAAATTTTAATCCAAGATTATATCCTGGATTTTAAAGGCCCAATCCTTTGTTTACAGTACAAATAGTGTACATTTAGCCTAAAAACAGTTTACTTATGATTTTACTTCCCATAAGAAGTGGCAACATTAAACTCGATGACTTTTTCTATTCCTTAGTAAGAGCATAACTCTTGGCACATCCATTTCTTACTTCCACTGGTCAAAGTTCCCCACTCTGAGACCATCAGAGGATAATCACACACCAATAATTTGCATTGACTTTCTGCTATTTCCACAATATGGACAGGATTTTAAGTTTTATCTGAATCTTTTTTTCTTAGCTTCCAACTTTCACCGTTAGGTAGCCGTTTCTGTCACTCTGTAATGTGCTAGTTGGTAAAGGATGGAACTGGAATCAATCTTTGTACACTCATATAAGCACTGATTCACACAGTTAGAGATTACAAACCAATATCTTCTAAAGTTACTTGATAAAAGGTGGAGCTGGAAAGGTACAGTAGGTCAGGCAACGTTGGAGAAGCAGGAAAGTCGATGCTTCGATTGGGGGCCCTTCGTCAGATCTAAATTTACTTCCACAATTGTAGTCTGTGTCGATAATAGCGGCAAAGTTGATGCCTATCATTCAGCTACAATTAATAATAATTCACCAATGGTATATTGCAAAATACCTACCTCTGAGGCTCTATAAGGCTCTGGTCAGGCCACATTTGGAGTATTGTGCACAGTTTTGGGTCCCATATCTCAGGAAGGATGTACTGGCCTTGGAGTGTGTTTAGAGGAGGTTCACAAGAATGGCCCCAGGTATGAAAAGCTTAACATATGAGGAATGTTTGAGGACTCTGGGTCCATACTCGATGGAGTTTAGAAGAATGAGGGAGGATCTAATTAAAACTTACAGAGTACTGAATGGCTGGGACACAGTAGACATTGGGAAGATGTTTCCATTGGTAGGAGAGACTAGGACCCGAGGGCACAGCCTTAGAGTAAAGGGAAGACCTTTTAGAATGGAGAGAAGGAGAAGCTTCTTTAGCCAGAGAGTGGTGAGTCTGTGCTACCAAAGGCTATG
This sequence comes from Chiloscyllium plagiosum, assembly GCF_037043375.1. Lineage (NCBI taxonomy): Eukaryota > Metazoa > Chordata > Chondrichthyes > Orectolobiformes > Hemiscylliidae > Chiloscyllium > Chiloscyllium plagiosum. Next base: position 10,352,215 of record NW_028270146.1, read on the forward strand.
GAGACCAGGTAATTGGATATATTTAAGACGGAGTTAGATAGATTCTGGATTGTCAAGGGGATCAACTGTTATGGGGAAAAAGCAGGAGAATGGGGTTAAGAAACTTATCGGCCATGATTGAATTCCCAGTCCAGTGAAGTGGTTGAGGATTCCTCTGTAAATGTTTTTAAAGCTAAGAATGATAAGTTTTTGAACAGTAATGGAATCACGGGTTATGGTGAGAGGGTGGATAAGTGGAGCTGAAGCCATGGAAAGATCAGCCATGATCTTATTGAATGGTGCAGCAGGATCCAAGGGCCAGATGGCCTACTCCTGCTCCTAGTCCTTATGTTTATGAATGGCAGAGCAGACAGATTGGGCTGAATAGTCTAATCTCTGCTTCTATGTCTTATGGTCTTAGGGTTTTAATATTAATAAATATTAATATCAATTTCTCCGTAACAAAAACAGACATTGCTGGAAAAGCTCAGCAGGTCTGGCTGCATCTGTGAAGAGAAATCAGAGTTAATGTTTCAGGTCTGGTAGCCCTTCCAAATTCACCATACCCACTTAAATACAAAATGTACAAATAATGTTCCTAGGAAATAACAACAAACACCAGCCTGGAAAGAACTTTACCTTGTTTCCCAGGACAAGGCTGACAGCTTCTGCCTTTATTCCCTAATCTACTAGTGGCCAAACCAGTTGGGACTGTCGACATGGTTTCAAACAAACATGCCTCCTCTTGATGACGGGGTTCAACATCATGTGAGTGTGCCTGCTCTACATGAGCTGAGTCCTGTGTAGTCTGGTAATCGGTCATCGTTGAGGTGCATTCACTGCTACAAGATATTAAAAGAGCCTTTTAATAATCAACAACAAGACCAGGATTTGAGATGTTTACAATAATCTAGAAACACATTTTTTTGAAAAAGGGTCTGTGTAGTCATTGGTAAAGTTGTGAAACTTGTTTCATATGAGGTGGAGGGTTAGAGATAGGAGATAGAAATACAGAGAAGGACAGAATAGGGGAGTCCAAAGCTGGAGGGTATAGATTTAAGGTGAAAGGGGAAAGCTATAACAGGGACTTGAGATGTAACTTTCTCATGCAGAGGGTTGTGCATGTAAGGAATGAGCTGCCAGAGGAAGTGGTGGAGGCTGGTACAATAACAGCATTTAAAAGGCATCTGGATGAGTACATGAATGGGAAGGGTTCAGATAAATATGTCTCAAATGCTGGCAAATGTGACTGGATTAATTTAAGATATCTGACCAGCATGGATAAGTTGAACTGAAAGGTCTGTTTCCACGCAATGCAACTCTGTGACTCTATGACTCTACATACTGATAGAGTCGGATCAAGTAAATCGATTGGTTTATGTGCAGCAAATACAATTATATGAGAGCTCTAATTGTGCAATGGTAGTGTTATAAAGTTGAAGTCATGTACTGTACCTTTAAGAGAGAGAGAATGCTGTTCTGAACAGAGAGATTAATGTTTATGACTAGATGGCAGTCCCAGACTGAACTGAAAAATTGAAAATATGTAACATTTGGCTGTGAAATGGATACCTGAGTTTTGGTTGCTGTTTTGACAACAATTCAAATTTAACCAATCAGTTTAAATTATGCCCCAATCGAGTTTGAATTCATTGGTTTGCCAACATTGAACCAATGAGGTGATCCGATGTTGGGGGGTATAAGAATGTGGAAATTTTGAAAATTGGTGAGAGATACTGCCATAGAGAGAAATTGCTGGAGAGCTAATTGCCCATCTAACATCTTGCTCTTAAAGAAATTAGAAAACATTCTCTTTCAAAGGTACCTTTTCATGTGAAACATATTCACAGTAAAAAGAAAGACGACAACCCAGGGAGATCATCAGCCAGAAGAGTGAAGACATAGGAGAAAACAGAGGCTGTGTGGTTTTGAAATTAAGTTAATGTAAATTTAATAAGTGTCTTATTGGAACAGTATCTTTTTTATAGAGTTGGAGTCAAATAGTGAGCAATTAAGAGAAAGCAGGGCTTAGATTTGTGCATAGTTTTTGTTTAATGTTCACTTTCAGACTTAGGAGTTCTCTGTCACTCATACTTTAACGGGTGAGGTGAGCTTGTCTGGGTGTTTGGTTTAATTAATAGAGGGCTTCACCTCCGTGTCATAACAGTAGTGACCCTATCCCTGAAGCAGGAGACCTGGGTTCAAGTACCACCTGCTCCAGAGGTGTGTAATAACATCTCAGCAACAGGTTGATTAAAATAAAACTGTGCAACTACACAGACTAGTTGTGTGGAAAGGCATGTCTCTGTACTTTAAATTCTGTGTAAAGTTCACTTGCCTGTATGAAAAATCATAATACAGAAGAACCTCAGTTATCTATACGAGTTTGGCGGACACTATTTTGTTCGGATAATTGATTATTTGTATAATCAATTTGACTCTAAACAAGCAAAGCCATACTGATCTAATTTTGTTCTGTACCAGAGAGTTTGATTAAATCTATACTTTTGATGAGCCTGCTACTTAACAAGCTAATCTTTGCATTCTGCAAATTGCAGGTTAAACTGAGTAGGGCTAAACTCTCACAATCACACAAATATATAAACTCCTAGCATTAAGCAAGGTCCTGAACAGCTTCTCCAAGCGCAAGGGCATTTATCAGTTTCTGCTGAACTCAGAGTCGTGATAGAAAGACAGAAGCATCGCCTTATGCATGTGTTTACTTTCTCTGCCATTTGTTTCAAGAACTGCACGGTAGAGTGATGAGAATAAAGCACTTACTTTTGCAAAGGGCTGTGTAACCAACCCTTATGTAAAAACAAAATCCAGTCATTGACTGTTGAGGTGCTTGTGTTTCTTTGTTTTTGCCAGCATTTTCACATGTTTCTCAGCACAGGTAATCCAAATTCACTTACCTCTTTGATGTAACGTTTTTACGGGACCTGGAGATCTTGTTTGGATAATCTGAAATTCAGATAGTTGCTATTCGGATAATTGAGGTCCCTCTATATGTGGAAGAGTGAGGGTCAGCTAGTAGGATCTCAACCTTTGAATTGTGAAGGCTGCTGGTTAAAACTGGATTCTAGGATTTGAGATCACGAGCACCCAGATATGATTTATATTTTTGGACTAGTAAGCCAGAGAATGTGAAGTTAAATTTAAACCTTGAGAATTTCAATTCAGTTTTGACTCAATTAAAATGTTCAAAATGGTATTAAAACAGATGAAGAAGAGACTATGGAATGGAGAAAGGAAAAAAAAAAGTGATGCTGATGTAGTAAAGGTGAAATGGAGTTAGCCTTCCAGGCTAGCTTTCTATAATTATGAAAATCACACTATTAGTTCAAACCTGAACCTTCCCACTTACCTTAAGCTACTTGCTCTTAGAAGAACTGGAGGCACAGCAAAAACTTTATAGAAAGTTTCTACATGCATAAAAACACAAAAGCATGGAAATCAGTCTTGTTTTATCATTTTTGGTATCCTTATGTTAATTCAATGCAGTTAATATTGGCATTAAAGCAGAAATGATATTGACGTGTTGGAATAACCACATTTTAAGTTTGATGAGAAAGGAACTCTATCTGTTTGATCCTGCAAGCTGATTGCTCAGGAGAAGCCCTTTCTTCAGACTCCACCAGACCAATTTAGACTGTTTCCCTCATATACATGGTAAAAACAATGACTGCAGATGCTGGAAACCAGATTCTGGATTAGTGGTGCTGGAAGAGCACAGCAATTCAGGCAGCATCCGAGGACAGGCAAAATCCACGTTTCGGGCAAAAGCCCTTCATCAGGAATAAAGCTTTATTCCTGATGAAGGGCTTTTGCCCGAAACGTCGATTTTGCCTGTCCTCGGATGCTGCCTGAATTGCTGTGCTCTTCCAGCACCACTAATCCAGAATCCCTCATATACATGTTCATCCAGGTACAGTTATGAAAAAAGGTGCCTCACTGAAAGCTTTGCACATTACTGTGTTCCTGGCCTTAAAATATAACACTGCAATACAACAATATGTAACAGACATGCTTATATAACCTTGACAAGCAGGAGGCTGGAAGAACACAGCAAGCCAGGCAGCATCGGGGGTGGAAGAGCCAATGTTGACCTCTCCACCTCCTGATGCTGCCTGGCTTGTTGTGTTCTTCCAGCCTCCTGCTTGTTTACTTGGATGCCAGCATCTGTGGGTTTTTTTGTCTCATGCTTATATAATCAGCTTTGTCTCAGTGCAGCACATTTCAACTTTGAGTCAGAAAGTTGTGGGTTAAGGTTTTACTTGCGAAACTTGAACACAAAGAACTGCCCCCTAACACTGTTATTTTAGTCAAGTCTAATAGAGGGTTTCTCTCCAAAAGCCCTCATGAATTTTATCACGCTATTGTCCCAAACCTAACTCATTAACTATCTACGATATCAAGACGATATCCACTTCTCCATGGACAGGCTGTGCATGTGGTCACTGCACATGGAGATGGGCATGGAGATATAATCTTGTCACATGGTGGCAGCAGGGTGGAAGGTGTCCAGCTTCCTGACCCATCTGTTTCTATCACCAGGCCAGCCACATCCTGTTCTTTACATTTTTGTTCCTAACATCAGGTTAATCTTTCCTTCTATTGGAGGCTTTGAGTAAGGAAGGAGGCTCTGCGAGGCTGTTGTGGTGGATCTGGCCATTCTTCATGGCTGCATCCTGGTCGGTCTTCATCTGGATTGCTTCGGTGCCAGCTTGAAGACAGTGTGGGTCTGGGCCCCGGATTCCAATGAACGGCCAGGGTCTCCTGTTAGCGGCTTCGGCATCACCCTGTGACCTCATGTAGCGTTTCTTCAGCATTGTGGGGACAGCTCGGGATTCCACTAGCGGAATCAGGTCCTCAAACTCGGCTGTGAAATGGACTAAATCCTCTCTGTTCAAAATTTCTTATTTTTTTATGTACTATCATGGGGACTGTTATTCTAAACTTTTTATTTCTTTCTAATTTTTTTAGTGATTTTGTACTTTGCAATGCTGGGCTTCTTATTTCATTATTTGCCTAATTTTTCAAAAGGATTTATTCTCAATAATCTGTACCTGGGTATCGTGTAGCTAAGATGACACCATAAGTGGCAAATTGTAACCTTTTCACTGTACTCATATGAGTACATGTGACAATAAAGCCAATCTATTCAATTATTTTCCAGAGGTGTAAGTGGTGAGCTGGGAGTTACCAGTTAATCACTCTGATTTTCAATGCGGAAATTATCAACATTTAGTTTCTGGGGTGGCATGGTAGCTCAGTGGTTAGTACTGCTACCTTACAGTCCCAGGTTCAATTCCAGCCTTGGGTAACTGTGTGGAATCTAATCTCAGTTGGACAGGAAATGGGAAACTGCATATTAATGAGGTGAAATTAAGTAATAATGAGGGTGATAATACAGTATAATAGGCCTCTCAGTACCCAGAATCTCACCACATCATTGGAAAATGAAATGTTTTGCTCTGGTCCTGAAAAGCTCCTCACTGCTGCTCCCACACAGTCACAGAATCCATGTTTTGGAAGAAAGGAGTTTGATCCGTATTGTCAATGCTGTTTGTGTAGCTGTGGGGTCCAGCAGAACGCAGACAAACTGGAGCCAGGGATTTATTTACAAGTGAAACTGATTTGCTTGTAGACTAGGGACTAGGACCCAATTACCAATGACAAAGGTCCTCTGCCTGGCCAACAGCAAGATAACTGATTTTCAGTTAGCTGTACAGCTTAGGCTGTGCATAAGACAGAGAAGCCAGTTCAGTTCAGAGGAGAAAACAGCAGATCTTCAGCCGCCAAAAACTCTCTCAGTTAGCTACTTTAAACCATCAGAAAGCAATCTTTTTTTTAGCAGATGCTGCAAGTTGTGACTCTGAATCAAATATGTCGGACACCTTTCATAATTGAAACAGCCGCCTGTGCCTCTCAAAAACCAATGGAATCATTCTTAAAAAGCAAGGTCAAAGGAAATCTTTAAATCAGCAAGAAGGAATCCAACAGATCTTATAAATGAAGACTATTAAACATTTTTCTAGTTTTCTGTTTATCTTTGTGTGTGCATAAGGGGAAGTTCATAAGTGGTACAGAGGTTTAATTTGTAAAGTTTACTAAATGTAATTGTTTACCTGTAGCTCAAATCTGATGACCTGTCATGAATGGTGATTTCTTGTTAAGTATAAAAGCTTGTCCATGCTTTCTATCAACCTCAGTTTAAAAATCAGTTACAGAGGAACCTCAATTATCCAAATACCAATTATCCAAAAATTGGATTATCTGAAGGAGATTTCGAGGTCCCGATAGAAACATTACATCAAAGACGTGTTTCCAACAGTGATCACATCTTTTGTTTGCAGTGATTAAACAGGCACCTTCTCCAAATGACTGCTCTCCCGCCCTCTCTCTCTCCTCGCATTTTCCCTGGAGTTCTACAGAGGGGTGTACCCTAAACCCCACCCCTTCCCCAGATAATCTGACCAACATTGTTCTGTACAAGGCAAAGGTGGAACCCATCAAAAAGGTGCAGTAAAAAAAGGGGCGATGCTGAATGGGTGTGGGGGTGGGGTGGTGTTGGGGGGGCAGGCGGCGGTGCTGGACGGGTTTTGGGCGGGTGGCGATGGAGGTGGTGTTGGGGGGCAGGGCGGTACTGGACAGGTTTGGGGGTGGGTGGGAGTGGTGTTGGGGGGGCAGGGGGCAGTGCTGGATGGGTTTGGTAGCGGGTGGGAGTAGGGGTGGTGTTGGAGGCAGGGGGCAGTGCTGGATGGGTTTGGTAGCGGGTGGGGGTGGTGTTGGGGGCAGGGGGCGGTGCTGGATGCGGTTGGGGACGGGTGTGGGTGGGGGTGGTGTTGGAGGGCAGGGGGCGGTGCTGGATGGGTTTGGGGGCAGGTGGCGGTAGGGGTGGTGTTGAGGGCAGGGGGCAGTGCTGGATGGGTTTGGGGGCGGGTGGGGGTGGGGGTGGTGTTGGGGGGCAGGAGGCGGTGCTGGATGGGTTTGGGGATGGTGGGGCTGGTGTTGGGGGGCAGGGGGCGGTGCTGGATGGGTTTGGGGATGGGTGGGGCTGGTGTTGCGGTGCAGTGGGCGGTGCCAGATGAGTTTGGGGGCGGCTGGTGGTGGTGTTGGGGTGCAGGGGGTGGTGCCAGACGGGTTTGGGGACGGGTGGGGGTAATGTTGGGGGGCAGGGGGTGATGCTGGATGGGTTTGTGGGCGGGTGGGGGTGGTGTTGGGGGCAGGGGGCGGTGCTGGATGGGTTTGGGGGCGGGTGGGGGTGGTGTTGGGGGCAGGAGGCGGTGCTGGATGGGTTTGTGGGCGGGTGGGGGTGGTGTTGGGGGCAGGGGGCGGTGCTGGATGGGTTTGGGGGCGGGTGGGGGTGGTGTTGGGGGCAGGAGGCGGTGCTGGATGGGTTTGTGGGCGGGTGGGGGTGGTGTTGGGGGCAGGGGGCGGTGCTGGATGGGTTTGGGGGCGGGTGGGGGTGGTGTTGGGGGCAGGAGGCGGTGCTGGATGGGTTTGAGGGCGGGTGGGGGTGGTGTTGGGTGTGCAGGGGGTGGTGGTGGATGGGTTTGAGGGCGGGTGGGGGTGGGGGTGCTGTTGGGGGCAGGGGGTGATGCTGGATGGGTTTGAGGGCGGGTGGGAGTGGTGTTGGGGGGCAGGGGTTGGTGTCGGACGATTGAGGGACGGGCGGAGGTCTGGGACGGGATCGAGGGCGGGGAGTCGGTTTGGGGGCGGGGTCTCGCGCACTGCAGTCCCCTGAACGGGGAACAGACGTTAAAAACTCTGAGCCCCAGAGTAAAGGCACTTAATCATTTAATCGGATAATCGATTATCCGAACGAAATAGTGCCAGCCCATCTCGTTCGGATAATTGATGTTCCCCTGTATTTGGGGATTTTCCATATTTAAAAAAAAAATCTTTAACTTGGTGTGATGATCCAGGAAGCCCATTACTCCAAGTGAGGTGTGACACCAACAACACTCAATCTCACATATACAGCCAGCACCTCAGCTGCGTTGGACCCTGGATTACTGCCTATACCTTACATTGTAGGACAGGACAAAATCCAGGTATTGTGGTGAATCACCTCCCAACTACAAGTGTGATATAGCCAGGCCAGGGGGAAAAGACAGTACGCCAGAGCTGGAGTAACTGAGGTACTGCCCCGGATAAGTGATGTTTTGCTCAACATCTCTCATGATGACAGCATTCATAGAGTCATAGAGTCACACAGCATGGAAACAAATCCTGAAGTCCATGCTGACCATAATCGCAAACTAGTCCCACCTGTCTACACATGGTCAATATCCCTCCAAACATTTCTTATGCATGAACTTAACCAAATATCTTTTAAACATTGTAACTGTCCCCCCCTCCCCACCCACCCCACCCCCGTTCACTATTCCCTCCGGAAGTTCACTCCACACATGAACCACTCTCTGTGTAAAATATTATCCCCATGTCTTTTTTTAAATCTTTGTCCTCTCACAATAAAAATGTGCCTCCTCATCTTGAAATCTCCCATCTTAGGGAAAAGACACCCGCCTTATCTATACCTCTCATGATTTTATAAACCTCTATAAGGTTACCCTCCCCCCCCCAAACTTCTGTGCCCCAGTGAAAAAGGTCCCACCCTATCCAGCCTCTTCTTATAACACAAGCTCTCCATTCCCAGCAACATTCTGGTAAAGCTCTTCTGAACCCTCTCCAGCTTAATACTATCCTTCCTATAACTGGGTGACCAGAACTGGACACAGTATTCCAGAAGAGGCCTCACCAATGTCCTGTACAACCTCAACATGACCTTCCTAACTCCTATACTCAGAAGTCTAAGCAATGAAAAATAATCTTCAGCATACTACCTTTCAGCCTTTCAGCTGAAGCGGGAGCTGTTAGAGGTAAGATAGATGAGTTAGGAGCATGGATTGACGTGTGGAATTGCATGTTGTTGCCATCTCAGAAGCATGATTGATGGAGGGACAAGATTGGCAACTTAATATTCTGGGCTATAGAATCTTCAGGTAGGCTGCAGGAGGGTGTGAAGGAGGAGGTGGTGTTGCACGATGAATTAAGGAATGAGTTACTGCAGTAAGGAGGGATGGTATCTCAGAAGGGTTGTCAAATGAGGATTTGGGGTGAGGCTTAGGAATAAAAAGGGTGGAGTCACACTGTTTGTGTGGGGGCTTTAACACATTCTGAACAGTGAACAGGCAATTGAGGAACATATATGTGGATGATTAACTGAGTTGTAGAAAAATAACAACAATATAGCAATTATAGTGGATTTCATCTTGCTCATTTTCTTGAAACGTATACAGATGGTCCTATAAGGATGATGCAGTGTTGGATCACTGTATAGAGCAGATAGGTATTCAAAGTGGCAGTGGAGAGCATTTTAGTGATAGTGATCACAAGGTAATAAATTTCTAAGTTGGTTATGGAAAAGCAAAAAGATAGCCTAATAAAAGGGGTTTGGATTTGGGGAAGGCAGATTTTATTAAGAGACAGAATCTGTCGAAAGTAGACGAGGAAATGCTATTTGAGGGTAAGTCTAGAGCAGAACAAATGAAAGGCATTCCAAGGGGATTTGGGGAGGGTACAGGCCCAGTATGTTTCCTTTAGGGTGAAATGTAGGAGCATTAAGCCCAGAGAACCCTGGATGTTTAGGAATATTCAGAATTGGATAAATGGGAAAAGAGAGATGTACAACGAGGTACAGAGGGAGGAAATCATCCAAGGTTGAGAGGGTAATTCAGGAAAATCTTCTCAGTCAGAGGGTGGAGGGGGGTGGGTCTGTAATACACTGCTTGCAAGGGTAGTCAAGGTAGAAAACTTCACAACCTTCAAAAGTACTTAGATGAAAACTCAAAATGTCATAACATTCAAGGCCATGGGCCAAGTGCTGGAAAGTGGGACAAGTGTAGATTTGTTCAGTACAGACTTGATGAGCCAAAAGACGTCTTCAGTATTATATAATTCCACAATTCTGTGATTCTATGACTTCAAGGTGCAAAGGTGCTTGACGGTGTCCTACACTTTACAGTCTCTCCCACTTGAATTCATCAGCATTGCACCTGCTACTACTGGGGTCAGGGATTATTACTTAATCTTGCCTCATTAGTACACATCAACAAGACAAGGACACTGCACAAGGAAGCTGATTTGAAATTGTATAGCGTATTGCTGAAAACCTTTCCGTCTCGCACTCAGCAGGACATTTATCATGAAATAGCAATGTATAACAATATATTGTATGAGACGAAAGTACTGAATGGTTGACAGGTGGAAAACTCTAATAGGTAGAGGTGTTACTACAACAAATGTTGATGATGACTGGCAGTTAACTACCAATCTTTGTTTAAATTTAAACACAAGGCAGTTTGACTCCGACTCATCCAGGCATTGGTCTGAGAAATGAACCAGAAAATATTTGTCACCTATTTTGTTACAAAGGAATACACATAGTACATGCACGTGTTCTTTCTGTAAACAAAGATTATGGCTATGTATATTAACAGATGTACCTTCCTGTAGACAAGAGTCCCATGCTGAAACTCTGCCTGATAATACTAAATTGAGTGCATAATTCTTTACATACTCAGCAATATCCAGAAAACGTTGTCCAACTGCAGAATCATATTTAATTCTGTTGTGAATTTTGAAAGCTGTATTATAATCCAGCAGTGCCAATTGGTATGGGGTAGTGGCCAGCTGATGTGAGTAGTCAGGTCAAATCAGATCCCCAACAGGAACCTGACCGGGTGGTTTAAGTTTTAGATTTCTGCCAAAGTGACCTTTTACTAAAACATTTTGGAATACTGTGTGTAATTCTTATAGCAGTATTCCAAAACTATTAGGGGAATATGGACTAAGTGCTGGCAAATTTAACTAGTTTAATTTAGGAGAAACTGAGGATTGCAAATGCTGGACAGTCAGAGTTGATAGAGCGGGGCACTGGAAAAAGCACAGCAGGTCAGGCAGCATCCGAAGAGCGAGAGAGTCAACATTTCAGGCAATAGCCCTTTTGCAGGACTGGAGAAGGGTTAGCCCAAAACATCGACTCCCCTGCTCCTTGGATGCTGCCTGACCTGCTGTGCTTTCCCAGTGCCATGCTTTATCAACCAGATTAATTTAGGATACCCAGTTGACATTGACAAGTTGGCCAATAATAAACTACAAATTTACTAAAGAAATGAAGATAGACAAGAAAACAAACTGGTATTCAAAGGTCCTTTGTGTTAATGGTGCCTTGCCACTACCAGACTAAACTGAAAATGAAATGTAAAGTCACACAATGCCAGACTCATCTGTTCGAAGGTCACTCCCACCCTGGGCCCAGTTCCTGACCATAGGCCCAGGGTAGTCGAACCAGTTCACCCCAGCCTCAGGATGGTTCTGTTTGTAAATGATCCCTCCTGAGACTGCTCCTCTTGTGAGAAACAAACTGCCTAGTGGAAACTTTAAATTGGGATTCAAATCCTTATTAATATATCCTGAAGGGCCAACCAGGTGATCTGTTGCAATATGTTAGCAGCAAACCACATCAATGTACCAGTGGCCTGATCAGAAATGCAGAGATAACATGGCCTGGGTTGCACTAGTTTAATGGCTGCAACATGGGTTAATGTCTCCAACTACAGACTAATGCTCCCTCTTGTTTGTTGTTTGCAGCTGGCTGGCAGATTTTGAAACATAAGGTTGATAATTATTTCTGCGATGTGAAATGCTTTTAAATGTGCCTGAGTAAATCAGTTTTTTTCAATTCAAATATTTCACACACACACACTCTCTCTCTCACACACACAGACACACACACAGACACACATCTCACACAGACACACACATACAGACACAGACACATACACACGTGCAGACACACACACACATACCTAATTTATATATGTATATATAAAAGAACATAAGAAAAAGAGCAGGAGTGGGCCATCTGGTCTATTGATTCAATAAGATCATGACTGATCTTTTCATGGACTCAGCTCCATTTACCCACTCGTTCACCGCAACCCTTAATTCTTTGGCTGTTTGAAAATCTATCTATCTTTTCCTTAAAAACATTCAATGAGGTAGCCTCAATTGCTTCACAGGCAGGGAATTCCACAGATTCCCAACTCTCTGGGTGAAGAAGTTCCTCCTCAACCCAGTCTTAAACCTGCTCCCCCTGATTTTGGGCTATGCTCCCTCGTTCTAGTTTCACCGGCCAGTGGAAATAACTTCCCTGCTTCTATCTTATCTATTCCCTTCATAATTTTATATGTTTCCATAAGATGCCCCCTCATTCTTCTCAATTCCACTGAGTATAATCCCAGGCTATTCAATCTCTCCTGATAAGCCAACCCTCTCAGCTCTGGAATCGAGCTGGTGAACCTTCTCTGCACCTTCTCCAGTGCCAGTACATCCTTTCTCAAGTAAGGACACCAAAACTGTACACAGTACTCTGAGTATCTGTGGCCTCACCAGCACCCTGTACAGCTGCAGCATACTCTCCCTATTTTTAAACACCATCTGTCCAGCAAGGAAGGACACTGTTCAATTTGCCTTCATAATTATGTGCTGCATCTGCAAACCAACTTTTTTGTGATTCATGCACAAGGATGCCCAGGTCCCTCTGCACAGCACACTTGGTGATGAAGAGAGTGAAAATGAAGGCATTAACTTATAGCTATATTTAAAACAGTCTTATTAGATTAGATGACACACCAAACCCTCAGATTGTCTCTTACCTCGTCTGGCTGCCCTCAGGTGCCTGTTCTGTAAATGGTCAATGACTGGCAGCTTTGTTTTTTTAATGGGGAAGAAGGGTGCTGGAGTAGCAATCGACTGTGGTTTGGGGGGAGATGTTTTCAGGTTAGAAGTCTGTTTTCTTGGAACCCATTCAAATTCTGAGGAATGAAAGAAAATGTCACACTTTGATTTGAACTCATTCCTCCAAACTGAGAATATGTGTTGATGTGCAGCAATTGTCAGTGAGGGCAACATGGGTGGGAGTAACTCTTGTATTATTTTCTTCATCTGAAAGTGAAATAAGCGACGGCTAAAAATGTGAGCTACTTTTATCACTGAAACTCTGAGTCCAAATCCATGCCAGAAACATGAAGGTGTTTCTCTGTTCATGGTCTATGTAGCGAAGATCGAACACTCCCAATGCTGTGCCTGACACAGCCCACAGAAAGACCAGAGTGAGAACAGTGGCAGGCTGAGGTGGGCGTGTGGTGTGGGAAGGGGTCATGGGTTGAAAGCGTGCTGAGAGGTTTGGGCAGAATTGATCAAGAGGTTTACTCTGCATCTTACTGTGTGAAAGCTGAGCAGGAAATTGGTAGATGCTGAAACTGCTTGTGCAGAGTACAAAATGCTCCACCGCTGAGCAATAATATCTCAAATATCCTAATCATCAGATGGCACTTACGAACAACATTGGGTCTGTTGTCCCCCTGAGACTGCCCTAACATTTACTGTGGATGGATTGTATCTTGACTCTAGAACCAGGGGTGACAGTTTAAGGATACAAGGTAGGCCATTTTGGACTGAGATGGTGAGACATTTCTCCCCCAGAGAGCGTTCTCATCTTTATCATTCTTTCAGGCACAAAGTTCCAGATACTGACCACCATCTGAATGAAACAAATCTTCTTCAAAGCCTCTCTAAACTTCCCTACTTTTACTTTAAATCTATGCCTCCTGGTTAATGTGTCTTCTACTAAGAGAAACGTTTTAGATTAGATTAGATTAGATTACATTACAGTGTAGAAACAGGCCCTTCGGCCCAACAAGTCCACACCGACCCGCCGAAGCGAAACCCACCCATACCCCTACATTTACCCCTTACCTAACACTACGGGCAATTTAGCATGGCCAATTCACCTGACCCTGCACATCTTTGGACTGTGGGAGGAAACCGGAGCACCTGGAGGAAACCCACGCAGACACGGGGAGAACGTGCAAACTCCACACAGTCAGTCGCCTGAGGCGATAGTTTCTCTCTATCTACTCTGTCTATACCCTTCATAATATTGTAAACCGCAATCAGGCACCTCCTCCAACTTCTCCATTTTAAGGAAAACTACCTCAGCCCATCTAGTCTCTCTTCATAGCTAAATCACTCTATCCCAGGGAACGTCCTGGTGAATCTCTTCAGCACTACCTCGACAGCAATCGCATCCTTCCTATAGGGTGGTGACCAGAAATGCACATAATATTCAGGTTGTAGTTTAGTTAATGGTCTGTACAGTTCTGTCAGAACCTCCCTGCTCTTGTATTCAATGCCTTGACTAATAAAGGAAGCAATGCCTATGGTTTCTCAGTAGCTCAAGTTACCTCACACATCAGCATATGACAACAATGAGAAACAAATGTCTTTGATTTCAAAGCTCCTCCCAATAATTCTGATGTAAGTAAATAGTTGCCAATGATAAATGGTGTGGAGATGCCAGTGTTGGACTTGGGTAGACAGGGTCAGAAGTCGCAAGGCACCAGGTTATAGTCCAACAGGTTTATTTGAAATCACAAGCTTTTAGAGCATTGCCCCTTTACCGGGTGAAGTGAAGAAAAGCATAGAATTTATAGGCAGACAGATCAAAAGATCATATAAGTGGTGAGAATGGAGTGTCCATAGGTTGAATAATAAGTCTCTTCAGGTGATCAAAAGTGTCAGATGGTGTGAGTAAACTGTCAGCAGGTGGATTATAAGTGAAGGGATGATCTATAATATATTTCAATGAAGCACAGAGTAAATTACAAATAAAAAATAAGATGGTGCTGGAGACAAACCTAATGACTGGGATAATGTGGTAGGTATAAGAGTCACATACCAAGGGTCTAAATAAAGAAACAAGTAATCCAAAACTGTACAAACTAATTCAGGTAGAGAGATCATCACAAGTTATCAAAGTAATAGTGTTAAAATAGGACAGTAAGGAAGATTTTGCAAATACAGAACAGTGTGGTGGGGTTACATGTAGCATGACATGAACTCAAAATCACGGTTGAGGCCATCTTCGTGGGTACAGACCTTGGCTATCAGTTTCTGCTTGGTGATTCTGTGTTGCTATGTATATCAAAGTCCGCCTTGGAGGACACTTACCCGAAGGTCGGAGGCTGAATGTCTCTGACCGCTGAAGTGTTCCCCGACTGGGAGGGAACACTCCCAGCTGGTGATTGTTGTGCAGTGTCTATTCATCCATTGTCATAGTGTCTGCTTGGTCTCACCAATGTACCATACCATGGGACATCCTTGCCTGCAGGGGGCATGAGGTAAACAACATTGGCCAAGTCACACGAGTATCTGCTGTGTACCTGGTGGGTGGTGTCCCCACGTGTGACAATGAACTGACATGTCCTGCAGAGGTTACCATGGCAGGGTAATGGGGTGTTATGTATCAATGTTGTCCTGAAGGCTGGGTAGTTTGCTGCAAACGATGGTCTGTTTAAGGTTTGGCAATGGTTTGAGGGCGAGAAGTGAAGGCTTAGGGATGATCTTGGTGAAATGTTCATCATCATCGATGACCTGTTGAAAGCTGCTAAGAACATGGCTCAGTTTTTCTGTTTTGGGGAAATACTGGACAATGAAGGGTACTCGATTAATCGTGTCCGTGTGAGGAGGACATTGTGATTTTTTGCTGTGGCACATCGGAACTGGCAATCGACAAATTGAGCATCATATCCCATTCTTAAGAGGGCATCTTTCTCCATCTTGAGGTTCCATTGCGTTTCTTCTGACTTGAATAGATCCTGTATGTACACAGGGTTTGTCTGTAGGGGATGGCTTCTTTAACATGTTTAGGGTGGAAGCTAAAGAAGTGTAGCATTGTAAAGTTATCCGTGGGTTTGTGGTAGAGTGAGGTACTGAGGTGGCCGTCCTTGGCTTGTGTCCAAGAATAAGACGGATACTAAAGAGTAGCCCATGGTAAGTCTGATGGTGGGACGAAACGTTTTGATGTTGTTGTGGAAGCATAGAATCCCTACGGCCATTTGGCCCAACAAGTCCACACCAACCCTCTGAAAAATATCCCACCTAGACCCATTACCCTACCCTATTATCTACATTTCCCCTGACTAATGCACCTAATCTTTACATTCCTGAATTCTAATGGCAATTTAGCATGGCCAATTCACCTGACCTGCGCATCTTTGGACTGTGGGAGGAAACCAGAGCACCTGGAGGAAACCCACGCACAATCACTGTAATTGCTTCAATGATTCCTAGCCACAAGTTCAGAGCAAGAAAATGTTGCCTATGTATCTTGTTGTATAACATTGGTCAGAGGTCCTATGCAGCAAAGAAATCTTGTTTGAACCTGTGTATGAAAATTCTGATGTATTGGGGTGCAAATTTGGTCCCCATAACTATTCAGTGCATCTGGATGAAGAACTGGTTATCAAAGGTGAAGATGTTATGGTTGAGGATGAAGCGGATGAGTTGTAAGATGGTGCCTGGAGATTGGCAGTTGTTAGTGTTGAGTACTGAGGCTGTTACAGCGATGTTGTCATTGTGGGGGATGCCGTTGGAGAGTGCAGAAATGTCCATTGTAACAAGGAATGTTCCAGGTTCGACTGGTCCGTAGGTGCTGAGTTTCTGTAAGAAATCTGTAGCGTCGCGAGAGATGGGGGTCCCCTGTACAATGGGTTTCAAGGTGCCCTCGACATAGCCAGAGAGGCTCTCACACTGGGTCCCATTCCCTGGTATAACTGGGACATCTTGGTGTCTTGACTTTGTGTATCTTCAGCAGGCAGTAGAATTCTCCTCTGCCAAGAAGTATGCAGGATGAGAGTGCATAGTCTACTCTGAAGGTCTGGATCATGGGTTTTTATCAGTCTGTTGAGTTGACAGGTGTGTTCTTTGGCAGGATTGGCAGGTAATTGTCTGTAGTGTTCCTCTTGTCGGTACGCTTGTTTGCAGTAGTCCGTTCTATTCTATATGACGATGGCTCCTCCTTTGATATTATGATTGGTCTTAAGAGCATGGATGACGTTATATTGTGCTTGGGTGATGTCTGTGCTACCTTGTGAGTGCAGCTG